>NC_139965.1:12321474-12708974 GCF_963993115.1 Abramis brama
ATAGTACAGAAACTTTCTGTTAACCAATTAACAGTTTTTCACTGTAGCATTTTTACAGTCTTTTACCGTTAAAATTACGATCATTTTTTACAGTGTAATATATTTCTGTTTGGGAAGGTCTGCAAAGTTGAAAAGATCAAAGTGCACGACAAGTAAAGTGATGGTCTCTTAAGAGAAAGAATCGATTCTGAACTGCTGAAATTAGTCGTCAGTAATTCCAGTCTCACTCTGTTACAAACCTACATAAACAATGTAAGAGATTTGCATAATGCTAGTCTATGGTCTTCATTGGCTGCCCGTGAACAACGTCTACTTTGACCCTCAAACACTGTTTAGTTGTAGCTGAGTGTTGTTTATGTCGAGAAGATGCTGTTTTCAGTGCTGAGAATCCACTTTGATGCAATTGGGGCAATTTAAAAATAGCAAGTGAAACGGTACGCATTATGCAACAATAAAGATTTCCAGCAGTATGAGGTCATTACATGCATGTTTAATTCAGCATGATCCGGTTCTCAGAAATACAAATGGATGTCCGATTACATAATGAAAGAAAATGTTGAAAACTGCAGTGGATTTTAAAGCACTGCATTGTGGGACACAGTATTATGCAGTGCATACTGCTTAATAAGAAAGAGTTATAATAATGACAGCAAACACAAATCATAGTGCATCTTTAATACATGCAGTGAATTAATACAGATTAATTAAACGTTTCTACCAGTTTAGACCATTAAGGCGTTTTGCATCTTTAATGAGATTATTTTCATTTTGTGATTTATTTATGAATTATTCTTGATTATTCTCACCAGATTGTCATTACAGTCATTTTTACTGTACCAGTAAATGTTTTTATTTAAAACAGAATAAAGGAAGTATACAAATTGGGGGTGACGATATATACCGGTATTCACAATAACCGTGATATTAATTTTTTTAATCATTATCGTGAATTCTTTTGGCCACGATAACCGTAGTGAAAAATCATGACAGCCCTAATACAAATAGCCTAATATCACTATGTACACTAATGCTCAAAAGTTTGGGGTTTAGTAAGATTTCATTAGGACACATTAAATTGATCAAAAGTGACAGAAATGTTTTTTTATTTTAAATAACCGCTGTTAACAAACTTTATATTCATCAAAGAATCCTGAAATCTTAATGGTTTCCACAAAAGTAAAAAAAAAAGACCTTACTGCCCCAAACTTTTTGAACAGTAGTGTATGAATATTTAAAAAAAATATATATATTTTTTTTTCACATTACAGTAGAATGGAAAGCAGTGGATTTATTTGATACTACACTACAGTGTAGTGCAGAAAGGGGAACTGAATTGGGAAAGCCAGGACTCGACACCTGGACGTGTTCTTGAAAGACTTTGTGAGATTCAATGGCACACTTTCCCAAAACGCAAATCTGACCAGAGGCTAAAATCTGTTGAGTAGCTTTTAACTGCAACATGCCTCTAAACATGCACACTCAAACCAACACTGACCATCATCAAGGTGTGAAAAGGTGAACAGAAAACATCTATGAGGGCAAAAAAAAAAAAAATCTTCAAAATGTTGCTGACGCTGAACTATGTAGGTGTGGATGAAAGCTGAACTCTGAATGCGGTTTGGGATGTGTCATGGAAGGTCGAAGTCGCAGCGACCCAAAACAGCTCTGCTGGCGTCACTGCATTAGATCCCAAAGGACGCTTGGCTTCATTTTTGACATGTAAGAAAACAGATGCCCTTTCACACTGAACTAGAACCAGTTTTCCGTATGTCGACTTTAACCTCAGCCATTACGAAACAAGCCACAAAATAATCGGATTAAAAAAGGTCCAGCAAAGGGCAACTTCCACCCTCCTAAGTGATTCTCTCCCAGATGAGAGCTTCCTGATGTGAATGTGTGCTGACCTTTCCTCAACCTCGCACTCCGAGAACAAGATCCCGACCAGGGCCGGCTCTGATCCCGACTGTCAGATAAAGAGGAGCGCAAATGTGTCCGTACAGGGGAAGAGTCGGTACAGACAGCGCTTACAGGCAGTTCTTCTCAGTCATTCTGATAATTTATTAGAAGTTCTTCACATTTAAAGAGGCTATATGCGTTTTTCTGAAATTTAAACTCGCGACTGACACCTGTGGCCAAAAAACAGAACTGCTCTTCCTTTCTGCTCGCTCTTGTACGTGCACACTTCACAAGTCATCTGCTGCAAGGAGGTCAACATTATGTTTACAGAGGTAAGAACAGTCAAATACATATATTGTTTGAGATAAGTGTTCTCTTACACTGATAAGAGTAAGTTTCTCCATTGCACTGCTTGCGAGTGTAGGCTACTTGCTGACTAGCGTTGGTGGCAGAGTGATCTGAAACGTTTAACATGAACGCGCTTGACGTCACATCCGCAGACAGCGCGGGAAAAATCCGACCCGACAGAAAATAGGAAAAATAGGATACAGGCTTATAGGTGCACCCACTGTGAGCGGACAAGGTGTCAGTATGCTCATCAGGAGATGTTTGAGTCATAAATGGTAAAATAAAAAGGCTATTGTTACGTTTATTTTGGGGAAAAAGTTGCATATAGCCCCTTTAACGTTTAAACAAAATCAGCATTTTTGGTCAGAGCTATATTATACAACCCAGATTTAAAAAAAATAAAAAATAATAATTATTTATATATATATATATATATATATATATATATATATATATATATATTGTAGTTCTGCTTGGGTGACTCTCACATAACGTTCATGAGGATGAACACGTCCAGATCACATTATACCTGAAAATATTTTGTTTGATGAAGACCTTTTGCATAAACTTTTTCTGATAATTAAGCACATTTAATAATATCATAATATACATATTTTTATGGATCTGAACACCTCTGAAACTAAAAAAAAAAAAAATTTAATTAACATTTGAATAAGGCATGTAAATTAAAAAAACACTTATTTTTAATAATATTTTTATTTTTTAATTCGACTGAAAAACAATGCTCGCCTTTAATCTTAATGCAATTTTTTGTTTTTCATAATTTTGAGATGAAATGTGATCCTTACTTGTACATGACAATGTTTACCTTTTAAAAACTCATACAACTGAATTTTATTAGATTTTTGTACAGCACACAAATGAAGCCTGGCCAACACTATGGCTCTCATGATTACAGTATATTTAAAGCAATATTTTACCCAAAAACTAGCTTTTCTTTAATCCTCAAACCACCGGATGATATAAAATGGACTTAAAGCTCAAATGGAGCAGAAAAGATGTAAACAATCCTTCTTAACATCAGATAATTAAAAAATGACTTGGTTAAGGTCCTACTTGTAGTGTGAGGCGTGACTATGTACCGACGGTGAGCAAACTGAAGAATAAACACTGGATTCGGGGGAAAACATTCCTTTAAAATGTGAACACAGAATCCAGACACATCGGTTCATTCATGAGCGAACACAAACATTGGCTTTTGAAGTGATGCGATTAGAAGAAAATCAGCAGGAGCCTCTAGCGCCGCTATGAAGCCGAAGCCCCTTCCACAATCATCCACATACAGACGAGTCAAAAGATTAAGCCTTTATAAATTAAAGACTTCTGAAGTCCTTTCATGGCTTTTAGACGCCTAAGAAAAAATTAGCTGCGACTCTCATCGTGAATCAACAGACTGATAAGTTCATTCAGAGTTTGTGCGCGTTTGTTCTGATGTGGTCCTACAGATTCAATCTCATGATCATCATTGCAAACGAATCCCTCCCACAAAAAAAAGATGCTGTCCAATGAAAGGGGATCAAACCCTCCCAAACCCCTCTGTCCGATGCTCATTTCCACTGCTTCATCAGTACATCTTCTGTCGGCTCGGCAAAACGGCCTCCTTCAAGAAGGAGAAGATGAGCAGGATTCCCGAGCGCTTGCCCCGCTTGCCTTTAGTGAAGTAGTTCGACACCACGTCATCTGAGAAACACACACACACACACACACACACACAACACAGAAAACCATCAATATATGAGGATAAGTGTGTATAGTAGCACTGTTAATGTCTGTCCAACACATCCAACTACAGGGTAGAAGTGGGCCAAAAATATTAATAATATATTTTAAAACATTTGATGATTTTGTGGAACATCCCTGAAAAAACAAAAAATTTGAAAATTAACATTTTAATATATTTTTTGAAGGCATGTAAATTACAAAAGCTACCATACAAGATGCATATTTTTGATACAAATATTTATTATTGTTAATTATTTTTATTTAATTACACTGAAAAACAATGTTCAAAGAAAAATGCACATTTGAATATTTTTCAAAGGCACGTAAATTATAATGAAGCAAATTTATTTTTAATAAAAGAAAAACATTTTATTATTTTATTTATTACTTTTATTTAATTAAACTGAAAAACAACGTTCAAGGTAAAATGCACATTTGAATATTTTTCAAAGGCACGTAAATTACAATGAAGCAATTTTATTTTTAATAAAACAAATTTTTTCTTATTTTATTTATTACTTTTATTTAATTAAACTGAAAAACATTTGCACATTTGAAAATTATTCCGGGCACGTAAATTAAAATGAAGCAGATTTATTTTTAATAAAATATTACATTTGTATTATTTAATTTATTTTTATTTAAAAGAATACTAGTTACAATCCTACTAAATTCCATTATATAGAGCTCCGTTAAACTCATCTGCTCGGCTTGGTTCAATCAAAAGTCTCTATATTTAATTAAAGCTTTTGCTTTGATTCTGAAGAAGCCTCGCACACTTTTGTACATTTTTGACATATTCAGAAATAATGTATTAATCAAATTACTTTTAATGACTATGGAAAAACAACAATAATTGCATACAGATTTCTTCTGTTTTCCCCGTTATATCACAGGGTTAGTAGTGCCTCAGGGTAGTTTCATGAAGACTGTATGAAAACACGTGTCTCACCTCCCTGCTGCACAGTGGATGGAAGGACGTTCTCCCCGGCCGAGAGAGACACGAAGAACGAGAAAGGAATCACCCACAGGCATATTGTGAAGTACGCCAGAACCTGAAAACACAGAGACGTTAGTCTCAACTCCATCCTCTAGTTCACCTACACTTAAAGGTACAGACATCATTTAATCAGCCTAACGTCATGTTTTAAAGAGATTAATACACAGCATTAAACTGATCAAAATAGACTTAGAATGTTACTAAAAGGTTTCTATTTCATATAAATGCTGTGCTTTCTATTCAAAGAAATTTCGACAAAAATATTAAGCAACATATTGATAATAATCATAAATGTTTCTTGATCATCATATTAGAATGATTTCTGAAGGATCATGTGACTCTGAAGACTGGAGTAATGATGCTGAAAATACAGCTTTGATCACAGGAATAAATTACATTTTAAAAGATATTACAATAGAAAATGGCTAGTTTAAAGGGTAACTCTCGCCAAATTGCAACCTAGGCTATTTTTGTTAATCTACCCGAGTCAAACATTAATGTAAAAGCATAATTAGAATGGAAATGCCACTTTTAAGATTGACCGTATTTTCGTTTTATTTATTTCCTAATTATGCTTTTACACTAATGTTTGACTCGGGTAGATTAACAAAAACAGCCTGGCGAGAGTTACCCTTTAACTCTCTGGGGTCTGAGGTGTTTTTGGGGCCCTTGGGATGTTCTGACATGCCCTGACATTTGTGCTTTTTTCAGTTGCTTATAAACATATTAATGGCAAAGGTGTAAATGCACTCTATATAGCACAAACAGGGCTACCGTAATATGTAAGCATCATGTATGTAGATGTTTGTATTTTTAAGAGAATAATGTTTATGCATGGTTATTGAAAAAAATAAAAATGAAAGTTGCTGAAATAAGACCACAAAACTCATACTAAATATGTGTCCACAAGACTTTTGACTAATGGATGTTGTCGCTTCGAGTTCTGGCTTCAAAATTATGTGAAAATAGTCTTGCTTTATTGTTCACATAAAACAATACATTGATTTAAATTGGGTAAGACAGGTTTTGCTTGGAAAACCAATATGCGAGGGGGGCGTGAACGAGGATAGCGTAATTGCTTGCATAATGAGCCATTCATTCAGGTGTGACACTGACTGAGCCAAGAATGAATGCAAGGACAAAAGATATATTTAAAAGAAGACTTATATTGACCATTTAAGATTTTGCTTACATCTATCTTATAAATATGTTTTGCTATTTTATTAAAAAGGTTACAATTACAACAATAATTACAATTTCAACAATATTTCAAGTGTACTCTTTCTTTGTAAAAAAAATTATTATAGGCCTACATTTTATCATATGTATTCATTAGTTTGAATATAGCCAACATTGGAACATCTAACATCTTAGTTGATGACTTTATTTTTGACAAAAATAGTATTTTTTATATATATATATATATACATGCATACATTTTATCATACGTATTTCAAAGTTAAGGATTCATTAGTTTGAATATCGCCTACATTGGAACAAACATCTTAGCTGATTATTTTTGACAAAACATATATATATATATATATATATATATATATATATATATATATATATATATATATATATATATATATATATATTTAACACGAGCAGAAATTGGCAACATTATAAGCTTATTTGATGTGGCAGTATTTTACAGTAAAAACTTTATAATCTGTCCGATTTTTGCAGTCGATTTTTACTCATCTTATTAGGCACGCATCTGTGCATTCATTCATTCACACGCAGAAACGCGACTCATATTTAAACAGTCTTTTTGCGTGTACAGACACTTGCGATTAGAACAAAGCATATAACTGACCTATTCCTCAGCCGGATCTGTTGCTCCTCGAAATGAAACTTCCAGAACTTCTGAGGTAAGTTTTCCAGGATTATTATCAAGATAGTTTTATTTCTCACAGCGTCGTAAAGTACATGAGACTGAAAGTGAACTCACGGTGTGTGTTATCCAGCTGATGTGGGCGTTTCACAGGTTTGCGTCCTCAGATTATTTGCGTTTGAACAGTGTGCGCTCTCCGTGGGCGGAGTCACATTAAAAATAATTAGCTGAGATGAGAACGACTGACATCTCTCTCTTTACATACATATTACATAAACTGAGAATATTTGTTTTTTATAAAAATTACTTAATTTAAAAGAAGAGAATTCAAGCTTCATGCCTGTGTGACTGATTGACTGAGTATTCGCTGAGTTATGGTTCATTTTCGGACGCGTTTCAGAATGGACTACACTGACAGAGAGAAAGCAGAACTCGCTTCGTGTTTATTTTTCTTTATTTGGCAAAAAGCACAACACTTTGTTTTTATTGTGAGTATACACAAAAATAATACACACTTAACAGGATCGATTGATGTACAACACAAGCATGTAATATCAAAATCAATAGAGTATTTTGAATCTCTTTCGCACTGATAAGGAAAAAAAACGAGCAGATCACGCCGGCGTGATTGCCGACCTCAGAGGGTTAAATTGTAATAATATTTAACAATTTTACTGTATTTTTGATCAAATAAATGCAGAAGAGACTTCTTTCAGAAACTAATCTTACCAACACAAAACTTTTCAAACGGTACTGTGTTTTTCTGAACTTAACTTTCACCTATTATTTCAAGGTGTCACTCTACAGCAAACTCAAAGCGGGATCAATAGTTTTCTTTAATAGGCTAATGTGAAAAAAAATCACATTATTATACATCCGAGTATCACCCTATATCTAAACTCCTGGGTTTAAGATTACATTGTTTTGGTCAGTAAAAAAAAAACAAAAAAACATTTTATATAAGATATAGCATACCTCAGAGAAAGGATAGTACTCCTCCGCAAAATACTGGAAGGCCATATAGTGGTTTAACACAACCAGTGCTGGAAAAGAGAGCAACAATAAGGATGAGAGGAGAACACTGTAAAACATACAGACTGTGAATGTCTCCATTACGCACCACATGACAGGATAAAGTTTGGCGAGGTCAGCATAATGTATGGAAACGTCTGCAGAAGACCAAAGTAAACCAGGTTTGTGAAGAGACCCACTCCCATCATGAGCGTCGGGAAGCCCTCGAACACGTACAGCCCGACCAGAACCGCTGTGGAGAACTGAGAGACGAGAGACATGAAGCATAGCCAACGTAACCTCACTCCAGGCTTCGTACAGACACTGTCAGACTGTTCAAAGACTACAATCAGAGATCTTCAATCAGAGATCTTCAGATGACGTCAACATCACCAATGCTACGTTTTCTATATGTGACCCTGGATCACAAAACCAGTCATAAGTCGCACGGGTATATTTGTGGCAATAGCCAACAATACATTATATGGGTCAAAATTATCGATTTTACTTTTATGCCAAAAATCATTAGGATATTAAGTCAAGATCATGTTCCATGAAGATATTTTGTAAATTTCCTACCGTAAATATGTAAAACATTTTTTTTTGTGAGTGAATGCAGCACAATCGCGAACATAAATGTAGGACTTTAAAGGAGATTTTCTCAATGTTTCAATTTCTTTACACCCTCAGATTCCAGATTTTCAATAGTTGTATCGCGGACAAATATTGTCCTATCCTAACAAACCATACATCATTGGAAAGCTTATTTATTCAGCTTTCATGAGATGTATAAATCTCAATTTCAACAAACTGACCCATGTGACTGGTCCATGGTCACATATATCATAATCATTAGTTAACAAACAAATCATTACTTCAATGAGCTCAATGTTTCTGCCTTAAATTATTACATTGTTTAAATTAATAAATTTTTAGCTAACTGTGATTTTGTATATGTACATTTCTGAAATGCATAACTTACACAGTTCCCTCTGATAACAGATCACTCTAAACTGTAATATGGACTCATGCATTTTCTGTATTTCTGTGAATTGAATTTCATTTCATTTATCAAAGAATATCTTTATTTTATTTCAAATTCTAAAAAAAGGTTAATAGATAAATAAACTGGTACCAAAATGGTACAAAAAAAAATGCAACACAAGCAACGACTGTGGTCACTTTAACCATTGAAAGGATATGACAAAGATATTTCTTTACCTCAAGAATGAAAACACTATCATATACGTGGATATTTATGAGCAATAACACGCTCATTCATAGCCATGCGAAACGACTGCAGCGTTAATTGTGTGAAAAGATTTAACTTCGATAAAATTAAGCAATAATTTCACACAGCCTATAAAAATTCAACCACTTCATAAATATGGGTGTTTTCAAGTCAAATTCAAGCACCTTGTACAAACCCTGTCACACAAAGCATGCTGACGCTTACATCAGTACTATAGCCACCAATGCAAACACACACTGTCTGAACAGTCAGATCAGATTTCATCTCTCACAAAATGAAAGTGTTGACAAGCCTAAACTCCCAAACTGGATTTGTGTCCTGTTCTCCAGATATGGCTCGAGTTCCTGTGATATTACTCTATGGATGCATCCCTAATGATGTAAGTTTTATATGATGACACAATACTCACCATAATCATATATTTTATAATGCGACTGGTGGCGACTGTGTACTCCTCTATTAACTCCGCCAGGTAATACAGGCCTGCAGCTGTGAGGACAAATAACAAAACTGAGAAAAACTACACATAAACATCTAAACAAACATGTCATTCAGATCTTACAAGTGTGTAAAAGTGCAGGAGCGATCTATCCATCCATCTATCTATCAAGTCTCTTATACATTCAGTGCTAGAGTAAGAGTAAACACAGGTGTATAAATACAGGTACAGGTGGAACTGCTGCTTTGACATGTTGCCAAGTTCTCAATCCTCATCATGAACACATCTGACTGCCAACGTGGACAGAGACATTTTACTGTTTTTATCTCCAATCATCATCATGTGGCACACGGCGAGAATTGAAAGAATAAAATTAGCCATCATATATATGCAATAGACAATTAAATACACACATACATATATATACTGTATATATGAAATGACCTGTAACTAAAATAAGTGTCCTGTCAGATGTAACTTTACCCTAACGGGTCTCATATAAATGGGCGGAGCGAAAACTAATCAAAACAATCCTGTACTCTGCAACCATACAGATAGAAATACAAAAACTCGAAAGCTTGAAACACAATGAGCTTATCGATTCTTATATAATATGACTTTAGTCAAAGAGATAGATATGAAGGAGGTTTTGTCTTAGCTCATCCCACTGTTATTCTATTCTACATCGTTATTTTCCCAAAGGCTTCTATTTAATGAAAATAAACGGATATTTGATTGTTAATAAGGCGCGCGAGCTGAGGGATTGCTTCGGTCGCGTCAGCAAAAGGAGGTTAGCGGCTAACAGCAGCAACATAAAACTCACCAATAGCGAGAGTAACGAAACATATCTGTATCACCAGCGACAACCAGCTGAGTAAATAAATAAACCACATCTTTTTAAAAGGGCTGGTCGAATAAATAAGAGACTAGTAGTAAACAATAACGGAGATGTGTGTCTCCGCTGCTATGCTAACAGCTGAAGTGGTCAAAGTTTCTTCTGCGGCTTCCTCAGGCGGAGCGAGACGCTGAAGTGGGAATCAGATCGCAGACAGCGCCGCTCAGGCTGGAGGCGGTACTGCACCTGTGGATATATCCGTCTTGGTAGATTCCAGCTCTAATAAAAAATAAATATAAAAATTAAACAAATAATAATAAATAAATAAAAAATAATAATTAATAATAATAATAATAATAAAAATAATAAAATAATAAAATAATAATAAAATAAAATAAAATACCTTTGGAGAACCAGGGAGTAGCGAGAGAGATTACTGCCAGTCAGAAGTCATCAAAACCTGAAAATTACCCAAATGGGAGCATGGAAATATGTAGTGATTCTAAAAATATGAATCAAATAAAATATTGGTCTTGATAGTTTCCAGCTCTGCTTAAAATAACATAAAATAAAAATATTTTAATACTATTTTAAATGTGGAGACAAAATTAATTTCAAGCATGTTTAGAACAAAATTGCTGGTGTTTCTGACGTCATAAAATACCTTGTAACCAATCAAGTCAACATGTGATCGTCAACGAGTGGATCTCTGAGCTGAGTGAGTGAGTGAGTGAGTGGAGGCGGGGCTCATTTGCATATTCCTTGAACCGCATTTACTAAATGAGGCAAGGGTGTAGAGTTACATTCAAGCTATTTTAAGGCATGAAGAATGTTTTTAAAAGGAAAACACATTTAAATATGTAATTTTGGTGTATAAAGACGAGTTTTAAGTGATACAATTATTGACTAGGGGGAGTTTAAGAAAAATAAATTCAGGCATGTGTGTATAGGCAGACAGACAGACAGACAGAGAGAGAGAGACAGATGTTCAGAAAAAAAAAGGGCTTTCCAAGGGCCTCACACATTTAGATTTTTTTTTCACCAGCTCTTCGCTTGTTTTGGTCATGCATATTACATCCACATCTACACACCTTCTTCTCCTTCTTCCTCACACAAACACAGATGTACACACACCTAAATCAGACACCTTTCAGATCCTGGGGAAAACCATGAATTACTTATAGTGTTTGTTAGATGGAAAGCTCTCTTGGGTGAGACGAATCCTTACAGAATGAAATGTCTTTTAAAAGTAAAGGAGCAAAAGTGAGTGAGAGTGGAAAATAATTGTAGACTCCATTTAAAATGCTTTTATCAAAGAAGAGGAGTGTGAAGGTGTTAGGAGAAAAGGCTGGCCTTTTTATTGCAGGTGTTTCCAGATGGACGGATAAACTAACCTAAAGGCTTTGACACTGGCTGCATGAAATATATTCTGATACTCACCTAATATTTGTGTTTTATGGTTTTAATTTAAAAAATAGACATTGTTTATAAGTCAACCTCTTTGCGTGGTGGTAAAAAATGACAATTTTTTTTCGATGAAATGAATGTATCATATTTTAGTTCGATAAAGTTTTTTATTTAATATTTTGTATTATATGGGGATTTTATGGTACTAAATTATATTTATGGAATCGTTAGGATCCATTTATTACCTGTTAATCACTTTTTGAGCATAGACCTGAAAATAAAATTTCCAACTTGAACTTCATAAATGCTTTAGAGCACAAAATTAAGTTTGCTCTCTTTTTAAAGACGACACTTGGCATGTTATTGCTGAAGTGAAAAAAGTAGAAAAAATAAATAGAAAAAGTTAAACTAAAAAAGTTATTTAAGTTATAATATAAATATTAGAAAATAATTTAATCTAAACAAGTTGTGTTCCAAATTTGAAGTTGATATCTCAAAATATGAGCTTTCATTAAGAATTTGTTGTAAAATACACGTCCTATTTATTTCCAATGCGCTCATTTTTGACTGCGAGGAGCACAAGTGTGACTATTTTTTCCAGGACCATTTAACCTTTTCGAATCATGTCCATGTCCATGTGTTTTTGTGTGTGTGTGTGTGTGTGTGTGTGTGTCCACATAGCAAGTGCCAAAACCAAAACCAAAGCAAAGTTTCGTACCATTCTGATTAAGTAAAAAAAATGGCCGAACATCAACAAAGGGTTAAATCCTATTTTGCAGCCATGGTAGCTTGAAGTCTTTAAGGTTAAGGGGCCGTTTACATGACACAGTTTTCAACTAAAAACAGAAAACTTTTAATGCATTTTGGCCGTTCATTTACACGACAACTGCGTTTTGGGGGCCTAAAAACGCAAATGGGTTTCAAAGAGCAAGTTTTTGAATACGATACAGTTGATCGTCTCAGTGTAAACTACAAAAACATGAATTTGTGAAACAGTGAAGTCATGCGCATGTGTATTACGTGTTCAGTCTATAGGCACGTTCTGTTTCTTTACAAAGTGACATCGCCACCTTCTGGCCTGGAAGCAGAAAACAGCGCTTTAGTCGTTTTCGCAGTTCCGTGTGAACGGGATAGTTTTGACAACGAAATGTTTATATTTTTAGTACATCATTGTCCTTTAACGTACCCTGAGTAAACTGTATCATCTTTAAACACTTTTGCATAAGTATCTGCCCCCATGTGTTTCAAGAACAGTTTCAGACGTTGCTTTTGTTGTAAGGTTTAGTAACTTTCTACTCAATTTTCTACTCAAAACGAGCATTCATACTCAAAACTCAAAAACACTGATTGTTATTGTGTACCAAGTATTGAGATCTCTGTATCCTTACCTTTGTTTTACAAAGTGTAACATGAAATCTACTCTGTCAATTACTTACATTTATCAAAGTAAAGCATATTTCACAAATTTGTTTAGTGCTACATTGTTTGAGTAAAATCTACAAACACAGAGTGAGTAAAATGTACATGAAACAGTCATGTGAAGTAAACTTTAAATGAGCAAGTAGAGCAAGTTTAAATGAGCAAGTCCTCAACAAACTCTAAGTGGCCATTTAAATTGACTTATTCTCTTTGTTAATTTTAAGAAGTTTTTACTTAATTCCATACATGTGAAATTCACTTTAAAAAGAATGAGTGCGAAAACTTGCAAAAGAAAGATTAAGTAAATTTTTCTTATTGTTTTTTCAGTTTTGATTGCATTATATCCTTTAATGATTGAGTCGAAGCCTTGATTCTAATCCAAATGAGATTCTTTGCTATTTTTTCAACATTTCTGTGCATCTGAGCAACAAATCCACCAAGAATGATGATAATTACACCAGAGAAGGATGCAATATAGTTTTATGAATATAAAAAAATGCCATGTTAAAGTCATTTTAAATTTCAATGCTTGTAAAATGTCAGTGTCTGATCTGTAATTCACTACAATAAAAGAATCGTTTAAAGGTCCAAATACTTGTGCAAGTCAAGTATTCAAGCAAGTGAAGTCTTTTAATGGAAGAATTCATGCCTCAAAAGAACAAATGTCCAACACAACAGCAAACACAGACCGAGGGCAAAGAAAAGACAGACTTAGTATGTGCAGAATGTTTTTTATTTCTTTCATAATTGCTTTTTGAATGCAGGGGTCCTTGGGTTTTTTCATTGTGGCTTTCGCACCACAGTTAACAGGGTTAGCGCTTCATTCAGCCTTGTGACATTTACTTCGAAACAAAATCCAAGAGGCATCTGGAAGAAGGAAATAGGTGTTGAAGTAATACTTAGTTCAACATCGTGCTTCTCAAAAAGTGCAGAAGGTCAGACTAAAAGACCCCTCAAACAAAGCTCACTTTTCTTCCCATATGACGGACTCGGAGGCCTTTATGCGAGAGACTCTCTTCTCTCGGTTCTGCTGAAGTCTGCGGAGGACAGGAGCGCTTCCGCTCTCCCCTGCCCAGGGCGAGGAGATCGAGATCGAGACCGGCACTCCAGCACTGGGGGGATCTGAGGGAACGTGACCTTACGTGTTATAATGCAGCTCACACAAACATTCACAAGCGATCAATAAATGAGGAGGCAGCTTTTAAGCACCGCTGTGAAGGATATCTCGCTTCGAAAGTGCATCCAATTAGGCCAATAAATCTGATTCTAAAATATAAAAAACCTGCTAAAGTTTCCTTTTAAACAAACTGCTTCCAAGATAATGTGTAAAAAAATATCTGAAAATTCTAAGATAACTGAGAAGCAAAATAGAGAGTGTTATGGAATATATTTTTCAGTTGTTTTAAGCATAAACCTCATTAAATGGGGACTTAATATTTTATTTCTTATTTATTTAAAGACATTTCTGAAAATTTGGGGGTAAATTAACACTTTATGTAGAAAAATCTTTTTTCTTTTATTTATATAGTTGTTTGTAGGTTGGTTGGTCAGGGTTTTTTTTTTTTTAAAGAAATATAATTCTTAAAAAAATAAAATTTCTTAAATATTATAATTCTTAAAAAGTACTTTATCAGTTCTATTCTCTTTATTTAATTTCCTAAAGGAAAATATGCATTTGGCAGACACTTTTATCTAAAGTGATGTACATTGCATTGAAGGAACACATTTTACATGTGATGAAATTATATATATATATAAAATAATCTGCAAATAAACTCAGCATTTACTGCTTTTGTTTACTGTGTTTGCTGATTATTTCAATAATAAGGTTTAGGATTGACCAGGCTTGTGTAAACTGAAAGTTTTTCGGGAATGTGACGGAGTAAAGGAAGAGATGGTACCTTTGGGTTTAGATGGAGGAGGTGTGTTAGGGTTAGGGTTAGGGTTAGGGTTTGGTGAGGTCCCTTGTTCGTCCCCCATGGCCCGCCTCCTCCTCTGGAGCACCATCTGAAGCTCCGCCTCCCCAACATTACGGCTGAAGCGTTTTTTCAATTCCACCTTTCGGGGGCCAGGCCTTCTCATGGAAACCTGAGGTACATTAAGGTTGCATTAATACAGTAAGCCACGAGAGGTGATGACAGTGATTTTACGATGGTTAAGGAGCCCCAAAATTTCCTTAATTATGGTAAAATCACCAACAGAAAACGTACCAATGTTTAATAAACCACAGTATAATTTATTAGCTTGTGACGTTTGCTGCAAGTACAGATCAAAAGTTTGGGATCAGTAAGATTTTCTTTTAAGGAAAAAAATACAGCAGGGATGCATTAATAGATTAAAAGTGACAGTAAAGACATTTATGATGTTCCAAGAGATTTTTATTTCAAGTCAATTCTGCTCTTTTGAACTTTCTATTCCTGAAGAAAGTGCATCACAGATTCCACAAAAATATTAAGCAGCACAACTTTGATAATAATAATAATCAGAAATGTTTCTTGAGCAGCAAATCATCATATTAGAATGATTTCTGAAGGATCATGTGACAATGAAGGCTGGAGGAATGATGCTGAAAATACAGCTTTGATCACAGGAATAAATTACATGTTAAAAGTATATTGAAATACAAAACACCTATTTTAATTCGCAATAATATTTCACAATTTTTGACTATATTTTTGATCAACTAAATGAGCATAAAGACTTCTTACTGATCATGAAATTTTGAACTGGTGCGTCAAATGTGTGTATGTGCACTTTTTAATTATTAGTCAATTTAATCCCAGATATTATTTCCTTATCTGAAAGTATATGAACTATGTATAACCACTTAAGTATATTTCATTGTTGAAAAGTTACAGAGATCTTATTTTACCAGCATCCCCTGTAACTCCAGCACAGCTGATTTCCGGTTCTCAGACCTCTGCTCCTGTTACACAAATGACAATTATTTTTGATTAATAATAGTTTGTTATTTCTGACCAGTTACTTTGTAAACATATAATTCACAAGCAATATAGCAAGTGATTAGGCATGTCACAAAATGCACATAGACAGAGAAACTAGGAAAGCTCTTCATAACTCTAAAATGTAATAGTAATCACCCAATAGTACATTGCAAGACGACCTGAAAGAACATGATAATGTGCAACTGTAAATAAAACAATCTGAAATAGTGTATCACTCACCTTCCATGCATTTTCATCATCTGGTACAGCCTAAAAAGTCCAAATGACCAAATGTCAAATATTTCATATCAAGCACAGTAAGGTACAGTACGTCTATGGCTCAGATCATGTTATGCACACGCTCATATGGTTTCATATCCTTCACACGTTTGATTATTGTCATACAGATGGCGCCTCACTCACTCCTAAGCACAGTTTATGTACAGCAAAACATGTTATAATTCAACTGTGACAGACCCACCTGTGGCGGCCTGAGAATAGGTTTGAGAGTGATGCCTTTCTTGATTCTTTCCATCATTTCATCCACAGCTCTGGACTTCATGTCCTCCGTAACTGCGGGTTCTGTGAGAAAATCAACACAGTTTTCATTGAGGACGGAGGAGTAGCTTTTACTTTCCTCGATTTAACTTCAACTTCTATTGTTTCTTCCTGTCTGCCATGTTGATTTTGCATTTTTCTATCTGGAATTACACATAGTCGAGCGTAAGGTATGATTGACTTACTCTCAGTTTGAGTGGTGTTTTCTCCACCCTTTTTTCTGTTCCTCAACGCCTTCAATGGGCTAAATATACAAATGATTTGCCATTAATAACAATCTGAATCGTTTATTCTGTCATGTATTTTTATGTTGGGAATATTGAAAGGTGCTGAAGACTCACTCAGTGACAGATGAAGATGGAGGAGGAGGAGGAGGAGGTGGTGGAGGTGGAGGAGGAGGTGGTGGACCAGCTGGATTTTCATTCGCCTCTTCCGATTGGTCAGATTGGTTTGAAGGAAGTTGCTCCATTTCTCTCAGTTTATCCTGGAGCATCTTGACTAAAGTTTAAAAATTAAACATTCCAGTTAAAACATCATGGCCTGGTTTCACAGACAGGGCTTAGATTAAGCCAGGACTAATCCTTAGTTCAATTAGTGTATTTAAGTAGATTTTATAAACGTGCCTTAGTAAAAAAACAAAGTAAATATAGTTCTATAAAATTATTGTGAAATTATTTGGTAAGAACATGATGAGAAATGTTTGAGTTTATATGGAAACTTTGGTTGCTTTAAAATCAGGTTTTTAATGTTGTTTATATGTCTATGTGGAGTTTTTTATATGAATTTACACATGGTTTGTCTTAAAGCATCAGAGAAAGTATTTTCTCTTAAAACTGCAGTGAACCAAAGACAGTCTCAAAAACACGCTTTGAAATCGCTGGTGTTTCTGACGTCACAAACTACCTTGTAACCAATCAGGTCAATGTGTGAACATCAACGAGTGGATCTCTGAGCTGAGTGAGTGAGTGGAGGCGGGGCTCATTTACATATTCATAGAACCGCGTATACTAAATGAGGCAAGGGTGTCGAGTTACATTCAAGCTATTTTAAGGCATGACGAAAAAAAATTTAAAGGAAAAAACTTTTAAATATGTCATTTTGGTGATCAAAGATGAGGTTTAAGGGATAAAATGATTGACTACAAGAAGGTACTTTTTCAGCATTATAAATGTAGATTTATAATGTAGACCTACTTTCCTTCTGAAGTGCCGTGACAGATTGCTGTGTGTCTCTCAGCTGAGCCTCAGCCTCGCTCTTCTCTTTCTCGCTGATCTCCAGCTTGGTTTTTACTGCAGTCAGATCTGTCAGAGTGTTGAGATCCTCGCCTGCTGTCTGTGAGATCTACATCGTGTCAAATTGGGGGAAAAATACCATTAAAGCCGATTCAAATATCGCATTGGTTTGACACTGGTTAATTTTTTACACATTAAATGACACACTTTAATATTTACACATAATACATTTTTTTTACACATAATTATTATAGTAATTATTTAAGTGCAAACTATGGTATAATAAGTAAAAATATGTTGTTGTTTTTTGCACAGCTGTTATTTTTTTGCACATGATGTAAAGAACAGGGGATTGTTTAACATCATGAGCTGGAGTGAAACGTTTGTCACCCATATAATCATCACGACTCCATGTTTCTGACACAAAACCCTGAAGCGTTATCATGCGCAGATACACTGACACACTCACCTGGCTTTGGTAACAGAGTCGAATCTCTTCCAGAGCTTTGCTGATGTCAGTCACTTGACTCAGAGCCTGTTGTAGTTGTTTCTCAGTCTCTGCGTTCTGAATCTGTCTCTGGATTTCCTTCTGTTTCACCAGCATCTGTAGACCATGATGTTCAATCACTCCATCATTCACCCGATCAACTGATCAATGTCAACACGCCATCTCTACACTATTCACTATTCTATCAAACAAATAGTCTGTCTGTCTGTCTGTCTGTCTGTCTGTCTATCTATCTATCTCTCTATCTATCTATCTATCTATCTATCATCTATACCAGTGGTTCTCAACTCCAGTCCTCGGGACCCACTGCTCTGCACATTTTCTATGTCTCCCTTATTTAACACACCTGAACCAGATCATCAGCTCGTTAGGAGAGACTCCATGAACTGATTTGAGTGTGTCAGATAAGAGAGACATACAAAATGTGCAGAGCAGTGGGTCCCGAGGACTGGAGTTGAGAACCACTGATCTATACTGTATGTCTATCTATCTATCTATCTATCTATCTATCTATCTATCTATCTATCTATCTATCTATCTATCTATCTATCTATCATCTACACTGTATGTCTATCTATCTATCTATCTATCTATAGTATACGATTAAGATTCTGTACTGTATGTCTGTCCGTCCGTCCGTCCATCCATCCATCCATCCATCCACTATGCCAAACTTCAAACTTCAGCTTCAAATCTCTTTGGACTTTTCCCCTCATTTTTAGAAATGCCAACATTCAATGCTCCTTTTTACAACCTTCCCTATATTTTCTTTTAATTGTTGAGCTCAGTGGGCATGTTAATTATTCACGCAGAGAATTATCTGAAAGACTTTCATTCAACAGAACAAAACATCAATACAATCAGTTCACACAGCAATGAAATTTAGTTTGGAAAACCAAAAACGAAATCATCCATTATCTCCCTGAAATGCTTATGTTGAAAAGCAGAAACGGCGAGCAGGAAAGGGAAGTGAAAGCTTGTCATGCGGCGGACTGTTTGGACTCTCACTTCTCACCTCCATTCACTGCTCTATCGTTCAGCTCGCAAGAAACGTGGACCTAAAGCACCAGCCGCAACCCCTGCGGAGGCACGATTACAGGGAAATACATGTGCTTTACGAGTCTCTTACTAGAGAGTCTCTTTGTGCGATGACGGCCTGTTTTTTCTCCCTTTCGTATTAGTCCGTCATTAGACCCTCAGTGACTAGAAAAAAACACTGAACAAGAAGAAGATGAATGTGTTTTCAAAACAGATGGAAAACAGAAAAATGGAAGGGGTGGCAATAAAGAATGTCATTCAAGCTGTGTGGTGTGTGGCCACACATTCAGAATGAGTTTGAGTGGTGCGCGAACCGTCGGGGGTCCCTTTCACAGGTGAAGGCCCCCTGTTGGGACCCCCATTATGTCTGTGTCTGCAAATGGGGAACAATATACACAAAGCCGACAAAAGAGATGGCAGATAGGAAGTGTCAAGCAAGGACAGGGGTTTAAAGAGCGGGCGATTTTCAAACTGCCATCTCGATGGGTGCTAATTACCGCAGGAAGAGACGAGGGATGCAAAGACAGATGCCACTTTTATGCAGAGATGCTCATTTAGACTGAATGAATGCTAAACCGACTGGTATTAACAGAGCCAGCGGGACTGGCATGGTCAATGAGTGAGTGCTTGTCTGTGTTATCTCAATCCAGTGTTTTCTCTTCTTTGTTTCGTGTTTGTTTCATTAATGCAGGTCCATAGTTGTAAGTGTGAATTGACCCGATCCAGCCCAAAACTCCCATGGCCCTTGTACACACTCGACTAAATCAGAAGACACTGCACTTCCTCCCATCTACTGTCTATTGATTCAGATGTTGCCGTGTTGTCTTAGGCCTCTGAGCGAGAAGTGTGTTTTTCTGTCCTGTCTGGAAAACAGATATTCGGTAAATATGATTAAATTGTCTAGCTATATGTTAAATGAACATATCTTGTCAGTATGCCTCTTTCACCTTTTTTTAATACATTTTAAATACATTTTATTTTCTACTTTATTTCTTACGCATCTGTTATGATTAGCTATTTTGTGATTATTTTGAAGTCCTTCTGTAAAGCACTTTATATTAGGCCTATTGCGTATGAAATGTGCTATATGGCTACTATGAATAAACTTTGCCTCTAAAAACATGAATAAAGTCCTCATTAACAGCTTCAGAATTAAGGTGTGATCACATTTCCTGCTGTGTGGTGAAATTTCACAGCGAAATCCAGTCTTAGGCTTTATGTCGAACGTCACATGAACAAAGAGGAAAACAGGTCTTGTTGCGTCCGATTGTTGGAGAAAGTGTTAACAGCATGGCGGCGATATCTATAAACTTTTAAGGTAATCAGCTAACCTAGCTAGTTAGTTTTTATTGTTGTCATTTTATTTAATTTTGTAGCTAAATTTTAGAAAACTTTTAGATATCAATGTGCATGTGACGGACTTTGGCTATGCTCATTTGGTTGCTACTTTGAAAGCATGTTGAGTAAAACCGCTCTATATTTAATGAAGCACATACAAAAGACCTGGACTGGAAGCCATGCAGCCCGTTTTACAGAATAAGGAAGTTTGTTGCACATAACCCACATACTCCAATAGGAATCAGTGCGATCAAAAGTTTTGGTTGAGAGTGAAAAAGTTCCCCAAGCAAATTTCGCTCATGTTCAAGTGAAATCATCGCATTCACCAACAGAAATCTGCTTGGTATAAGTGACTTGACCTATGCACATCGCTACCCTACTGACATTAGACAATTGGCCCTTTTCACATTTCCGGGTTTCTCAGAAGCGGAAGTCGTCATAGTTGGGAAAACTTCTATAGTGGTCAATGAGAGATAGCTATATTAAATATATAAATTTTTGTCTTCCTATTTGCTCAAATAGCAAAAGAAAAAAAGAAAAAGTTTTCACAACTTTCAAAAAGAGGGGAAAATATAGAGAGAGATTGATAACAACAGTAAGGAGAGAGAAAAATGTCAACTTTACCGTCACTCCCACAGCCACCGAAACACCCTCACAGCAGCAGTAACTTTTTAAACTTTGATGCAAAGGTAATATAATACAAATAAGCCTATTGCTAGTGTTATAAATGTACACACATTTAAAAAATAAAATTTACATATAAAAAGCTTTGCAGGAATTACAATGCGACCGTTAAAACGCGTCATCGTCTGTGATAAAGGTCCATGGAACTTTCCCCGCGAAATCTCGATTTCGAATGTGACTGCACCTTTAAATTGTTATTTTTAAATGCGGGTAACCTCATTCCATTATTTTTTAGCAACCAAACATAAACGTTAAAGAACGCACCGCTTCCTGTTAGTCACGTGAGAGTCATTTCTACATGCTCGCGCTAAGAAGGTTTTTTTCTTTTCTGCTGCAAAACTAGGCTGAGATTTCCGCGATGTAATAACGGTCAAAATTATGAGGCGGTAATCGGGAATGTGACATTTTAATTATTACAAGCATTATTGTCATCTTTATTTACACAAGGAAGGGGATCTTGTTTACATCAAAGTGGAATTTAATCTACATGGAACTGAACCCAAAGTCTATTTATAAACCACACAAGTCAACTGACATAGATTTACTGACTAGAAAGTGTCGTTTTTGTGCCTATACGTCACTGTGTGTGGAACTGACAGATGTAAGTAATTCTCTCCATTATCGTTTGTTGCTTCATAAAACCCTATAATGTAAAATATTGTGTTTTAAGTGCATTTACAATGAATTATCTGCTGGGTTCACCCGCACCACAGCGTGTTTGCAAAGCCTTGTTTACACATGGTATCAAGATGCGTTTTGGTCGAGTGGATTACAAGTGGACAACGCTTTTACTGATGACTTTTTTGTTGTTAAATTACATTTCAGTCCCTCGCAGTCTCGTTTTCAATTCAGTCAAAGATTAAATATGCGTGGCTCAAACTCTTTGACAGCAGACCTCGTATGTCAGAGCGTCCTAAACTTGTTCAACCCGTTTAATTTGACGCTTTGTTAAAATAACTTTTCCAGACAAGGTTACAGCTTCTTAAGTGAGCAAATTGCTGGAGCTGATTTTCTGGCATTTTGGCAACATGGCCTCTAATCAAATGTTAAAGCCCCCCTGTAGTCAATAATTTATGATTGGTTACAAGGTTGTTTGTGACGTCAGAAACACCAGCTATTTCAAACCGGGTTTTTGAGACTGTCTTTGGTTCACTGCAGTTTTAAGGAGAAAATATTCAGCAATGGTGTCGACTTATGAATTTGCACATGGTTCGGCTTAAAGCATATTAAAAACACCACACAGATATAAACATATAAACAAGCCTGATTTTCACCACTGGGGGACTTTAAATTAAACGCAGTGTGTGTGAGTGAATAACTGGGCAATGAGGCAACTTTCTTGGTGTCTATGTTGTGCTATCTGTCTAACTTCAGTCATCCTTGTTCTTGAAGTTTGGTCAAATTAGATTATTTCAGATTTCTCCAGTTCAAAGAGTACCTGGTGTGCAAAAACTTCAGCATGCTGCCTGAGTCCTTGCTCCATTTCGAGCTTCTGAGACATCTCTGAAAACTCTTCTGTAACCAGCTGGGACACTGAGGACCGAGAAACTACAGTCAGTCTGTCGTTCTGTACGTGCTCATCAATGGGGAAATATATTCGTCTGACTCACCTCTCTTCATTTTATTCACAGTTCTGCTCTGCTTACTGAACTTCCTCAGAAGAGCCTCTTTCTCCCCGACCTCCGTCAGCAACTTAAAAGTAGAAAAAGAGTTTGAAGTTTAATGAAATTCAAAGTCTTAGGAATTCAGGTCACATTTAATGAAAGTAGGGCTCTGACAAGACCACCAAAAAAACAAAACAAAAAACAGCGTTAACGTTGATTTTTGAGGCAAATTGTTCATCATTTTGTCAAAATACTCTGATGTGAACGTCTGTATATAAACATACAATTGCAGTCATAAAATGACATACACCTTGTAGAATCTGCAAAATGTTTTAACAAAATAAGAGGGATCATAAAAATGGCTATCACAAAACAAAGCAAAAAAAAAAAAAAAAAAGTATTTATCCAGGTAACGACACGACACCAACACAAACTTTTGAACAGGGTAAATTCGTCTGACGGCTATTATTTTGTCTTGTCGACTACATATAACACCTCTTATCTGAAATGGCATATTAAGGGTAGTACTACATTTAAAAAAAAACTTCAAGCAATTTTTATTAAATTAGCCTATTATTTTGTTAAATTATTAACATTTCGTAGATTTTGCAAGGTGTATGTACATTTATGATCACAACTGTTTGCATGTCTAACATGACCATATTTTATCTGCCTTTTCATGTGATTGTGGTCCCATTTGCAGGCACTATTATACCTTTTCCTTCAAATCTTCCTTCTCTTTCTTAAGAAGCTCCACCTGTTCACTAAGCTGAAATTTCTCCCCAAGTAACCGGTCAACAGATGACTGTAGTTCTGTAATTACAAACAGATTGGACAAGGCTTATGGGAATGCATTTTTTAACCACTTTCGAGGCTGGTGTTATTTAGAAGCGAGGCTACGGGTCCCACCTCTGATTTGGTTCTGACTCATGAGAAGTGGATCTTCACCGCACTCTTCCTCAGGGACCGGCTCAGAGCTGGAATCAGCCTCAAGGTCCAGGTTCAGGATGGAAAGGTGTTCTGCCTTTTCTTGAATCAGGGGAAGGATAGCTTGACTTTGCCTCTTCAGTGCCTTGAAATCTTTTGTCACCTGTGGGTTCAAAAGTCCCAGAGATTGAGACAGGGTTGCTTTTTTTTTTTTTCATGTTAAGCCTCAATATGAGGTTTGTCGCAGTCGCACCCCTTTCTTTATCCAATATCTAATGTGAACAATATCCTACATATAATATTTAAAGTCCCCCTGTGATGAAGCTTTTAATGTTTTTTATATGTCTATGTGGTGTTTTTAATATGCTTTAAGACAAACCATGTGTAAATTCATAAATCGACACCATTGCTGAGTATTTTCTCTTAAAACTGCAGTGAACCAAAGACACGGTTTGAAATCGCTGGTGTTTCTGACGTTACAAACTACCTTGTAACCAATCAGGTCAACGTGTGATCGTCAATAAATGGATCTCTGAGCTGAGTGAGTGAGTGGAGGCGGGGCTAATTTGCATATTCATATAACCGCGTATACTAAATGAGGCAAGGGTGTCGAGTTACATTCAAGATATTTTAAGGCATGAAGAATTTTTTACAAGGAAAAAACTTTTAAATATGTCATTTCGGTGATCAAAGATGAGTTTTAAGGGATACAATTATTGACTACAGGGGGACTTTAAAGGTCCATAATCTGTCCTTGAGTTTCACTCAGTTTCACTCTTAAAAATAAAAGTTCCAAAAGGGTGTTTTTGCAGTCATGCCATTGAAGAGTCATTTTTGGTTCCCCAAAAAACCTTTCAGTGATCAGCTCTTAAAAGAACCAGTTTTTCTTAATGTGAAGAACATTCTAAAGAACCTTTAGTGGAATGGAAAGATTCCATGGATGTTAAAGGTTCTTCATAGAGCAATCAATGGCAATAAAGAACCTGTATTTTTTTGAGTGTGGGATAAATGACTCAGTTTGGAGAACATAATAAAGCTTGTAACCGATATGGGGGATGTGAAAATTCTCAACAGAACAAATACAAACTGTTAGACTTGCAGGAAAAGGGAAGTGTCTCTATACCTTCAGCGCCAAGGCCTCTGCGGTCTCCCTGCAGGACCGCTCGATCTGAAACTGCATCTCTAAAACATCCAGCTCCTTGAGCAGCTGAGAAGAGGCTGACATTTGAATAAATCAGATTAGCACGTTTTCATTGACACCGCAAGCAGTTTATGTTGCATTCTGTTTAGTTATGTTATGCGAGTTATGTCAAGGTTTAGCCATACAGTAAATGTTTTTCTCACAGTAGATGAGTTGATGCATGAGGATATTGCAATGCTAAAAGACTCTCACCCTCCTCCATCCTTGACAGCTTTTCATTCGCCTCATCTCGCTCTTTCTCCAGAATCTCGCACTGTATAGCAGATTACACAATGATAGTCATTTTGAAAAAAATTGCACAATTTTATTACAAAAAGTATGTGTGAATCGGTTAAGCAACGACTCTGTTTGCGGAGAATCATTGGCTATGTTCAAAACAGTGCAACTTCTCATTGGGTTTGTGACTCTCTCCCACAATTGCAATTTGCAATGTTATTTAGGCGTTGCTTGTAGTTGCAACAAGAAGGGGCCTGATTTTATCCGCCCCAATATTGCTCATACTATGTCTATAATATGCAGTAAGAATATTGTAGCGGGCAAATGTTCTGGGACAGCAGATGAGATGCTACTTTTGCCAAAATGTGTGGCATAAAATAGAGCATTCTGCTGTATACCGTATCCCACAATGCAATCTGCTCGGCCAGGACACCGCTAGCTCAATTAAGCATGCAAACTGCTGTTGCATGCTGTTGTAAAAAGTATATATAGTGCATACTGTGCCATAAGTAGTGCTATCGTTTGCATTCTGAACAAAGCCATCTTTACTTAATCAGAGATTACCTCAATGTCTCGTTCATCTTCTGAAGACAGGGCGTTCTCCTCCTCAGACTCTATAAGACAGCAGAGGAAGTTTTCAGATTATTCATGCGTTTCATGTATAATTAAAAGGCAGCCATATTAATAAAAAATAAAAAAACAGTATTCTGAATGCTTCTTTATTGAAGTTCTGTGCTGTATGTGATGTTATTATTAGGGATATCTGTAAAATTAGTCATTCACGATATTCTGTGGTCAAATGTTTTATTTCCAACATTGCTCTTCCATGTTCATTGGACTGACGACCACTTTTATCCGTTACTGTTAATATATTTCATTACCCATATTATCCAGTAGAATAAAAGACCATTTTTATAGTTTACAATGAAAATTTGAAAAGGAGAAAAAGTGTATCTAACCTGAAATTCTTTCGTCCGGTTCGAGATTCCACATAATTTTCTCGAGCTTCTTGTTAGCGTCTGTTCTTCTAAATCCCTCTCGGTTTCTGAGTCTGTCGCTCTCTGTATGACAGTGTAGGAAGAACTGAAACTAAGGTACCGCTCTGCTTTTTATTTCTTCCTATTTTGTTACGTAAATTCATACAAAAGTCCATTCTGCTTTGCCCTTTATGGTTAACCGAGTCAACAGTGGCTATTTAGAAATGATTTGATAAAGCAACATTCATCACGCTTGTCCCTTGTGAAAGCACAAGCAGCCTGCCTTGATTTAGTGGCACAGTGTTGTCTGAACAAATGCAAAACATGTTTATGCACTTATAAGATTATTATATCCAAAGCATTTAAGGTCACGATGTGTGTTTTCTAATCTTGGCTTTTTGTATCAGGCTTTAGCTGTTGAGCTTTTGCACTCATAACGGTTGAATTTTACAGTGTAGAATTGATGGCCTTTCTAAAGTAATAGATTGTTGTGTAAAGTCCATTTACACACAGGATCTTGGAGGGTCGTCTGTCATTGTGTCAGACTACAGTCATGAGAGCCAAAATCATGTGTTTAGGTTGCTAAGATTAGTCCTGTTCAATCTCCAGATGAATGTTTAGCTGCACATAACCCTGAAGATTTAAGAAATGTCCAGAATTCGATGTTTCCCTAAAGAGATTGGATGAAATGACTTGCTTGCCGAAAGGGACTTTGGTAAAGAACAGCGAGAGGAGTCGATGCAGTCTGGCATGTAACATTAAAAACTAACTTATTCAAAAAAATTTGTCTTATGCAAAGTCTAAAGAGAATCAATAGGCCTTTGCACATTCAGTGTGTCTTGTGATTATAGTATATAGAGACAGATCTAGATTTTATTTCGATCTGTGATCTATTCTATATAATATCTCTCTCAGTGTTTTAATGAACTTCGGGATTATTGAAGCTGTTTCTTCATACACACCTTTTCTAATATTGGTGATCTCATACAGTGAACAACAGTTTTGTTCAGACAGACTATTTTGGGTGTCCAATATGCACAGGCTATAATAAAACTATATATAAACATAAAGGTTTATATTATAATAATATTTCATATTATTTTAAATAATAAATTGCATAGTCTTTTACAGTTCCCATGACTAAAGTATATTTATAAAAAGAATAATTGAAAATAATTATTCTTTATTGGCCTGATCTTTTATAGCATGGATTCTTTGATCATTTATTTATTTGCAATGGAGCGTTATTAAAAGCTTTCAGGATAAACTGCATAGCACGGGAGACTGGGATTTATTTATTATTCATGTTTAATATTACTATAGTTTTAAATGAAATGCATCCAAACATTGACTCTTTAAAAAAAAAAAGTTAAATGTCTTGCTAAATAAAATGCTTATTCCTGTTTTCTCAGGCAGAGAGAGAACATGTGCTGATTCAAGTAAGTGTCATCACTCTTCACACTGAACACATTTACTGTTGCAATACGTCTCCTCGAACGCCCAGAAAACCATCACTTTATCCACAACATTCAACAGAGGCAGAAATGCATGTGGTGGTTGACATATTTGGCTAAAAAAAAGTTTTTTAAAAAAATCTCAAATGTAAGTCATGGAAGTCATTGGGTTATATTCTACCAACTCTTATATATATATATGTGGTCTTGTAGATTTTGTCTTGAAATTTACATTTATTCACTAGTTTACTGTCTTAGTGACTAAAATTGTCACATGGTGTGACATGAATGTTATTGTGTATTAAATTAAAAAGGGGTATAATGTGATAACGTAAGTCAATTTATCCTGATTCTTTATCATTACTATATAAAAGTATAGCAATTCTTATGTGCATTATTTTACTTTATCAACACTCATAGAAAGTAATCTTACTCGTAATCTTTTCAATATACTTCAAATTAATTTGGGAATACCTTGTTATAAAAGTACCAAAATGCTTGTAACCTTTGCTGGTACTATTCCCCATCTGTCACATTGATGATTTTATGATTAATAACCAAAAAGCCTTCATTTCTTTCAAAATTCGGAATGTCACACCAAATGACATGGTGTCACGCCATATGATGTCACACCACACAACAATCTGTATTAGCTGCATTTAACAAACAACCAAACTTAGTTTGACAAGTGAATCATTGTTTCAGTTACAGCAAAAATCACAAACTTGTTTAAAACACTGAGTTCTACTCAAAGAATCATATGTTTATAACACACTCATTAATCCACTTACTGTATTCATTTGATGTTGCACTTTTTATTTTAATCTGCTGAATATTAACTACATGAATTCTAATAATCTTTAGTAAATCATTGAACATTTTTTTAATGCATAAATTCATTTCAAAATGAACAATGACTGAACAGCAAGCTGATCATTTCCTTGTTCTTTCTGTATTCGCCATATCTCGCCATCTACTGAAATCTACCTCAAACTCAAAAAACAAATAAATAAATAAATAAAGGGAAACATTTGAGTGACAAAATGCTGGATTCAGCTTGAAAATGGGATAGTAGGGAAGTAGGGATTCACCAAATTGAGTTGGTGTATAGATATTAAATGTGTGAATAATATAGTATCAAAATGTGAAATATTCAATAAACTTAACTATTAGCTGTATCTAAGAGCATTATTTATGTATTTAAATGCAGTTCATATCATATAGTGTGACAAAATAATCATATGGTGTGACAAGAAAACCCTGTCACACCTTATGAAGTTGTGTCACACCATATGAGGTGCTAAACATGCTAAAATATGACAATATCTACAATAGCTACAATATGACAATATCGTTTTGAAGGTAATATTGACTGAAAAGTTATTTCATTTGGGCATTTTTGTGTAAAATGCGTTGAATGATATCCATTTTTGGGACAAAATGTTTTAGTTAAGGGTGGCTTCAAAATATTATGCCTGAACTTTTAGTCAAGCGGACTCACAAGTAGACATATGGGATATCAATATATGATTGAATAAAGAGAAAATGAATTCATTTTCTTGTTTTCATTCAAAATCAAAATTTGTGAAATGTGCTTGGGACAGTCACGCCATATGAGCTTATTCTGGTTTGGCTGAAAAGTGTGAAAAAATGGAAGATTAAACCCATGAATGCTCTTTATGTTCATATAAAACAGCACGTTCTGAACAATATCACCACAATTTTTGACATATTTTTCTATAATTTTCTTAACTTTGACACATTGGGCCAAAAAAAGGCCATGTCAACCACCCACATACAGTATGTCCTCCTTAGGCTTCCCATTTAAACCTAATGTTCGTAATATAAGCTACACTCTACTCTTAAAACATGCCGTTGGGCATTTAAACTTTGAATTAAGATATTATTTGGTGCCTTTATGAATACATTTTCATGTGAGGATGTCTCATCGACGTCAGGTCAGGTTTTTGCTTTTCTTCTGGTGATATGTTTTGATATTTTGCCCCCAGGTCCACAAAAGCACACACATCTTCAGCATGCAGCATTACAGTAATGAGAGTATATTAGGATTAAACATGACGTAAAGAGGCTGACTGATAGGAGGTCATGGGTGGGTCATTGGGTCATATTACCATCGCACGCGAGGAGTCCGAGTTACTGACTGTTTACCCAAACACAAACATACAGGGAACATTGATCAAATCAGTCAATATTACAGCATAAAGGGCCAGTGTTTGCAGTGTTTTTGACAGACATGAACCGAACAGCGCGAGGGAGAGCGAGGATGGGTCAGATTCAGGGCTGTGAGACGCGACTCGATGTGATGTGACAGGGCCGCCTGGAAGATACGGCTGGCCCCTCGGTGACTTCACTGCGCTTGCAAACAAACCTGAACTTGGTCATGCCGGAAGGGCAGGTTTTAGAAAGGAGACTCGCACGTTTTTTTCTACTGCAATAGGAGCTATTTGCCAAAACAAACTATTATTAATCGGTAATATGTCAAAATATTTTTATATTATAAAAACAAATGATCAACAATAATAATAATAATTTTAGTTTCTCAAACTATTTATTAAAATTTGTATATTATATATTTCTTCATATTCTAAAACAATTAGTCAAATAATAATAATTTGTTTCTCAAATTATTTTTTTCTAATTCATATTATATTAAATTATATTACATTAATTGTATTCTAAAAACAATGAGTCAAAAATAATAAAAATTTAAGTTTCTCAAATTATTTCTCTTTTTTCCAATTCATGGATTTCTTCCAATTATATTTCTTCATATTATAAATTATTTCTAATTAATATATTATATTATCAGAAGTTTTAATAATAAGAATGATGATTATAATATTAATTTATTCAAATTCATCTCTCTCTCTCTCTCTCTCTCTCTCTCTCTCTCTCTATATATATATATATATATATATATATGGTTTCTTTTTTCTTTTTATGAATATTATATACTGTATATTGATATGATTTTTGGGGTTTCTTTTTATGAATATTCTTAACAGAAACCTAATCACTATTCTTTTGTTGCCCTTATTTTCATCAGGAAGTTCAAATCTTGCTTTTTTGTCCAGGAGGCAGTGATAATGGCACTGTCTTTTGATTGGTCGTGATTCCGCTGTGCCTCTAGGTGGCGCTCTGGCCTTGTGAACTGCAACCTGTTGCTGTGTGTCCCATCATGAGTGTGATCGTCTCACCTCAGGCAGAAGACTTTCATTTTATAAAGACTCTGTTAGAGTAACGTAGCAGTTGTTGTTATAGATTGAGCTGGCTGATGCTCTTTATCTATTGTCATGATTGACACAGAAAAAAAATTCAGTTTTCACTTAATAGTGTTACAGTTGATTAAAATTGCCTAAAAATATGCTTGTATTTATGGCACCTTCCAAGAATAGGGTATACAGATTTGGTGTCCCTTTACTATTTAAAGCTAAAGCTCTTTAAAGCTTTTTAAAGACATAAAACCAGTTTGGCTTGTTCTACCAGTGTTCTCACAATATATCCACCAATTAAAATTACATACAGAAATATGATCATTTTAACGTTATCTGTTCAAAATTACATTACATTTATTGTAGAAGAAATGTTTTTAATTATTACCTTATTTAAATTTTTTAATTAGTGTTCCAGGAAGATGATTAAATGATGTTGTTCTATTTTCTATTTTTTGTTGTTATATCTTTTGCAAATCTTTACATTTACATAATTTTATTTTAATTTTATTATTTCATTTATATATTATTATTTCATTTATTTTATTTTTATTTTCAACCCTGTTCCAAAGATAATAACAATAATAATAATAATAATATAATAATAATAAAATGATAAAGACTTATATTGACATTATCTGTTATTTATATTAAATTGATTGCTGTTTTTTTTATTACCATTTTAATTAGCAAAAAACATAACATGCTGTGTCCACATTGTTTATGTGCAATTCTGTTGCTGCATTAAAATTCCCCTTATTTAAAGAATCGTCACATTCAAAATGAAATTCAATTAAATATTTTTTTATTGTTTTTTATTAAAAAACACCATAAATGACATTATTTCTATTTTTATGTAAATTTTACATACATTTACATTATTTTATTTGTATTTAATTAATTTATTATTTTTTATGTTATCTTTTTTTAAACCCTGTTCCAAGAGTTATAGTAAGAAAACTTTTTTTTAACAATATTTGTCCTAAATTTATGGGAAATACAAGTTTATTAATAACTACAAAATTATCCCTTCCTACAATCCAACATTTGGTCACCAACTAACTAGCCCTAACTGAGTGACATCTTTATTTAGGCTTACATTGCAATCCTGTTTTTTTTTTTTTTATCTACTTTTAAAATGTAAAAAAAAAGAAAAGAAAAAAAAAAAAAAAAGATCAGAAGCTTCTTTTGAAGAGTTTAAATCCATATTATGTCCCGTGCTTTCAGAACGTGTTGTTCAGGAGGGGTTGAGATGAATGCAGTGGCGGATGGGGCTCGCTCTAGCCGAGCACGCAGTGGTACAGACAGTATGTCACAGTCTCAGAGAGATGAGGATGACCGGGACAGAGGAAGGGATCTAGACACGGGCTCATGGTGGGACACACAGACCAGCCCTGTGTCCCAGGAAGCGAAGTCTGGCCTGGCACAAAGTGGTACAGTCGCCAGACAGCTGTGACTCATGGGAATAGTGAGTGAAAGAGAGATATAGTGACCAGGATGATGGATAAAAAAAGTAGCTTTCATGTTAACTGTTGATTTAATATGATCCGCAGTCAGTGGGACAAAAAAACGGAAGTCCCGCATTGACTGGGCTTTTAGAGGGTGTGATTCGTCTCTGCGGGGGATCCACACCTGTTTCAGTCCACTTTAAGCCTCTGTCTCCTCCTCCCGTTCACTGACGATGAGGATGCAGACTCATATCAGGAGGAGAGAACTGATGTAATACGGCTCTATCGCTCTAGATTTCCCTCCGTATCGGTTCTCACTTCCGCTCGGTTTCAGTTCATGTTCTGTATTTGCATGACAACAAATTTTTATTGGTTCGCAGCTTTAGTTGCAGGTGTACAAATGGTTATTATAGTTAATTGAAACTAAAACTATAACTGAAAACATAAAAAAATGTGTTGTTTAAATAAAATAAATGTTAACTGAAAAAACTTCATATATAGATTTTATTTATCATATATAATATATATGTATATTCAACATTTCTCATTTAAATTTAGTTTAACTTAATGTACTAAAATAACTAAAACTAAAACTGAAGTAAAAAATAAACTATATAGACTTGTAAAAATTACAAAAAACACAAATAAATTACTAAAATAACTAAAATTGAAATGAAAACAGAATATATTAAAATGAATTGAAAATATTTTAATTAAAATTAATAGTAGTATCTAAATGATACTAAAATAACACTGCATGGTACAAAGAAAATAATGTAAAATGGTTAAAACAAAAAGCTTAACAAAATAATTTCTTAATTTACAAATGAGTAAAGCACATGTTAAAAAGTTTTTTTTTTAAATTAATTTAATATTTTTTTCATCAAGGTTGCATTAAACTGATCAAAAATGGCAGTAAAGACATTCATGATGTCATGACAGATTCCACATTGTTTGGGACTGTTTTGTTTTGCACTATTTTCTTTGTACTCGTGTAAGTGTAGTTTTGTTAAATTTGTCAAGTGAATTTGTGTGCATTAATGATATTAAATTCTAGCTTTGAAATTAGCCTTGAGCCTGTGGTTTCACTCTGTAATTCGCTTCTGATTGGTTAAACGGATAATGTTACAACACTCCCCTTTCTCCACAGATTTTAGCATAGACAAGCAGTATTAACAGAAGTTTGGTGAGATTTCTTTCTCTCTCTCTCTCTCTCTCTCTCTCTCTCTCTCTCTCTCTCTCTCTCTCTCTCTCTCTCTCTCTCTCTCTCTCTCTCTCTCTCTCTCTCTCTCTCTCCCCCTCAAACCTCCATTAGTTCTGACATGCAGGACCACTGATGCCGTAAAGGTCAGGCCCTCGCGCAGCAGGTCTTGGCAGGGTTTTAGTCCAGGCGTAATCGCACACATCTGCGTGCGAGAGTCCAGCGCTGCCCACTGCGTTCCCCCGTTCTCTCCTCTGACACGCTCTCACACCCCGAATCTGCAGAAGATCCGCAACACGCACTGCGCACTTCTCTCTCTTATCTCTGCACCTTTAATTTAGTTTTTAAATCTTATTTTTTAATTCAGCTGAATTTTTTTCAATTTTGTGTTTTTCCATATTTATGATTTTTAAGTTAAAAGTGAAATGTGTACATTTTTTTTAAGGAAATGGGCACTGTAAAAAAAGACAGGAGTATGTTTTACAAGGAAATACTGTTTTCGCCGTTTACTTTAAAGTTTCATGTTAAACTTTAATCTCATGTTTACTTGCCATTTCTTTGTAATTAATTGTGGATCTTACTAGCAATTTCTGAGTGAAAATTTGTGAAAAAAAAGTGCACTGAAAAACCTACTCCAATAATCTTTGTTACCCTAGCAACACCCTAGCAACGTTCTAGCAACCACCCAGAACACCCTAGCAATGCTCTAGCAACCATCCAGAGCGCTATAGCAACCAGTTTTACATGGGGAAAAAAACAATAACACTGAAACACATCTGGTGTAGGAACAATAATATTCACTCAGAAATTGCTAGTAATTTTTTTTTTTTCTAAATTATTCTAAATTATGCCATCTGAAATGGCAAACATGAAATTAAAATTTAACATGAAATGTTTAAGTATTTTCTTGTTAAACGTAATCCAATCATCTTTTTTACCATATTAGCAACGCTCTAGCAACCACCAAGAACCACATAGCAACAGCCTGCAAGTTCTGCACGAGAAAACACAAGTGGTGTTTTCTCGTGCAAAACTCTCAGGCTGTTGCTATGGTGTTCTTGGTGGTTGCTAGAGCATTGTGACCTAAATAACGAATTAGTTATTTATTAATTTTAAGAGTAAACATCTAGAAACCACCCAGAAGACCCTAGCAACACCCTTGCAACCACCTATTACACCAGCAACCACCAGAGCACCATAGCAACAGCCTGGCACTAAAACCTCGGCATTCTGGCAACGAGTTTTGCATGGTAAAACATCACTAACACCGAAAAACATTTGGTGTAGAAAAAATATTCACTCAGAAATCACAAGTAAATTTGCAATGCTTGCGTGCTCTGGTGGTTGCTGGTGTACTAGGTGGTTGCTAGGGTGTTGCTAGGGTCTTCTGGGTGGTTTCTAGATGTTTATATTAAATTAAATTATATTAAGTTAAATTAATAAATAACTAATTCGATTTGCCTGCATTTGTGACCAAGAAAATCTCACAGTTTCAAGTTAGAAACTGTGATTGGCTCTTTGTTTAACGTAATGTTTTATGAATTGTTGTGACAAAAAAAACACAACAAAAGTGTTGTACACTGCTCAAAGTAAATTCTCTGGGCATTCTATGCACACAGAGATTTTTTTGTACAGTCACTGCAGAAATATCAGTAGTATGTTATTTAAAACAGCCAAAGACTTCCTCCTCCTCCTCCTCCTCCTCTCTGAGCTCTGGTTGGTGGGATACACTATAGTCACATGATCCAAATTTGGCATTTGTACCAAAATTGCAGGTGGCTCTAGTCTAGTGGAAAGCAGGAAAAATCATGAAAAAGTGTGTGTGTGTGTGTCGTGTTTCCATATCCTCTCCAAATTCACAAAGTAACTTGTTCAGCAAGACAACATGTTTCTTGTCTCTCGTTGTACAAAGCTGTTTCCACTCATTTAAAAGACTGGCGCAGTGAAGCAAACAACATTATCATTGAGCAAGTGAGTGGCAGTGCATTTTTTTTCTTTTTTTCTTTTTTGCATTTAAACAACTTCTCCTACTACAGTATATATGCAAGAAAAATTTAGGAAAGGAAAATATTTACCAAATACACAAACCAGCTTGTTAAACTTAACCACTTAACTCCTGTTTTTTTTGGTACTATATACAAACATTATGAAAGCTCAGATTTTATTTGTCAAATAAAAACATCTATTTATTAATTCATGTTAAAACAGTGAGATTGTTTTAATCACAGTGCAGTCAAAAATAATACATTTATTTATATTTGAGACCAAAAAAATTTAATTTGTATAACACTTTCTCCTACCTTTTCTTCTTTTTTCTTTTTCTTTTTATTATTAATATATATAAAAAAAAAAAAAAATGTTTTATTTATTTATATAAACGTGAGCTTTTATTAGTCACAATGCATTTCAAAAATACATAACATTTTTATTTTTTTATTTTTTTATAACTGAATCAAAAACTTGTTTGGTTCAGCCATTCTTTGTTGTAATTTTAACATTAATAATTAAAATTCACATGACACTTTTCCCTACTCGTCATTCTTTGTTTCCCCTCTAAAAGCAGTTTGTTTGTTTTTGACTGCTTATATACTCAGCACAAAAGAGAATCATACCATTTTCAGGATACTATATTTTAAAGATAAATTTGTAAAATCCAAATAAGCTTTATATATCTTTATTGAAAAGTGTTTAAACAATGTTTTTCATGCTCGTTCAATGAACCATAAACAATTATTGCAAATGCACCTGTGGACCAGTCACTTTGCAGGCGGTAGGTCACAGTATCAATAACTTAGGACACTAAAGAGACCTTTCTACTGACTCTAAACATCTTTCTCCTGGTGTTTTTCAAAGTTCATGCTGATGCATTAAAACTCCAAAGATGATGATGAAGGCAGGTTAAGAGTTTCAAAATAGTAACAAGATTTATTAACAAAAGCAAATAACTCGAGGCAGAGTGCATAGCAAACACCAACAATACCTGACCAAGACAGAAAGGATATGAGGAACTTAAATACTCAATGATAACAAACTCAATAATGATCAGTTGTGATAATAAAATGAAAATCAATGGTAACAGATGACAAGCGTGAAAACTAGAACAAAGGAAACAGGAAACGTATGATAAACAAACTAAAAGTCCATGAAAGTGAACTGAACGTAATCGTGACAGAATGGCTCCCTCCGGGAAGGCGTGGCCTCGCTCTATGAAATGGCTGAGGAGGTGGTGGAGGTGGACGAGGGACTGGTGAAGGAGGAAGCCCCAGTGGAAGGGACCAGGGAGGTGAGGATGGGAGGAGTGGCCAGGTGTTAGACCAGAGCACATCCGGGACGACAGCCCACGATGGAATCGACAGAGGGGAGTCATGGTGGAGCTTTGGCGGACGACACCCGGGGGGCGACTAACGGAGATGAAGCAGCAGGAATTGGAGACCAGGGTGTAGATGTGGACGGCCGACACCGATGGTACTGGAGGCTGAGGTGGAAGCGCAGCGACGAGCGTCCAAGGTGGAGCTAGAGTGCCTGAGGACTGAGGCGGAGCCGGTGCAACTGAGGACCAAGGTGTAGCTGGAAGGAAGGCGGAGCCCGCTGGAGCCCAAGGAATGAAGAGACAGAGCGCAGCGGACTAGATCAGTGGCTGGAGGCGGAGCCGGGGATCCACTTGCTTGGACGAAGCTGGTGACCAGAAGACCTGAAGCTTAACCACACAACGGCATGGGGTTAGGGGAGAAGTCGCTGGGCTGAAGGGAACCAGCGCAGACGGGGCTGACGGTCTTGCTGAATAATGCATTGGAGGTGGGAGAGAGAGCCTGGGCGGGATCAGTGATGATAACTCCATCTCAATACAAGACGATAAAACAGGCATTATGCTGGACAGGACCAGCGATGATGATGATGAAGGTACAGGGCTATCAAGCACTCGTCAGTGTCCAGCTCCACCAATGTCCTCTCTGTCACAGATGTTCTAGGCTCACACACCTGGTCAGACTTACTGTGGGACACCCGTGCGGACCTGGCTGCATGCTCAGGCCCCTTAGCGGGCATTGGCTCTGGCTCAGGGTCAGTGACGGGCATAAGCTCCCCGTCTGCGGTGGGCTCTGGCTTGTAATCCATGAGTGGAGTGGGGGTGGTTGGCTGATGGTTTCTGGGATTGGGCTTTGGGTCTGCAGTGGATGTACCAGATGTTATCAGTTCGGGGTAGGCACACTGCAGACACCGGAGAACTGCTTCCCTCCATATCATGTAAGTCACAAGGATAGTGAAAATTTGCCCCAATCCAGTACATGGATTTCAACATCTAATCATCAAAGTCAGTTCGTAGGCAATCTGGCAAAAGCGAAGCGAATATTCAAACAATGGAAGCTCAGCACGGGCGAGGGCAACAAACTGTTCGGCTTGAGTCGTATTACGTAGGTCCGGTATTCTGTCTCGTTTAAATTCCAAAGATGATGAAGACTAAGGCAGTTTAAGAGTTTCAAAATAGTAACAAGGTTTATTGACAAAAGTGAATAACGCGACACATAGCAAACACCAACAATACCGGACCAAGACAGAAAGGAAATGAGGAACTTAAATACTCAATAGCCACGTTTCCACCGAAATTACCCAGAACAATTTGTCCCAGGAACTTTTTTTCCCCCCAGACCTGTTTCTTTCTGCGTTTCCACCGCGGCCTAAAGTACCGTGAAGATTGGGCAAATTAGTCCGCTGACGTAGGACTGCACGAACCGCAACAGATTTTTTAAAATGGTGGTTGAAATGACATGCTGTGTGGAGTCAACCACTCAAAATGGTGCATGAACTCAACCAATCAAGCATGTTCAGCGCCTAAGTCCCACCTCCCCCGAAAGCTCCTGAACCTTGAAAAAGTACTACCTTGCAAGCAGGGACTTTCTTTCTGAGGGGGAAATTTTTACCCGGAACTTCATTTAGACCCTGGTCCCTAGTTCCTGGGGAAAGTTCCTGCGGTGCAAACGCGGCTAATGATAACGAACTCAGTAATGATCAGCTGTGATAATTAAATTAATATCCATGTTAACAGATGACTGACAAGAAAACTAGAACAAAGGAAAAAGGACACACATGATGAACGAACTAAAAGTCCATGAAAGTGAAACTAACTGAACATAATCGTGACTCACTCTGGGTCCCTGATCACCCGTGTGAACGAGCAATAGTTTGTGCAATCTGATCGTCCTTGCAGTGCCAAACTGCTTGTAACCATATGTCCATAACCATTTATATCTCAGTTGTTAAATCTTTTTATGTTCATTCAAATATTTACTAGAGCTGTAATGATACCCTTGTGTCACGATTCGATACATATCACGATACTGAACTCACAATACGATATTATTGTGATACTCCAAGACATATGATAAAAGGTTAACAAAAAATGTACTTTTAATTAAATTTCAAATTATAAATTTAATATTACATTGTGGGTGTAAATGAATAGGCTCGGACTTGGTGCTGGAAACCCAATGCACAGGACAATAGAGACACCAGAATAAAAATATTCATGATTCTGAAGCTGAAAATACTGAATATTTTAGATATGCTTTACTCTGTCACTGACTAGATATATTTAAAATAATGTAGGTCACTTTTTACTGGTAACATCAGACATTTGGCATTATCAGGACCCACAAATATTCCCCCATTGCATTATACATTATATTTAACTTTAGAAATAGTAGTTTAATGTAGTTTAACTGTAGTTCTCTTACGAGAGGTCTCTCGTACTGCGTTGAAAACGCTCGGGGAAAAACTCTTTTTCACGAAATACTGAAGCAAAAAATTATCCTTTAATTTTGAAATAATGTAAAGCGCATTGCAGCAGCACGCAGCCATGGGCGAGACGGCTCGCTCGCTCATTGGCTGCTCTGCGGCAACTGCATAAGCCTATCGAGCGAGGCCTGTGGTGACGTCAGGCCAATGAGGGCGCTTCGCGCCCTCCTCGCCACTTCCCGCCGAAACGGGCGTGGCTTAGTCCTATAAAAGGAGCTCGAAAAGGCTGATTCACTGATTTTTCATCTCTTCAGCGAAGCTCACGCATCGTTGGATCACGAGAGGAAGCAACGCGTCGTCTGAGAAGCACTTCAGCGGGACGAGTCACTCACGGAAGCTGCTGGCCCACGCCGCCTTCGACTGCCGTTCCTGCTGCGCTTTCCGGCGCCCATATCCTTTTTCTGTTTACTCTCTGTGTGTGTGTGTGTTCGCCCTGCGACATACACTCGTAAAAGAGCTCGCGTCTTTTTCAAGATGCCTTCAAAATGCGGCTCGTGCCGAGCCCCACTCAGCGAGGGAGACCGTCACGTCATCTGTGTCTCCTGCCTGGGTGAAGACCATGCAGCGCTCGCGCTCGCTGACGGCGGCTGCCCTCACTGCGAGCTTATGCCTATGGTGACTCTGAGGACTCGCCTGGCAGTATTCTCCGAGCCTGCATCTCCCGCTGTACTGCCGCGCCGTAAGAAGCGCCGCTCTCAGCGGGTCCCGGAGCCTTCTCCAACCCGACTAAGCTCGCCGGTTCGCCCGCCTGCTTCACCGGTTTCGCCTGGATCACTTCCTGGTGCTCAGCGACCGCTGTCTGCCGCCGCTTCAGCAGAGGAAGCTGATTCTAAAGCCGCGTCGGGGGATGATGACTCGTGCTCTCTGTTAGCCTCGGGCAGTGAAGACTGGGCGAGCTCTGCGGATCTCGCGCTTCCTGCCCATACACCTAACAGAAGAGCTAACATCGAGAGGGAGCTGATGCGTGTACTCTCGCTGGCCGCGGCGAGCCTCGGCCTTGAGTGGTCCGCTCCGGAGCCCCCTTCTCGGACTCGACTGGATGGTAGCTTTCTCCCTGGTGAGCGCACTTCTCCGGAATCCAAGCCTGCCCCCTTTCTTCCTGAGCTTCATGAAGAAGTTGCGAAGGCTTGGAGCGCTCCCTTCTCAGCTCGAACACGTTCGTCTGTCTCACCAGCATTCGCTACGCTAGACGATGCTAAAAACAGAGGCTACCATTCGCTTCCGCCGGTGGAACAGGCGATAGCGACCCATCTTTGCCCGCCCTCTGCTGGACGGCGGACGAAACCGGTGTTGCCATCCAAAGCCTGCCGCATGACGTCGACGCTGCTCGCGCGAATCTTCTCCGCCGCTGGGCAAGCCGCGTCTGCACTACACACCATGGCTACACTGCAGATCTTTCAGGGAGATCTTCTCCGTCGACTGGATGAGATGGGACCTGACGCGATCTGCCTCTCGGACTTAAGGAGCGCTTCGGATCTTTCTCTCCGCGCTACTAAGTCCGCTGCACAGGCCATGGGACGGTGTATGGCTTCCGCCACTGTAGCTGAGAGACATCTGTGGCTAACGCTCTCAGATATGGCTGATTCTGAGCGCACCGCGTTCCTCGACGCCCCACTATCTTCTGCCGGCCTCTTCGGATCCTCTGTCAACGAGTTCGTAGAGAGATTCGCCGAGGTCCAGAAAGCGTCTCAAGCCTTTAAGCACTTCCTCCCGAAGCGCTCTAGCTCTTCAGCGAGCCGTGCTAAACCGGCCCCACGGAGCTCTCAGCCACAGCCTCCCCCTCCTGCTGCTTCGTCGCAACACCGACAGCAACGCAGCTCGAGGCCCCGCTCTCGCTCTGCCAACCGTCGCCCCGCTCCCCGTGGGCCGCGGCCGAGGATTGTGGTGAAACCGGAAGCCCCGAAGACATCCTAGCGTGCCTAGGAAAGCGCCGGTGTGTGAGTCCCGCTGCGGCCGGACTCTCACCCAAGCGCGCCGCTGTTTCAGTCCCAGGAATTGCAACTGTCTCAGCGTCTTCTGCAACGCGCAAGCCCGTACAGTTGCCCGCTTGCCTGCACACAAAAGCCGTTTTTACGGCTACCCAGATAAATCCTGTAAAGAGTGTATTTTCTGGTATTCCGGCCACGGCCGATGGTGCAATAAATGTAGCGCTGATGTCCACTCCTATGTGCCCATCCCTACACACAAGCACAGCCCTTCACACAGGGCGCGCACCCATAAAATCGACTCAGGTCGATCGCGCAAACAACATAGTAAACGTGCCCACTTCCCAGTGCCCACAAACACTATGTCACACATTTCACAGGGTTTCTGTAAAAACGAAACCTGTGCGCGCTCGCTCTGCCCAGGCAGACAGCGCATCCAAAGCAGTAAATGTGCCCGCTTCCCCGTGCCCACACTTACTCACAGACTCCATGAGTCCTCCGGGACCCGCTCAGCCCTCCCTCACTCGGTTAAGCACAGTAGTCGGGTTGAGGACGAGCGCTCTGCCCGCTGTGATCAGCGCGCCCCCCGCCCCGAGTCTCGCGGGCATCCCGCCTATGCTGCAGCACACCGAAGCACCTCTGTCGCCCAGCGAACAGAGCGCGCTTCGCATCCAGCCCTTAGCCATCCATGCGGACGCATGGGCAGCGCTTCCAGGGGTTTCGGAATGGGTGCTAGGCATTATAAAGAAAGGCTACTCGCTACAGTTTTATCGACGTCTTCGCCGCTTCACAGCGCGCGTCGAGACTACGGTGAATTCAGAAGTAGCACACCTACTTCGCGCCGAAATATCCAAACTGTTGAGCAAAGGGGCTATAGAGCCTGTGTCTCAGGCTCAAAGCGAAGAGGGGCTGTACAGCAGATATTTTCTGGTTCCCAAGAAAGACGGGGGTTTCAGACCCATACTGGATCTAAGACGGCTGAACAAAGCATTAATGAAACGCAGTTTCAGAATGCTCACGACCAGGAAAATCCTCGCGCAAATTCGCAGAGGAGACTGGTTCATGTCGATAGATCTGAAGGACGCGTATTTTCAAATACAGATAGCGTCGCGTCACAGGCGATACTTGAGGTTCGCTTTCGAGGGCCAGGCATACCAGTATACAGTCCTGCCGTTCGGCTTATCCCTGGCACCCCGTACATTTACGAAGTGCATGGACGCAGCGCTCGCGCCTCTCAGACTCAGAGGCATGCGAGTGCTGAACTATTTGGACGACTGGCTGATTCTAGCTCAATCGCGATCAGAGCTCGTGGAGCACAGGACCATTTTACTCGATCACCTCGAGAATCTTGGTCTCAGAGTCAACTGGACGAAGAGTTCGCTGAACCCCAGTCAAACGACTTCGTTTCTGGGCACAGTTCTGGACTCACAGTCTATGATAGCGCGGCTGTCACCACAGCGCGTGCTAGACATTCAGCGCACGGCGAAACTTTTTCGCTGCGGCGCGACCGTCACGCTCAGGAAATTTCAGAGGATGCTAGGTCTTATGGCCTCAGCATCATCAGTTCTCCAGCTGGGCTTGCTCCGCATGCGCCCTCTGCAGTTCTGGTTGAAAGAGCGGGTACCGCGCAGAGCGTGGGCATCCGGTTGGCTGCGTCTCAGGGTCAATCAGAGCTGTGTGAAAGCTCTAAAGCCCTGGAAGTCGAGCGACTGGTACCAATCAGGTGTAAGCCTGGGGACTTCCTCGAGAGTGTTAGTGGTGTCGACAGACGCCTCCACATCGGGATGGGGAGCGCTGCTCGAGGGCAGAGCGTTTTTCGGCCTGTGGTCAGAACGCGAAAAGCTCCAACATATCAACTGCCTGGAAATGATGGCAGTGGACAACGCGCTGACGCGTTTTCGTCCCCAAATCAAGGACCAACACGTCTTAGTCCGTTCGGACAACATGTCTGTGGTGTCCTATATAAATCGCCAGGGCGGTCTCACATCCTTAAACCTGTACAGGCTGGCGGAACGCCTCCTTTTATGGGCTCAGCGCAACTTGCGCTCGCTGAGAGCAGTGCATGTGCCAGGGATCCAGAATCTGGGTCCAGACAGACTGTCCAGGAACAACATTCCTACGAGCGAATGGTCTCTACACCCGCAAACAGTCCGGCTGTTGTGGGAGAGATTCGGCAGAGCGGAGGTGGACCTGTTCGCGTCCCACGAAAACGCTCACTGCCCCGCGTTCTTTTCCAAGAGGGAGAGCGCGCTGTCCCGAACGTGGCCGCGCTGTCCGCTCTATGCTTTTCCCCCCGTCTCCCTCCTGCCTCAGGTGTTAGAACGGATCAGGGAAACGAAATGCTCAGTGCTGCTCGTAGCGCCGCTCTGGATGAACCAGCCGTGGTTTCCAGTCCTGATGCAGCTAGCAGACACTGCCCCGTGGCCAGTGCCATTGAGGAGGGACCTCCTCTCGCAGGCCAGGGGTTCGATTTGGCATCCTCACCCGGAGTTGTGGTCCCTCCACGTGTGGGCGCTCAACGGGTACCCGCTGATCTCTCAGTAAGGGTGCTAGACACTATCACTCAGGCTAGAGCACCGTCAACCAGACGGCTTTACGCCTCAAAGTGGTCAGTATTCTCCAGCTGGTGCACAGCTCGGGGTTTTTCACCCCTCGATTGTGAGGTGACGGAGGTTCTCTCCTTCCTACAGGAGCTGTTGGATAAGGGCAGAGCCCCTTCCACGCTCAAAGTCTATGTGGCGGCTATTACAGCGTTCTCTGAAACAACGCTTGGTCAGTCATTAGGGAGGAACGATCTAGTCATCCGCTTCCTCAGGGGAGCGAGGAGGCTGAATCCTCCCAGACCTTCTTCAGTCCCTATGTGGGACCTCTCTACAGTTTTGGAGGCCATGAAAGGTGCCCCTTTCGAGCCCATCCAAACGGCTAGCCTCAAACATCTGTCATTCAAGACAGTGTTTCTGTTGGCTCTCGCTTCAGTTAAGCGCGTAGGTGACCTGCACGCGCTCTCGGTGAGCGCGCCGTGCTTAGAGTTTGGGCCAGGTGACTCGAGAGTCATACTCAAACCTAGGCACGGTTATGTGCCAAAATCGCTCAACACACCGTTTCGGGCTCAGGTTATCTCCCTGTCTGCCCTGCCGGTGTCAGACGAGGAAGGGGACTCAAGTTTTCTCTGCCCTGTAAGGACCCTGAGAGCTTATGTGTCTCGCTCTTCTGTCTTTAGACAGACTGAGCAGCTATTTGTCTCGTTCAGTGGACGTTCCAAGGGAATGGCTGTTTCGAAACAAAGCCTGTCCAGATGGATAGTCGATGCTATAGCGCTAGCTTACACTGCCAAGGGTCTTCAATGCCCGTTGGGTGTCAGAGCGCATTCCACGAGAGGCGTTGCCTCATCGTGGGCTTGGTCTAGTGGGATTTCCTTACAAGACATATGTATGGCGGCAGGCTGGGCCTCGCCGTCTACATTTATTAGGTTTTATAACCTAGAGGTCCCCGCTCTACAGGCTAAGCTATTGTCAGTTTAATCAAATCAGTGGTCTGATTAGGTCGCTGAGGCCGCGAGCGCAGTGCGCTACCGGCTATCATTTGGGCAGTATTGCGTAAGACCCACATATTCCCACATTAGTTCAGGCTCCCCGCCTTGTCTATGTGATGTCATGTTACTGCGTCAGTGGACGTCACCATATAAGGGCAGAAGGGTTCCCTTTTCTGTTCCAGGACTCTCTGTGAGTCCCTCTAGTGATTTATGCTTGATAAATCCTGGGTTCCAGGTTTATGGGTGATTAATCACAGTACGCACGGCGTTTTGCACTGGTTCCCCTAGCGTTTTCAACGCAGTACGAGAGACCTCTCGTAAGAGAACGTACTCGGTTACTAACGTAACCTCGGTTCTCTCTAGAAGAGGGAACGAGTACTGCGTTTTCTGGCCGTGCGTACGGTTCACTCTGGTTCGCTTCGGCGATGAATAAAATCAGTGAATCAGCCAGTGAATCACCACAGGCCTCGCTCGATAGGCTTATGCAGTTGCCGCAGAGCAGCCAATGAGCGAGCGAGCCGTCTCGCCCATGGCTGCGTGCTGCTGCAATGCGCTTTACATTATTTCAAAATTAAAGGATAATTTTTTGCTTCAGTATTTCGTGAAAAAGAGTTTTTCCCCGAGCGTTTTCAACGCAGTACTCGTTCCCTCTTCTAGAGAGAACCGAGGTTACGTTAGTAACCGAGTACGTTTAATGTAGACACTAAAACTCTGTAAACTAGATTTTTGTCTCGCACAGTAATTTTGGGTGAACTATCCACGATACATATTGTGGCAGTTTTGTACATATTGTGACACGATATATTGTTACACCCCTAATATTTACCCATGACATTTGCTGGAAAAAAGCAGTTGAAAGTGGGAAGATTTTTTTTTTTTTGCTTAGTATATTTTGAATAGCACACACCATAATGTTCTCTTCTCTCAGCCTTCTACAACTTCTCACGCTGCTTCTGCAGTGCTGAAGCCCACCTTCCCCCTGCGGCCGAGCGGCGGCTCTCAACTGTTAGTGCCTGCCAGGCTTTCTTGCCTCTTTTTGTGGTTTGCACAAAGGGGGCCGCTGCCCTCTCGCAGGCTACGTTACAGTCTGTCACATGAGGCGGACACTCTGGTCCTGCCGCGCTTTATTTGCTGTGGCACTACAGATTACTTCCACAGTCTCTGTCTGCGCTGCACATCCAATTCAATTAGGGCCTATTAGACCTTCCCCCGCCTCACCGTTCACCCCCCCCCTCGCTGCGTCCGTTCATACACCACATCTGAAGATAAAAATGTGTTACTCTAATAAGCATGGAAATAACACTCAGATATTGAGTACCTATTTTATCAATACTAGTTTTCAGTGTTTAAAGTTTTTATGTGAATGTACATACTTCCACAATAATTTTTTCACAGAGGTTATAGCACTGCATTATTTCCACAAAGGATGTGATTTTGCCTTAGAATTTGGCCAGTAACAAAATTATCTTATGAAGTAATACACTGTTGCTGCTTGCCTTTTTTAACAGACTTTACATCGGGGAGAACAACTGTGTTGCCTAAATTAGAGTGCATCTCACTCACTGTAAAAAAATTCTAACCCTCCCAAATCAAAAATTTCAAGTGACCGATAACATCTAAAATTTTCAATTGGCCCAAGTGAAATTCTTGTTGCAATAGTCTGTTAACATTGGCTCAATGAGAAATAATACGTCAGACTAATTGAAAAATTTAGATGTTATCGGTCACTTGAAATTTTTGACTTGGGGATGTAATTTTTTTTTACAGTGCTGGGTTGTGAAACACTGTATCATTATGTTCAGATAATCTGTATTGATATATTGTATAGTATCATATGTTCAGAAATTGATTGTTGATTCTTGTGAACATTTTATTTTAGTATCAGTGAAATTTGCACACTTTTCCCTAGTTGCCCTTCTCTTTTCCTCTAACAAAAGCAGTTCAATTTTAGATTTATTTATTTGAAACTGAGATGTTATCACATTGCAGAAATAAATACATATTTTATTTATATATATAAAATGTGAGCTTTTATTAGTCATAATGCATTTTAAAAATAAAATAAAAATATTTTATTTATAGCTGCAAAATAGTTTTTATTAATATTCTAGGTTAGTTTTTATTCTTAATTTTTTTTATTTTAATTTTATTCAGTTATAGTAATTTAGTTGTGTGTTTTTGTTTTAGTTTGAGCTATTTCAGTCCATCAAGTAAAACTAAATGAAAATGAGAAATGTTACCTTGGAAATTAGATTAATTGTTTTTTTATATTTTATTTTATTCCAAGTAAAGTTTTGGGGTTATAGTTTTAGTTAAGAAGATGCAGAGTGTCAGCGTAAGCCTGAAGTGCCGATGTGGAAGCAAAAATGTGATGCAAGCATTTATACATGGGATTAATGAAATGGGATTTAGAGAGTAATGCATTACTTTTTAGAGAGAGTAATTGGTATAGTAATCTAAATTGCACTGTTGAAGATGTAATTAGTAGCAAGAAATTATTTACTTTATTAGTGTAACTTACCCAACAACTAAGTACTTTGCATGAATTATGTCAGGCAATTATGTGATGCACTGAAGTAATTTTTTGTTTTGTTTTATTCACACGCTCAAATACTGATGAAACATTTTTGGCTCTGGCCCATTGGGGGGGGGGCGGCATTCCCCAAACTCCGCCTAAGGATGCGCATCACTGCTCTCTGGCATGATTTTCGGACTCCATTGTGTGGCTTTCATTGTCCTCCCTCCCTCAAAGCCCCAAACTCTGGCAATCTTTCCTCTAGTTCACTGCACGCCCCCTCCGCCAGGCCTCTGCACACCTGGTCCTGGCAAATTAGTGCGAAAGAGAGGGGGCTACATCGGGTCTTTAAGCATTCCTACGGAGCAAAAAGTTAATGATGGGCGCTTCAGTGTAGTTGACAGCGAAAAAAAGAAGAAAAAAAGTTTGTGGAACAGAAAATTGCTAGCAAAAGGAACAACATGGCATAAAATGTCACTCTGAATGTACTCTTTACTTAGTTTGACTTTCTTTTCATGCATTGCTCTCTGGTATTACATTATGCAGATTTATGTCTGAAACAAGTGGTAGAATTAATGTCAGACAAGCTAAATTAAAAACTCGCTTTGGTTTTAGCCATTCTGAGATGAAATAATTGAAATTTGCACAACACTTTTCTCTACTTGTCCTTCTTTTTTCCCCTCTGATAAAAGCCGTTCATATGCCCGCCTTCTCTACAGGGTCTAATCTGGCCTGACAGCTTCCTCTCGTAATTGGTGCTAACACCCAGATGGACGGGGCTCTAATTTGTCGTTCCCAATAAAGAGAGGCGGCTGAGGGGGCGGCGGAGAGGGGGAAGCCTTGATTTGTTGGTTATAGATACAGAAGCCGTAAACACCCCAGGCCTCTGGCCCGACAGTTTGAGCGGGCTTTTGTTCACACGTTTGTTCAAAAGAAGCGCTTCTCTCGGCCTCCCCCTCCTTCTGCCGTTTGCCTTGATGCCTGTCTTTCTCTTTCTCTTTCTCTATCTCTCTCTCTCGCTTACACACATATACAGTGTATTCTGTTTCATGCAACCTCTCGTTCTGTAGCTGGTTTAGTGGTGGCGTGTCTGTGCGTGTGTGTGTGTGTGTGTGTGTGTGTGTGTGTGTGTGTGTGTGTGTGTGTGTGTGTGTGTGTGGTGGGTGGCCATGACCTGAACATTTTTCAGGGCAACTGCTTGACCTCTCGCTATTAATGAGGCCACATGAATGAGCTGTGGGTCAATGGTCAGGTAGAGAGAAGATATGAGGTGTTTCTCTGAACGCAGACACATCATCGAGCTGTCGTCATGAACTATTCATTAAAATATGTTCTGTCGTTCATTCCATTTTTCTGTCTATCTGACTGTCATTCTATCTGTCATTCTGTTTCTCTGTCTATCTATCTATCTATCTATCTGTCGTTCTCGTCCTCTGTATGTCGTTCTATCTGTCGTTTTATAGTTCTGTCATTCTGTCTGTTGTTCTATAGTTCTATCGTTCTATCTGTCATTCTGTCTCGTTCAATCGTTCGATCTGTCATTCTGCCTGTCATTCTATAGTTCTATCGTTCTATCTGACATGCTGTCTCGTCTATAGTTCTAGTTCTATCGTTCTATCTGACATGCTGTCTCGTCTATAGTTCTAGTTCTATCGTTCTATCTGTCATTCTGTCTCTCGTTCTATCGTTCGATCTGCCATTCTGTCTGTCATTCTATAGTTCTATCATTCTATCTGTCATTGTCTCTCGTTCTATAGTTCTATTGTTCTATCTGTCATTGTCTCTCGTTCTATAGTTCTATCGTTCTATCTGACATGCTGTGTCATTCTATAGTTCTAGTTCTATTGTTCTATGTGTCATTCTGTCTCTCATTCTATAGTTCTAGTTCTATCATTCTATCTGTCATTCTGTCTCTCGTTCTATCGTTCTATCTGTCATTCTGTCTGTGTCTGTCTCTCTATCTATCTATCTATCTCTCTATCTCTCTGTTTGTCTGTCTATTATTTTATCGCTCTATCCATTTCAAAACTTTCAAATGTGTAGTTATCAAACCAAAATGTAAAATTTGTCTTGAATTAGTCATTTCTTTCTTATTTTAACTCTTTTTCCTTGCGTTCAAATTTGAATTGCAGTTCTGAATCATGTTTGCTTACCTCAATGTAAATTCAAGAACAGCCCATTAAAGGCATTCTCAACTCCGTTCTGAACGCAACCATGTTGCACCAGGTTAAGTGCATGATCAAACAGACATTAACTTTCATGCAAGCATGCTAGAAAGTTTAACTTAAATGGATGTTAGAAAGATAAATGGATGAGTGTCAGATAGACTTGAATGCGTTCTTTCTGTAGTTAACTCTAACAGAAAACTCTTTGATCCATTAGTGATTAGTTCATAGTACCACTGAAAAGCTTTGGAAGTAATGTTGTGTAAGGGGAAACAGGTTCAGTAGTTTATGACACTGCACTGTACAAAAGAAGCTGGAAAGAGTACAAGGATGCAAGATTTAATTGATTTTGAACAAATGTTAGAGGACACAAAGCAAATTCATGGTCTCTGTGGAGGAGTCTTGATCGCACAGAAGCGTCAAAAAGCGTCCTTGGCTTTTATAGCAGGACTACAAGTGAAAATTGGGGTCATTGGGTCATAAAAATTGATGCATTTATAGGTGAGGAATTGATTTGTTCTCAAAGAAAAAGTGACAATCAACGTTTTATTCATCACATTTTTGTTAACATTTGCAGAAAGCCATGCAATAACTTTTTTATACTAAAAATTAAAGAATTATTGCCGTATTGTGGACTAAATGGGAGAAATAGAATAGGCTTATAGAAAGTGCAGCATAAGAAATATGAAAGGTTCAAGACACTAATAACTGAGAGATCTGGTTTCCAGGCTAAATATTATATGGATGATGTGCCAAAAATGTATGATTAATTCCATTTTAATTGGACCTCTCAAGTGCATTTTTACACATACGTCACCTTTTTGTTTCTTTTTCTCCTAGTTTTTGGAGAAATATCCGAGACAAAGTTCACTGAGCAGTTGCAAATAATAGGATTTCACGTATATATTTCAGTATCGTTTTAGCGGTTGCTTCACACAGCTCAACAAAGCTTTTATTGTACCTAGTTAAAGACTCATTAAAGTGCAGACTGCTTTGTTAAGGGCCACCAAAAACTTTGTCTCCATTGAGCCACCAATATCAGGAAACTGCTTTAGTTTCTATAGTCCTGCTGAACAAACAATGACGCCCCTGGTCTTTTCACCAGGTGCTCTTCGTTTTAATGCCGTCATTCTCTCTTCAGCTGTCAGGAGATTTCGGTTGTTGAAAGAGCAGCTGTCTGTTCTCAAACCCCAACGTTTGTTTCTCGTTCTCGTTCTCTGTGAAAGGGCTTCGAGTTTGGAGAGGTGCTCATCTCACCGTGGACCAAACCTTTAGACTCAATCCGACCAGACATACATCTGTGTCTTAATGAGCCATTAAACATAGTTTAAAAGGAAACAAGTACACAATCCTCTGCATGGTCTGTTTGTTGATTGACACCTCAAATATTTGACATCTATGAAATGATTTAGAGGTAGAAATTTGAGTAAAAAGTGCAAAATGTAAAGATTGAAGAGCTGCACAATTAATCGTAAAAAGATTGCAATCTCGACGCCCACGCGATCTTATTCCTAATCGACAACAATTAGCCTGTCTATTAAAACTTTGACAGTTCTTACAATAATTCAAATAATCACAGAAGTACTGGGATGAAAAGTTTATATTTCAGACATAAACACTGTTGTGTACGTTAGCGAAGAAAATAGAGCAAATCACCATTTGAAAGTAACATCATTGATTGAATCATTCATTCTAGAGATTCGTTCAAAAATGCTGATTCATCGAGTAATGAAACAAGTGAAGACTTTATTAGTGAGTCGTTGAATCATTCATTCAAAGCAATTTTCTTTTAAAAAGTGTTTTTGCACTGCACTATGCTACTTTTCCAGTGTTTTTCTATGTAAACACGCATTAGGTGGACATGTTTGATCGTTGCGCTCTCGTCTTTTGCAGCATCTTGTGCGGCACTCGAGTTAACAGAACTTCAACTTTTTAAAACCAAGTCTCAAGAGCTTGTGTTTTTTTTTCACTGACCTCCGACTCGCATTTTAAACCGCAAAAACTATGTGAACCAGCCCATAATCTGCAATTCGTCACTTATAAGGATACGTTCACACTGTCAGTCAAAATCCAATTATTTGTGAATCTGATTGGAATCTGATTATTGACTGTAAACATTGGCTACGTTCAGACATTTCAGTCCAAATCCGATTTTGTGCATATCTGATTGAAATCTGATCAGATTTAGCAAGTGTGAACGGCAAAAAATTACATGAAATGCGATTTTTACAAATCAGTTTCGATCTACATTCACATGTGGTTCAATTTCCAGAAATGCGATTTGAATAGTATTTCAAACCACATAGGAATGTAGCTTGAAACGGATTAGTAAATGCATTTTTAATGTGATATTTTTTTGTTGTTGCCGTTCACACTTCTGATCTAAATCTGATCAAATTTCAATTTGGATATGCACAAAAAATGGATTTGGACTGACAGTCTGAACGAGGCTTAAGAAACCCAAACCTCTTCCATGTACAATGACGTTGTGTTACCTTTTTTCCAATAATTTCCTCAGCTTTGAAGGGTAATGCAAGTTCGGTTTCACCTTTGTTTCCTTGCAGACTGATTGGTTGTTGCCGCATTTATTTCTAAAAAAATGTTTGTGTAATACACTGGTAGGGTAATCCATATTGAGTTTTCGACATACATTTTATTACGATCTCGATATGATATAGTTTATCACCCAGCCCTTGTTATGCTATGCAGTTTATAAGGTTTCTGAGTGGTTTTTCATAGGCTACATCACTATTACTTCAATGGATATCGAATATTGTGGTCTCTAGAAATGGTTCACATTCCTCTTTGCTCATTTTATTATCCACCATGAGACCTTGCTTAGAAATGCTAAAAAAAATGATTTGAGATTTCATTCACGATACTGGAGAAGTCATGTCCTGAAGTTTAACACTTAGGGTTAGGGGTTTATTCGAGGCATCGTCTGATCATTCTCTCCTTCATTTCACGCCTCTCTTTTCTGTGGAATGCAGTATCGCTCTTTCATGGCGGGGTCAGGCGCTTGCGTGAAGTCTGTCAAAACAAGCAGCCTTCATCTTTTCTGAGCAGAAAAAATCGGCTCATGCTAGGGGGCTCTGCTGAGCCGGCCGGGCCAGGGGTCTTCCTGTAATTAACCCTTAGCGCTCCCTCCTCTCTCGCTAATCCCGAACCTTCGCAGCTGACCCCCCCGCTCCACATGACCTTTGACCCCGCGCACCTCTCGATGGGTCACATGACTGGTGCAGGTGTGGAGAGGACCCCGGCCCCGTTGCCCCCCAATTAGCGACCCTAATTAGTGACGAAACCTCCTGCAGGGTCACTGAACAGGGTCTAGGGAGCGCAGACGGGGAGAGAAAGGGGGGCAGAGAGAGAGAGAGAGAGAAAAGAATCAGAAAGGAAAAGGGAGGGTGGCGGTGGTACAGTGATGCGTGGTTAAAGGCGTGAAGGCCAAAACGGCTTTTACACTGAAAAGGAAAATATTGCAGTTGTTGATGGACAGAGTTGCTTTAATGGGACTTTCTCTTTTTTGTCCTTTTTTTCTGCCAAGGTGCCGTTTGAATTGTTGCCAAGCTGTACTATTGAGTGTGGATGGATAAAAAGTTTTATGTTCTCTTTTCATTTTTCTTTGAAATGCTCTAGATTTTAAAAGTCCAGTGGTATTATGCCATTTTCTAAAAGGGTTATAGTTCACCCGAAGAAATTAAGATTTTGTCATTTATTGATTCTCCCTTATGTCAGTTCAAACCTGTTTTTTAGTTGAAAAATGATCTTGTGAACGAATATGGCATGTTGGTTTTAATATGCAGAATTGAGAATGAGATTTGAGAGGTGAACAGCAAGTTTTAGATGAATCATTTCAGTTTGAAATGGTTTGTGTTGCTCACACAAAGCAGTAAAAATATATTTCTAATTTTAATTAATGAAATGTAAGATGTGTGTTTTATCTGGTTAACTGTATGCCACCTTATGTACAGTAAAAAAATGTACTGTAAAATACTGTAAAAATGTTTTTTGGAAGCACAAAGAAAGAATTATCTTATAATTTACTATTACAATCTGTATTTTGGAATTTTTATTCAATAAAACAAAGGTATGCTTATAGGAAAGTACTGTGAAAATTGTTGTATACAAAAATATAATTTGTATATTATTATAATAAATGGAAAATTATTTATGTATAATTTACATTATTTTAACTTTTACAGCTATTCTATTGGACAACAATAAAATACATTTCCAAAAATCCCTGTGACACATCCTATGACTGAATTTTATTTATTTATTTATTTGTTTGTTTGTTTTATTTATTTTATATTTCATGTTGTTTAGATCACTTAAGTTTGCTGTCATTTGATGTGTTACTTTGTTGCTCTCATGTTTTGTGTTAGAGAAACACTGTACAATGTCTATACACTAAAACTTGCCTGTAAAATTATGTTTTAAATATTGGGTTCTAAGTTTCTTTATAAGGAGAAATGTCTGAGATGATTGCATAATACTTATTATTTCATTTTTTCTTTCCTAGTGATAAAATATGTTTACGAGCTGCTTAATTCATAAAATTGAACTAGAACTAAAAATGATTTCAAACAAAATTAATTTAATTAAAACTAAATCCATAAAATAATCCCATGATGGGACCTCTAAAGTGTTCTCAGTAAATAATGACCATCTGTATTTCTGGAAGAACAGTTCCTATAATAAGAATAACAATATAATATGTATTTTTCTTTAAATTGTTACAAATTTCAACCCTACATGCCTACAATATATACAATACAATTTTGTTAACAAATTGACAAAATGTACTCTAATTTAGGGATTGCATTGCCATCACTCCAGATGAAGGGATGTTTCTCAACTGGTGGGTTATGACCAAAAATGGACCATAGGTCTGTTTTATTTAGGGGTGTACTTCAAACAGTTTTGGTCTGGTGTTGGGTCGCCACTTGATGTCCAATATAAAATCTGGGTCCTGGAACGAAACCTGTCTTAAAGAACACTGTTGCTATATATATATATATATATATATATTTTTTTTTTTTTTTTTTTTTTTTTTTTTACGTACACCAAAACCACCAGGCCACCCATCCAGTCCCCATTCCCTCCATCCATCCACTCCCGTGAAGAAAAGCCGCCAATCATTTTAATTGGCACCCTGGAGTTGATTGTCCAGGCGAGAATCTGAAAGGGAGAGGAGATCGAGGGGACTAAACATGTGGTTAAACATATTGTGTCCGCTTGTCCACCATTTCCTGAAAAATAACCGCGCCACCCCCTCATCTCGAAAAAAGAGCTGGAGGTTTGAGAGAGAGAAGGGCTAGAGGAACACGTTTATTCCTGATCAGCCTGAACTCATGTGATAAATATCAAGAACAGTATGAATTTTGGCATAATGCTACTCTGTTATTAAAAAAAAGAAGCAACGTCTCATGTTCTTTGTACACTCTATAGGCTACTGTATGTATATACTGTATATAACTTTTTAGGCATAAATAAAAAATAATAGCCTATATATATATATATATATATATGTGTGTGTGTGTGTGTGTGTATGTGTATATATATATATATATATATATGAAGAGTTCAGATGCAAAAGCCTCTAAGTGCCATCTGAAATTTTCTTCTAGAATGATCATTTTTATAAAGCTTGTATATGTTAAGTAATTTCACTTAAATGACAATTAATAGGTAATTTACATTGCCATTTAAGTGAAATTATTGAACTTAAATATACCAGCTTGATAAAAATGATAATTCTAGAAGAACATTTCAGATGGCACTTAGAGGCTTTTGCATCTGAACTCTTCATATATATATATAGAGTGAGAGAGAGAGTATAGTTAGGTATGAATCTTTAAGATTTATCAACGACTGAGAGAGTCACAAGAAAGACACAAGTGTAGGCAAATTACATAGACATATATATTTATATGCATATGAATAAAAACACATGTACATATTGTACAATATCTTGGCTTTTTAGCCAAACCAAACCATGAGAAAGGCTATTTTGCCACAGAACACAAACTTCTTTAAATAAGTGCAAATAGTTAATGAGACAAAGAATTGTAAAGCATTTATGTTTTTCCATTCCATTTTTTTTTTTTTCTGGAAGATCACATACAACATGAAAATACTGTGCAAAGACTCATATATTTACATACTGTTTAAGTGTTTTCTTTATTCGTGAGAAGCTGGTGCCATTATGTAATTTATTATTATTATTATTATCATCATCATCATTCTATGCGACACGGTCACACAAATGCTGCACTGCCAAAAAGCTTATGGCTTACTTACACATAATCTTTGTGCCACTGACTCTTTAACAATGGAAGGAAATGTGGAAGTGAGATAAAATAAAAATATCTTTCCACTCAATCACAGCAAACTCAAACAACATTTTACAATCATATCTGTGGCATTGCTATTCATATATACCGTCTTTGCTTGTTCACCACACTGTGAAAACATATTTCAAGCATATGCTCCATAATTAAAGGGTTGAGTTTTTGTTTTTTAATGTAATTGTACAGTGATGGTAAAGATCTTCAGGACTCTCTTTAAAGCTGTTTACAAAGAATCTGCTGCTTTTCCAAATGCACAGGTCTGTGAGATGCTTCATTTAGTTGTTTCCCCTCAATAACAGTGTGGACAAAATGACTAACACGTCTTTAAGGAAACCTTTTGAGAAATGTCAGTGAAAACCAGAGTGAGAAAAGAAAATGTGTGATGTGTACGGGTGTGTTAAGGTTTTGTAAGCCTGGACTGCATGCGCTAATGTTAGTGAACTAGTGTCTGTCTCAGCGGTACAGGCGGAATGAATTATATATGATGCTTATAGAAAATAACTGTGTTCGACAACAACACCACCACCTCGGCCTATGAGAATTTTCATGCACAAGTTAAGATTCATTTGCAATCGCTCCCGAATTGTTACCTCTTGATTTTGTTATGTCACTGAAAAATCAATAAACAAATGTTTTTTTTAAAAAAAAGATTAATTTGCAATCAAGCTGTATAAGAAGCTCAAATCATGTCCATGTCTTTCTCGGTCGTCTTCAGAAAGCAATGGCAGAGCACTTCAATAAGGTGCAACATAAATCTGTTACAGCGTGATAGCAAAGAAAATTCTGTCATCATTTACTCACCCTCATGTTGTGTCAAAACTGCATGACTTTCCTGCTTTTGGAGCATTTACTTTACCAGTTAAAAGTTTGGAATAATTAAGATTTAATTTTTTTTTTTTTTAAGTCTCATGCTCAACAGGGCAGCATTTATTTGACCGAAAGTACTGTAAAAACAGTAATATTGGTACAATTTTAAAAAACTGTTTTCTCTTTGAATATATTTTAACGTGATTTATTCCTGTGATCAAAGCTGAATTTTCAGCATCATTACTCCAGTCTTCAGTGTCACATGATCCTTCAGAAATCATAATAATATGATGATTTACTGCTCAGTAATTATTGTTACGGTACTCAGTTATTAATAATGTTTTTGATTATTATCAATGTTTCCATGCAAGTATATTAAATGGGGACTGCACTTTCAAGCTTCAAAAAGCAACTTAAAAGTTTAAACTGCTGTTTCGGAATATAGTGCATCAGTCATTGCTTGTACATTCTTTAATGTTTCTCATTTGTGTTCCATAGAAGACCCAACATTCCATGGAAGTCAATGCGGGTTAAGAATGACACAACGGTGAGTAAAGGACACACTTATTATTTTGGACTTAACTATTCCTTCCACGTCCAACCTATGATACTGATGAAAGTACCGTGTTTGATCGCCACTGAGCAATGCCACTAAAGGCATATTCAAAATAAAGGGGCATTCACTCTGACAGCGATTTCAAGGGTCAAAATGACCAGAAGTTATTATTTTTAGTGCGAGTCAGAGATGTAGGGGTGACATGCTGTAAGTGGCAGCAACTGTTGAGCAACAACGTTAAACTGAATTCAAACTTTAAGCACAGAGACTCAGCAACTCCCAGCGGTTGAAATCGCTGTCACTGTGAACGCTCCTGAAGTGCAGACAAAAGATCTGTTTAGTGCAAAGCTAAAAAGCACTTCACAAGCTATAATGCAAAATACAACCCAGCTCGCTTAATCCAAAATAAAACATCTGACAAGACAAATGTCAACTCAACCACACAGAGACTCAGCAACTTCTCAGCGGTTCCAGCAGGATATGAGTTGAGAGGAAAAATAAGTCAATGTTTTTGCGTTCCCCAGAGAAACTTTGTGTTCACTCGCAAAATGTTTGCATTCCCCCGAGAAACTTTGCATCAAACCTTTTGAGTTCTTTGTGAGGGAAAGCAAAGGTTTTGTGAAAGAACGCAAAAGCATTAAAATGTTTTTTTTTTTCACCCAGCTCATATTTTTTCCATCACCATGTCCCTTTAGGGGCTCCATAGATTCGAGGTAATAAAAGAATGCTGATTAATTGTAGGTTGTAATTCTGCAGTCATATAAAGCACCAAACTGACCCAATGAAGCATGCATAACTAATGCTGACAGGGTAGGACATAATAATTAAGATAATTCCAAAGTCATAATTTGGGATGGAAAAAATGTCTAAACTTCACTACTACCATAATCTTTAAAGCAATCATTCAGTACCACATCAAAGTACTTATTGGTGATTTTCTATTTGTACGTAATAGCTTTGATTCAGTTTCCAAACCTATAGTACTGCAATGGCCAGCAATAGTGCATGTAAACTGCGACTGGTGTCTGAATCATGTGCACATAGTGTGAAACTGATCCTATGCACGCTCAATTCATAATTTAACATTGTTTAAGATCTCCAGGGTAGGGTTGCACCAACCATTCGTGAGTTCTTATTTAAATTGGAACGTAAAATCCACACTAGAGGCTTAGTAACTCGGTAACTAATTCGGTTGCACCATTTGTTCTTAAGGCAGAAAGTAACTAGCAGTTCGTAAACTCTGTAAAGTAATGCGTAGTCGCATAATATGACGTTTACCGTCTATGCTCCAATAGCAGCCTTCATATACGTCATCAAAAGTTAAAATGCTGTGAGTTTCAGTTTATCCTTCATTCTAACTTCTTTTGCCTCACGTAACTAACGGTAAAAATAAGTTTACATTAAATACGATTCTAGTTAATCATGAAAAATATAATAGGTAGACTATTTTATATGTACATAACATTGAGAAACTCTATTTGAAATGAATAAGGATCAATAAATAAAAAAGGATACAAAAAACATAAGAAATGGCATTTATTTGTTATGGCTGATTTCATTTCACATGCACAACACGGACCGATGCACACAGAGGCGCGATTAGCCCCAGTTAGCCCCTGTATGTAGATTGGGTTTGTGTTGAAGAGCTGCTAACAAAGTACGTGTATTCACATAATGTAAAACAAGAGCTTATTGAAGCAGTTCAGTCAGTCTGCTATTATATTACAACTGTTACTCCAGGTTAGAGGCTTCCGTAAATATTTAGTTCATATGTAGAGTTACACTTCAATTAAGTTTAATGGTGCAACTTAAAAAGATTTAGTAGTGCGCAACTTAGTGTCTATTTACGTCAAAACTAGGCTACGTTGTAACTTACACGCACAGTTGGTGCAACCGGCCCCAGATGCTGAAAGACTCAAAGTGACTGGTGGTCTGTTTTGGAAGTCAATAATTAGCCCTTTGCATCAAATACATTTGGAAACAACAAGAGAAAGCATCTTAAATTGGGGCAATGTAATGTTGAGCCAGTGGATTAGGGCATCGCTAACACTTTCAACTGAGAATTTCATGTGTTACGAAAAGAAGAGGAAATATTTTAAAAGGGTGTGCGTTGTGCATGTGAAGAGTAATTTTAGATGCTATTATTAAGACATGTATAATTTAAATTAAATTTTATGCAATTAGTGTTGCGTCATTGCTATATGAATTATCATTCTGTCCATTGAACTCTCAATATTACCATCACCAAGATCCAGTTTGAAGTAAATGCCACAAAATTTGTCAGTGCCTTGTTATTGTTATTCACTCAGATAATTCTCTCATTCTAATACTTTCATACAGACACACATTTACATCGACAAGAAGCTCCTCTAGTCTATTAATTTAGAGCAGCATAAAAAAACGTACCACTGTTGATCAATGTCTTTTTTTCGTCCATTTTTTTTCTTTTTTTCTTTAACACCCATTTGGAAACAAACTTGCGAAATTATTTTGCCTTAGTTACAGTTACATTTACAGCGTTTTCCATCATTCACAAACGATAAAGGCCAGTTCACACCAAGAATAATAACTATAACGATAAACATATAGTTTTAAAAATCATTATAAATATAAAAGAATAGCAGAGTCCACACCACAACTATAGCAATGTCGGCAAAGGAAAGCAAATTGTTGGAATCACTTTCAGAATGATTTCTATCCAGCTGATGGATTATAAAAACATTGACAGCCAATCAGATTCCACCCTGCCTTACAGAGCTCGAGCATTTAAAGCGGCAGACGACAAAACTGCAGCGCGTTTCTAATAAACAGAACGTTATCATGCGCTCGTGTGGATGCTTATATAGTTATCGCAATAGTTTTCGTTCATGTTGTGAATGGGCCTTATAGGTCTGAGGCTTTCTTCACCACACACCACAAAGAAACCTGTGGACGACAAAATTCACCGAACACAGCGATGCTTAATTACAGGCTTCATCCCAAACGCTCCTCCTTACCGAATGATGGAGTCCGACTGGCCTAAATTTGGTTGTAGGCACTAGCGCTAGAGAGGCCAGCAAGACGTATCCGAACTTGAAGACTATGTCGTTCAATCTCTTTGTGTCAGTTTGCAAACCTCCGCTCCATCCGACCGGCTGTTCATGGCACAGGTGAGACCCCTGAGACAGGTAGAGTGGGGGAAGGTACCAGTAGGTAGGCGAACGCTTTTAGGAAACCGTCTTCTTCCCACCTAACTCACCGTCCTTCCGCTCAATCCTCATGTAGGGCTCGAACGCTGAGGATCCACACCCGTATCCCGATGGGAGTTCGTGATGGGTGCTGCCCAGGAGAGGCATGGTAAAGCAAAGGGAGGGAGGTGGCACTCCCAGACGAGGCGAAGGTGGAGTCCCACCTAAAGAAGACAGCGACAGTCCGAACGTCCCACCGTTGCCCGACCCGGGAGCCGTGGTGGTGCTACTCACCCCCGAGGAGGTGGACACGGATGGGCTGGCCAGTAGAGAGCCATTGCCGGGGTGCGGGTGAGCCAGCAGAGGGTTTGGGGGAGACAGGAGACGGCCCTGCTCCAGGAGACGCAGGATATTGCACGTGGCGAGGGATTCGGAGGTGGACGACGAGCGCTTGTCGGTGTCCTTTGTCTGGTCCTTCTTCTGTTTGGTGCGGCGGTTTTGAAACCACACTTTCACCTGTGAAACGAGAGTGAAGTTTTTGAATATATCCACACTATTTTTCAAAGAGGAAGCAATTTGCTAGTGCTATACACTAACGGTTCGAATTCCTTAAAGGAGAACTCTGGTCAATTTTAATTTTTTTTTGTAAATTTGGAGTGCTGTCAATACAGAGAACAATGACAAAAATTGGTGTTGCCTACACCGTGTTATCCTCTTTTTAAAATTTGCACCCTGTTGACTTCAATGGGGCAAGTTTTAAACCTGCTTTTAGCCTCTTAACATCCTTGATGTGTCATTACAAGTGCACAGCCATGTGAGTGATTCCTTCAGAGTGAACACGAGTGAATCTGACTGCAGTAGATGTGAAAGATATGAATAAAAAAATGTATTTCCTGTTTTCGGTCGAAGTCCAAAGTAGTCGATTGTCGAGTTCACGCGCATAGGTTTAGTTACCTATGATCACGCGCGTGAACTCGACAATCGATTACTATGGACTTCAACCAAAAACAGGATGTAAATACAGGTATGTGCGCTGGCTGAAATAACATCACTTTTATTCATATCTTTCACATCTACTGCAGTCAGATTCACCCGTGTTCACTCTGAAGGAATCACTCAAATGGCTGTGCACTTGTAATGACACATCAAGGATGTTAAGAGGCTAAAAGCAGGTTTAAAACTTGCCCCATTGAAGTCAACAGGGTGCAAATTTTAAAAAGAGGATAACATGGTGTAGGCAACACCGATTTTTGTCGTTGTTCTCTGTATTGACAGCACTCCAAATTTACCAAAAAATGAGCTCAATGTTAAAATTGACCGGAGTTCTCCTTTAAGAATCACCAAGACTGCATTTATTTGATCAAAATACAGTAAAAATAATAATATTGTGTGTTTTTGCCACTTAATATTTTTGTGGAAACCGTGATACATTTCTTTTGTAACTTTATAAATGTCTGCATAACTGTTTCCTCATTGATAACAATAATAAACATTTCTTGAGTTTCAAATCAGCATGTTAGAATGATTTCTTAAATGGTTAGTTAACCCCAAAATGAAAATTCTGTCATTATTTACTCACCCTCGTGTCGTTCCAAACCCGTAAGACTTTCGTTCATCTTCGGAACACAAATGAAGATATTTTTGATGAAATCGGAGCAATTTCTGTCCCTCCACTGACAGCTAATCAACCGAAACTTTGGCACTTCAAAAAGTTCATAAAGAGATAGTAAAACTAATTTTCAGTCCAAATTTTCCGAAGAGACTCGATTGTTTTATATGATGAACAGATTGAATTAAGGCTTTTATTCACATATACACAAACCTCAACAAACCTCATTGGTTCTTGCTGAAGCTCAAACGTAATGCGTATCACGAGAATGAACCTCATTGGTTCTTGCTGAAGCTCAAACGTGATGCGTAACACGAGAATGAACCTCATTGGTTCTCGCACGTCAAGCGAACATGCTTGAGCTTAGATTTACCATAACTGATGTGTGAGTTGATGAATGTTTATGAATAAAAGGCTAAATTCAATCTCTTTATTACATAAAGAAATTGTGTCTCCAGAAAATTTGGACTGAACCGCTCAATTCATATGGATTAGTTTTACAATCTTTTAATGGACTTTTTGAAGCATCAAAGTGTCAGTTGTGTAGCTGTCAATGGAGGGACAGAAATCTCTCAGATTTCATCAAAAATATCTTCATTTGTGTTCCGAAGATGAACGAAAGTCTTACGGGTTTGGAACGACACGAGGGTGAGTAATTAATGACAGAATTTGCATTTTGTGTGGAACTATCCCTTTAAGGATAATTTGTCAAATAATCACTTCGAGAAATAACAACACAACTTCCTACATGGTTTGAGGTGCCATTCATGCCTGTAACATGTATTGTATGAGTTATGTAAAAAAAGTTTAATTTGTGGATTCTGTGTTTGGAAAAACGTGCCTTATCAAGCACCACTAATCAGGGATTGTCTGTTCAGCAACATTGACCCACGGGATGCCACAGCAAAGCTTCTTCTTATGGCCTTCTTCATAAACGAAGATCAATGAAGCATGTTGAAAAGTGCACTGAACTCATGTTAAACCGCTGCTGACCTCAGGTTAAAAAGTGCACTGAACTCTGCATGTCCTTGTCCTGCATGTTTAATTGATACACTGCTGCTTTACTGCAGAGTGTATTCTGGGGTCGACGATGGGTCGAGATCAAGCTCTACTCGTAAGAAAATCAGGCCTATGAAAAATGCATTTCATCCTGACCGGGTTTTTACCTGTCACCTGCTGCTTTGACCCACCCTGGGGACCATAAAGTAGGACTATACATGCGCACAAACGCATCAACACATCGTGAGCTCTCAGAAATGCACATTCACACTCATTTTCTCACTCTTAATGTTTAGAGCTCAAGAACATGGGATGATTGAGGTTCAGATCCCACTTCTATGAACCACGGCCATCGAGCAGAGCACTTCACACTTGTCTGCTACATAAGACACTTTTGACGCTTTTCTCCGTGCTCAAGACATTTTTTTTTTTAGCTTTGCTACAAGTGCTTTGGATTCATGGACATACAGAATAATAGCCAGAGTGATTTTAATGATATGTGTGCAATACTTGCTTGAGGTAATATGAAACAATATTTACTTCTGTGATATAATTTGGAGTGAAATAGGATATTCAACGAGAAAAAACGAAGATGGGACTTCATTTTATCCATTGGGATCCATTGATTGAATTTTAAAAAAGGTTTGAAACACCACCAGCAACCCTTGTGTAAAACTTAAGAGGCCTTGATGACATTAGTTGAAAAGGAACATTATTTCATAGGTGAGGAAAATTATGAAAGAATTAGAAATAAATAAATACATTTTTGTCATTTAGTATAACATGCCCCAATAAATCTACAACCTACTTCATAAATGTTATTTCAAATATATATCCTGAAATAATTGTATTGTTTTCTCAACAATATTAAGCAGCACTTCTGTTTTCAACATTGATAATCAGAAATGTTTCTTGAGCAGTAAATCAGCATATTAGAATGATTTCTGCAGGTTCATGTAAATTACATTTTAAAATATTAAATTATTTTATGCATAAATGCAGCATTGGTGAGCAGAAAAGACTTCTTTCAAAAACATTTAAAAAATCTTACCAACACCAAACTTTTGAGTAGCAGTGTGTGTATTTATACTGTATATATATATATATATATATATATATATATATATATATATATATATATATATATATATATATATAATCTAAACGCATCAACACATCGTGAGCTCTCAGAAATGCACATTCACACTCATTTTCTTACTCTTAAAGCTACACTGTGTAGGATTTTCTCCCATCTAGCGGTGAAATTGTTTATGACTACCAACTGAATATTACTTTCTAGCCCCTCCCATTCCGAGGGCGTTTTAACTCCTACGGTGGCCGTATTATTTCAAATCTGCCGGCAGTCACGAGTAATCTCCCCCTCGCATTCGTCACGGTGCCACTGAGTGTCAAAACGCGAAAGGCGAAGCTTGAATTTCCAGGTATGTCCCACTTTGGCTAATGTATTTTCAAGATGGAGGTGCAACATGGCTGTCGTATGTAATCTAAATGGCAGATTCTACGCTTACTTGAAGAGAATACTTGATTAGTTGGTAGAAGTAATTACACATTAATGAGCACATATCATTTTGAAAGAACAAAGTGTTTTTTGCTAAGAATCAACTTAAAAAAATTACACAGTGTAGCTTTAATGTTTAGAGCTCAAGAACATGGGATGATTGAGGTTCAGATCCCAGGTTAACATGTCAAGACACGTTATACTAAATTTCAAGCATTCATGCACGTCACACTATTTCAGTCCCCCTCGTTGGTATGAACTGCATCCATTAGGGCACTTTAAGAATGAATGACCCCGGGACCTGTATTGTTTACGTGTGTATGACAGTATGAATGTCTGGTTTTGACGTCCATGGTGACAGCAACTCTTGTGCTTGCAAACCCACACAGCAAGTCGCTAACAGCTGAATAAAACCCGGAGCAAACTGTTCTGCAAGCTGTAATAAAGCTGAGTTTGTAACACTGAGATCATGGACTCGGCGTGGCCATTAGTGTGAGGATAATGAGATTGTGTAGTGATCCCTTAGAGCTTACGCCAGCTTGCTGATGCTATGGGCCCTATTTTAATGATCTAAACGCATGGTCTAAAGTGCAGGGCGCAATCCGAGTCCGAATTCACTTTTGCTAGTTTAACGATGGAAAAAATGGTTGGTGCACTCGGCGCATGGTCTAAAAGTGTTGTCCCTATTCTCTTGAGTAATGGGTGTGTTTTGGGCATAACGTGCAAAAAAACAATCAGAGTGTAATTTCCCATTCCCTTTAAAAGCCAGTTGCGCTCATGCCATGGCGGATTCGCTATTTACGGCGGAATCTGCAAGCGAATGAACGCGTCTCCAGAGAGGAAACGGATCTGCTCATGCGCGAGGTTAAAGCGAGCAAGCAAACCATATACGGGACAAGCCGGCTGAAACTAGCAAAAAACACTTGTGTCATCTTTTGCATTGCGCCGGGTGTATGATGGGGCCCTTAGTGTTCCAAAGGCTCATTAAAGGTTTTTAATTCACACAAAAATGGAAATTATCCCATGATTTACTCGCCCTCAAGCCATCCTAGGTGTATATGACTTTCTTCTTTCAGCCAAATACAATCGGAGTTATACTAAAAAATATCCTTGCTCTTCCAAGCTATAGTAACTGAGATTTTGAAGTCCAAAAAAGTGCATCCATCCATCATAAAAGTAATCCATACAGCTCCAGGTTAATAAAGGCCTTCTGAAGCGAAGCCATGCGTTTTTGTAAGAAAAATATCTATATTTGTAACTTCATAAACTATAATCATTAGTTTCAGGTAACAGCTGTATGTGAGTTGAGTTTGGACTTTGAGAAGAGTGACCTTTGACCCGACGCATGACTTATTGACGAACGCGGAAGCGCAGAGCAAAACAAAACAACACAGAAGTCTAGAAGTCTAAAACGAGGATTTTTAAACAGAAATGTGGGAGGAGCTTGAGTTTGTCAGCCAGCCCTGTAGTGTGGTGCAGGTATAACATCACTTTGTAGGCCGAAACGCAGAAGCAAGTTGCATTTTAGCACTTCCGGTTCCATCATACCGAAGTAAATGTTTATTTTTATTTTTGTGGGATTTCAGTTAAATGGCTGAAAATAAGGTCTGTGGTGAACACAAGCTCAATAGACAAGCTGTTTTAAGCTGTTACGTGTCTTGAAAAAGGTGGTTGTAAACAATTGGCTAAATGTGACTACAGAGGAGAGTAAACGTCATCACGCCGAACAGGTAAACTCAGTCCGCTTTTACAGCCTCATTATGATTATATATGTGCTCTTATAAACTATTCTAGCTCAAACATTCTGGGGAAATATTTTCATATTTATATTTTATATACAGTTTAACATTATATAAAACTGAAAGAGTTGTGGGAAGTTCAGTGATAGTGACGTTGAATTCCTGGGACCGTGGTGTAGTTTGTTTATAGCCTACCTTTAGCTTTTTACTTCTGCCGACTGCATTTAGGCCTCAAAATTCATACAAGTTTTGTAAATCTGTGGTAATTATCTTGTTGGACAAAACGTGCATGTATCATAAACGTCTGTTGATCACAGAGTTTGTTTTTAGCAATAATTCAAAAGCCTATGGGAACATCCTATTGGGTTTTTGTCGAGGGAACCAGCGTGATGTGAACCGGTTGGTCTACAAAGTGATGTCATATCCGCACCACGGGTTTGATTACAGGTTACGAATTAGTCTAAAACGAGGATTTTTAAAAGAGAAATGTGGAAAGAGCTTAAGTTTGTCGCACAGCACTATGTGTTTGAACCGTGAGAGGCGTCGAAGCTTACGCTACTCCTACATCCTACGTCGGGTCAGAGGTCACTCTTCCGCCGGCACTAGACTTGCGTAATGCTGTTGCCGGAAGCCAGTGATTATAGTTTATCAAGTTATAAATATAGATATTTTTCTTACAAAAACGCATCGCTTCACTTCAGAAGGCCTTTATCAACCCACTGGAGCTGTATGGATTACATTTATGATGGATAGATGTGCTTTTTGGAGCTTCAAAAACTCATTTCGCTCCCATTATAAAGCTTGGAAGAGCCAAGGTATTTTTTAAAATAACTCAGATTGTGTTTGGATGAAAGATGAAAGTCTTATATACCTGGAATGGCTTGTTGACGGTGAGTAAATTATGGGATCATTTTAGGGTAATTAAAATTTTTGGGTGAACTAACACAGTAACACATCAATGTATTTGAGAGTATGCAAAATATGTATATATTTAAAAGTTGTATTCTTATTGCTATAACATGTGTTTGTAGTACTATGACAAATGTTGCTTTTTAGCCTATAGTGGGCGGAGCTTAACTTGCTTTAGATTACAAAACTCAGCCCTAGAACAGCATTCAGCTTTACTGTGATTTTAAGCAGCGTAAAAGAAAAAAAATGGTTTAGAATACAGGAGTAGAGGAGAGAAAAGACGAAAGCAAATCTCTTCAATCGTACATCTACACTACTGGAATGAAATCCTCTTTAATGAGATCGAGGGTTCACTGCTGGGGCAGAGATTACTAAACGCAGGATCTGCATGACCTGGATTTGGTGCGTCGTCCCAATCCACTCCGCTCTCGTTCTCCGCTCTGGAACTCGGCACAATGCACTGGTGCACAATGAACTCCAAAGCGTGTTCATCATATTTTTGCTATCCGACTGAAACCATATCAGTGCTCCTGTAATTTGAGCTCCTGCGTTCTCCACCATAACCTTCTGTGTGTGTTTGCGTGTGTGTCGTTCTTCTGTGTATGTAGGCATGAATGATGGTTATTTCATGGACTGTAGTCAGGGTAAATGGAATATTTAATGTGACACAAATGAAAATGAGGTTGTAAGTATGTTGACAGGGGACTCATTCATGAAGCATACTTAAAATTGTACCTTATTTAATATTTACATTAATTGATGCACAGCTCATGTGTCATGAATGAGGTCTCATGAGTTTGCATTCTATATTCCTGACTTTTAATTTAAGTACATGCATACAAACTTGAATTCAATGCAATTTAGATTTGAATATTGGAGTCAAATTAAAATGATGGATGGATGGATGGATGGATGGACGGACGGACGGACGGATAGATGGATAGATAGAATTTTGCACAACCCTGACCAACACATTGAAAATTCTATTGTACAAAAGAGTGCGACGAACACCTGTTCCTCTGCTGATCCTTCAGGCACTTTTTTTTGTTGTTGAACCCCTCCAGAAACTGAACTGCCCGCTCGCTGCCCTCTTGATCCCACACATGTGATAAAGCATTCTGCTTATTCCTCCTGACCATTCTCTGACCTCTCTTCTTTGAAAAGCTATTAGGTCATTAATCTCATGCATCTTTACCGAGGGATTTCTCCTTTAGCCGAGGCCTGAGTTGATGTCTTTACACCGTGTCCTAACCAGATGCGATAAGATTCCAGCGACAAATAATTTGTCTATCCACACTAGACTTGAAGCGACTGCGAGATGCGTCAAAATCAATCAAAACCCACAGCCAATCAGAACAGCGTGTGGGCGGAGTCTCGTGGCAAGTGCACACAGCACTAGAGAGTCATCTTGACGGCACTCGCAGGAAACTGGATAAGTAGCTACATAATCAAATTCACAAATATTACACCATTTAAACATTATTAAAAATACATAGGCTACTGAGTTTCTAAAACAATCTTTGTCTTTACAGTTCACAGTTTTAACATTCTTGTTTCCATTTGTTTAATTTCAAGATCTGAGGTGAATTATCCATTGTTGCTTTTACAGCTACAAAGCTGGAGCACTAAATGATATTCAAAGTCACACTGCATGATTTTAACATTAAATAACGCACAAAAACAGTACCTGAGATTATCATTGCCACACTTTGTGTTTGTTGTTCCAGCCGCAAAGTCGCAGAAAAATAGAAACCGTTTCTAAAATAGAATCGTAGCGTGTCGCCGTCGCGGCTGGTTAGGACAAACACTCTGATTAACACGGAAAAGATGTCTTATCTATTTTATCGCGCGTTGCGTGTAGTTAGGACACGTGTTAGAAACTCTCTTGCACACACAGTATGGGCTATGGCACAACATATGTTTTGAGGTGAACATACTTGTGATAGAATGTCCATGTTAGATGTTGTACACACTCTGTAACATGCAGCACACGTGTGTAATGGTTATGGAAGGGAAAATTAGCATTATTGCATGCATATCTAATTCTTTCTTCCTCACTTGCTGATCATCCCAGTTGCACATGTTTAACCTCTTGCCCTGGTACCCTAACACTAGTGTTATCGAAGCACATGTTCGCACAGGTTCAGCCAAGGGTCAACCTGGTATTACCGATGGCTGGTAGATATGGCTCTATAATCCTCCTAACAGCAAAAGCATTTGGACTATTATTAGTCCCCTTCCCCCAGCACTACTGGCTGACCGGACCCGCGTGCAACTGTGATCAGGCAAATTAGGCTTACCCTGTGTGGGCAGATACTGATAGATAGTGCCCTCTCAGTGGATTAAAAGGCATCCCTGCTGAACCACAGCGCCTCTAGTGGTCCACATTCAACAGTACAGTCTAATCTCCAATGCAACATTTGCATTCCCACCTTAATTCAATTATTTTCAATTATTTCATGTACATTTAAATCACTGTACTTTGTTATATTAATATATTTATATTGTTATACTATTTCATGTATATTTAAAACACTGTACTGTAATGAATATATATGTAATATATGAATATATTTTTATTATTTCATATTTTAATTATTTTATGTACATTTAAAACATTGTACTTTGTTATATTAATATATTTATATTGTTATATTATTTTAGATTTTAATTATTTTCAATTATTTCATGTACATTTAAAACACTACTTTTTATATTAATATAATAATATTGTTACATTAATTAAGAAAAAAAATAAACATTCAACTCTGATGTGATGGGGTTCCATAATCCATCTCTCAATTTTTTTTTCCTACTTTTGGAAAAACATAGAAGTGCAATATATATATATATATATATATATATATATATATATATATATATATATATATATATATAAAAACCCGATAGTAGGCTAGAAGGTTGTGCAATATTGGCTTTCTTTTAATTCATGAGTGTGAATTAAATCCTAAATGAATACCCAACATGAAGTTAATTTGGAATGATAGGTAGTGGCATTCTGAGAAATAAAGTATTCTTCCAAACATTTTGTTTTTAATATATTGAAATATAAACGAAATGCAAATGATTGATTCGATATATCAAGCGCCACTAATATTCACTAGTCCTGTCAGTGTTCAGATCCGATCTCTTAAAACAGAGTTAAATGTGTTGTATTTTTCTGTTCTGTCTTATCCTATTAGATAATTGTATTACAATCTGGCCAGCGAATGACAAACCAAAGACTTACATGCAAACACCGTCAGCCCCTCAATCTCATCAACATTTCCGCTCCCCTGAGGTGTAATGTAAAGGCCTGGCCGGTGCTGGTGAAACGTTCACATGGAGTGAATGCTGAAGGCCGACTCTACTTTCTGTTTACAGAACAAACTACATCCAGCGATGAAACTTACCTAACACCGTCCCCTTTAAACTTTCAGATTGTCTGAACTGGGGTCTTTCTTGTTCTTCTAGACCTCATCTCATCTCTTCTCTTCTCGCCAGACATTACGTTACTTTACATGCTGTCTGGGTGTAGAAGAGAACAATGCACAACAAAAGCATTCGTACGGTCACCAGCTCAGCAAGACATGAGTGAGTAAAAAGCAACCAGCTCCGTCTTTCTGTCTTTCTGGTGAGAGTCCTTCTGTCCTAGACTGAGATATTTTATTTAAAAAGGAAAATGGCAAGTCTTTGGCTTGATTAACACAAAACCAGTGAGAAAGACAGAGACTGTGGAGTGTTGAACACCTTCAACCCACTTTATATAGTCTAACGTATTCCTGAGTGAAACAGGATGATGTTTCTTCTCCCAAGACATTAATGGAAACCCTTCATTTCCCATTAAAGGGAAACACAACCGGCTCAAAAGAGTGTTCCACTATAGCAAAACGGGGGGAAAAAATGACAAAAATGGTATTCTTAGGCTATATATCATTAGCACAAGAATTTATGTGCATGTATGAGAGTGTCTGAGTCCAACGCTTTGAGGCAACATGCAAAATCTTTTCATATCAAATTAAATAAGTCCTTCTGTTCTGTCCTTGACCGAGATATTATATTTAAAAAGATGGAGATAAGAATTGATTAACTCAAAACCAGTAAGAAAGACACAGACTATGGACAGTGTCAACTGTCAACGACACCTTCAAACCACTTTATAATAATAATAATGCATTTTATTTATAAGGCGCTTTTCTAAAACCCAAAGCGCAACAGTAAAAAAAACAACAACAAAAAAGGACAATACAACAATTAATTAAAAATGTCTAAACTTTTTAAAGTGTCCCAACATTGGTGCGTTTATATAGTCTAACATATTTCTGAGAGACAGGATGTTTCTCTACCCAAAATATTACTGTAAACCCCTAATTTCAAACAACAGGTTCAAAAGATTGTTCAACTAGAACAAAAGGAGAAAAAAATGACAAAAATGGTATTCTTATATGTGACCCTGGACCACAAAACCAGTCACATGGGTACATTTTTTGACATTGAGATTTATGCATCATATGAAAGCTGAATAAATAAGCTTTCAATTGGTGTGTGGTTTGTTAGGATAGGACAATATTTGGCCGAGATACAACAATTTGAAAATCTGGAATCTGAGGGTGCAAAAAAAAAATCGAAACATTGAGAAAATTGCCCATATTATGTATTGCTGGCGATTGCCACAAATATACCCGTGCGACATGTGACTGGTTTTGTGATCCAGGGTCACATATATCATTAGCACGAGACTTTTTGTGCGTGAATGATTGCGGAAACATGCTGCTGGCTGTATTGATGAAAAGATTGAGCACAGTCTCAGTCGAGGCTTTCAGAACTGCCAATTTATTTCTGTTAAAGCCACTGTTTAACACCGCGAGGACCTGCGAATTCAGCCGCTCAGATTGAATGTTTGCCAGCTTTGTCCTCACCCCAAAAAATGTGCTGCCCATGTTTATTCTATCAAACATATTTGCCCTGCTTTCTGCTGATGTTTGTTAAGGCCACACTGATGGAAAAGACTCATTGTGCTCGACTCTGAACTGTCACTCACTCGGCTAATAAATACCTCTCACTTGAATCAACGCGAAGAAACAAAGTGCTGCAGAAAACCTGTTGATTTCCTCGAGCTTTAAACGAGCAGGTCAAGCTGTAGTTGTTCTTTATTTCATTTTTCTATGAGCCTCTCATTCAGTGATGCTAACTAACAGGTTGGTCACACACACGCTCACGGCAGCATCTCGGATCATGAATATCTAGCAGATCTTCTCCGTGATCAATGCGTCACACACTCATGTGTGGTTCAGGTGTCCTGCTGTGTTACGCTGGAGCGGGGAGCCACCTGCTGGGGACGGGCTCTGCCCAAAAACACACATTTTCATGGGAATTCCTGTGATTTTTAATACTTTACGTTTAGCCAATACTCCCCCCCCCCCCCCCGTGTGTAAAATGCTAAACTGATCCTCTGAGAAGCGGCAGATGAAAGCTGCGTTTAAACCTTCATCTTCATCATGACACCGTCACACACTCATCGGCTCTATGAATTTGTAATGCAGTTCATCAAAATTAAAAGTTGAATAAACTCTTTAAAAGCTCATAAGAGTGGTTTCCAATATACAATTACAAAAAGAATCTATCTATCTACCTATCCATCCATCCATCCATCCGTCCATCCGTCCATCTGTCTGTGTCCATCTATCTATCTATCTATCTATCTATCTATCTATCTATCTATCCATCCATCCATCCATCCATCCATCCATCTGTCTGTGTCCATCCATCCATCATCTATCTATCTATCTATCTATCTATCTATCCAGTCATCCATCCATCTGTCTGTGTCCATCCATCCATCATCTATCCATCCATCCATCCATCCATCCATCCATCCATCCATCCATCCATCTGTCTGTGTCCATCCATCTATCTATCTATCTATCCATCCATCCATCCATCCATCCATCCATCCATTGTCTATCTATCTATCTATCTATCTATCTATCTATCTATCTATCTATCTATCTATCTATCTTTCTATCTATCCATCCATCCATCCATCCATCCATTGTCTATCTATCTATCCATCCATCCATCCATCCATCCATTGTCTATCTATCTATCTATCTATCTATCTATCTATCTATCTATCTATCTATCTATCTATCTATCTATCTATCTATCTATCTATCTATCTATCCAGTCATCCATCCATCTGTCTGTGTCCATCCATCATCTATCTATCTATCTATCTATCTATCTATCTATCTATCTATCTATCTATCTATCTATCTATCTATCTATCTATCTATCTATCTATCTATCTATCTATCTATCCGTCCATCTGTCTGTGTCCATCATCCATCTATCTATCTATCTATCTATCTATCTATCTATCTATCTATCTATCTATCTATCTATCTATCCATTCATTCATCCGTCCATCTGTCTGTCCATCCATCATCATCAATCTATCTATCTATCTATCTATCTATCTATCTATCTATCTATCTATCTATCTATCTATCTATCTATCTATCTATCTATCTATCTATCTATCTATCTATCTATCTATCTATCCATTCATCCGTCCATCTGTCTGTGTCCATCCATCATCCATCTACCTATCTATCTGTCTGTACAATGGCATTATCTTGAGGAAAATATTTCTCACTTTGCCTATATTTTTCATTAATGCAAGCCAATATATTTCCTTGAAAATGTAAAGGAAAAAAGTTCAATCTTATACCTGATTGAATTTGAGTTTCTATTATCTTCTAGACTGACCGGTTTCTGTATTCTTATTAAATCACAATGATAGAAAAAAAATTAAAGACTTGATAATTACATTCCAATTTGATGCAAGAAACCATGACTTTTTAGTTAATGAATCGTCACTTTTCTCAAACGAGTCCATTTAGAGCCACATGGATTGAGTTTGCATTGGATTGAACAGTTTTCGTTTATTGATGGCGTTTACATTCATATTTTAATCACAGATCGTGTCTGTCATTATTAAGTTTCTTATGCACATTTTCTCTTTCAGGAGAGATGCACAAACTCAATGAAAAGGTGAACAGTTTATCACGATGTGTTTGTTGTAGAGATCTAGTCGTGTTTTAGTGCCATTGCAAATGTCTCCACAACTGAGGCGCAACAAGTCTCGTGCGCGCGCCTAACAGGAGATGGTCCTTCCTTTCTTTCTTTCTTTCTGCTCCCGAGATCTCGTGAAATGCATGTTTCATACCAATCAAATGTGCAAAACTTGGGCGCGCGCGGCTACATATTTCTCCCCATCATTGTAAATCTTTAGTATTTAGCCTAATTAATGATGTTGGATGAAATAGATTTAGATTCAGATACTGAATTATTGAATATTGCGATGTCCTTCAATATCGCTGGAAACATAACACCTACAAATGTCACTGTGATGCTGAAGCATATGAAAATGAATGCGCATTAATTGTAAAATGATTTAAAGTCTAAGACCCGCAATTAAACGTTAAACGTTTACGTTTCAGTAAATATTAGAAATTTATGTAAAGGGAAATATATTTACATAGACACAATTTTCAGGGGAATAAACTGAAATGCAGATATATTTTGCACATGCCGAAATGGAAGCTTGATGCACCAAGGGAATTTGTATGAGCATGAATGAATATGAATTAGTATTAGCACTTACAATCTGTGTTATAGGCCTATGTAAATGTCAAAAGCAATTTCATGCAAATGAAAATGGAAATGCTTTTTGTTGAATTGAACACGATTTGTTGAGTGTCTCCAAATCTTCGGTTGAGTTTTACTGCAAAACGGAAATTATTTCAGAGAAACGATTGGAATGCTGTATTTATCATTTGAAGTTTAATTAAAACTTATATTATTTTAATATTTCAAAGTTAATGAACTCCGTTATGATGCTATAATTTAATTAGTTCATGCTGCTTTGACAGAACATTTCACACGATTTAATTTTGTTTTTTTAAAATTAATTTAGTTTTGATTTCAATTAAGAAAAATCTTAATATTAGTGATTACAAGAATTCTATAGAAATATGTTATACAATAAATCTATTTGCCAGAGTTATTTCGACAGCCAGTAATACACCGTTTAAAGCTGACTATAAGTTTTGATTCATCCATCTATTTTTCTATTTGACGCATATATTCATGGATCATCAAGAGATTAATGCTAAGAGAAGAACTGGACTGGTCACTTCTTTTGTTTTTCACCATTTTAATTTTGAATGATCCCGTAGTTTGAAAAATATATATTTTTTAAAGAAAAGATATTCCATGTATATGAGCTCATTAAAAACTATATGCATAATAATTATAATTTTAGATGGACTATAGCATATCACAGAAATCAATTGCCCATGCGAGCCATAATCGACCAAAACGTAGGCTACAAAACATACTTTTTATTTGTTATAACCATAATGCTGTTGTGTCTATGTTTTTTCCCCTCAAACATGTGTTTGTATGAAAATATATCATCGTGTTTTACAAATTCACTTTAATATTTCCAGCTGTAATAATGATCTCAGTCATGCGCCCCTAGTGTTCAAATTCTGACCAAATTTATAGCCTACTAAAAATATATATTTTTTTGCCATTTTTTTCTTCATTTTAGAAAACATAGGCCTATTTAATTGTACAGTGTGCAACTGTGCAGATCCATAATGATTTGGAATAGGGGTTTTATTAATTCATTCATTCGTTTCAATTCATTCATTTCTTTAACAATTTGCCAGTGTTTTGTTTGGCTCAGATTAAAACATTATAGAATATAACAGGCGGGTAAGAGGCAAGGTTTGAAACAATGACTGCAAACATCATAATATTTCTCCATTAATCGTTTCAAAATATTTGAATAACCCCTTGCATGTATGCGGTCAAACTATTGTTTGAATGAAATAATTGCCAGTTTATATTTACATTGTATTGAATCATCTTTTTCATGGCGATCTAAGACCCGTGGTCTGTGCAGATAATATATTGGAATTGCTTTGAAATTGCTACATCATTGTGTACTATTCATAAAAATACCGCTTTAAACCGAAATTGCTTGTGTTTTGAAAATTGAGCCACTATGTCCACATAATGCCGTGCGTCTACACCCGTGTTTGTGTGATTTATTCAGGTGATTTATAAGGTAAATATACAGGATATTCTCTGTGTAATAGTCTATTTTGACACATGCCTGATTTAGTCATGTCAGGTGGATCCGTGAGTAACAAATTAGTCGTTTTATCGTATCAATTTTGTCCGAGGAAAGTGATTATTCGATCTTTTTAAATCACTTGGATAATACCATATGGCTAAAATCAGACTAAAATAAATGCAACTTTATGAATTCCGACACCTAAAAAAAAAAAACGAGACAAGTAAATATTCAATCTGAAGTGACGCAGTTCGTAATGCATGAAAGATGACTGGACAACTGGGGCCCATTTTTTCCTTTTTCTTTTCTTTTTTTTCACGTCTGGATAAAGAAATGCTCCGCCCACTAACGCCCACTGTGCGAATACTAATTATGAGTATTGTGCTCGTAACAATGGAAGCTGACATGCAGCATTTGCAGACAGGAGATTGTTAACTCTCGCGCACGATTTGACGTTAGATTTTTGCCAGTTTCCACACCATCTGTAATCAGTAGCAATTGCTTTGACAAAACAATTAACTTACTAAAACGAATTATTTATTTATTCTTTTGTTATTCTTATTCGTTTGTTTGTTTATTCAGTCGTTTGGGTGTCCACTTATTTTCCGTTTATAGGCTATAATTCTATTATTCAGAATCATTCAACGATAATTTTTTCCATATCCCAACTTATATGTATATATATGTGTGTGTGTGTGTGTGTGTGTGTGTGTGTGTGTGTGTGTGTGTGTGTACACATACACACACACACATATATATACACACACTTAATTAATCATTTGGTGCGTCCATTTATTCATTAATTTTTTATTTAGGCCTATATTTACTTATTTTCCGTGTAGCCTATTATTAATTCTATTATTTAGATTGAATGATAGATATATGGTCGTTTATTCATATCCCAACTTATATAGGCTATTTATTATTTACTTATTTAATCGTTGGTGCGTCCATTTATTCATTCATTTTTTAAAAATTTATATTTACTTATTTTATGTTTATTATTAATTCTATTATTCAGATTCGATGGTCGATTTATGGTCGTTTCTTCATATACAAACGTATGTATTTATTTACTATTTAATTATTTATTTATTTTGGGCTATTTATTTATCCCACACACCGTCCTTTATGTTAAACTTTTTCAGCTTTTACATTTAATTTAATTTAGCCTACTTCAATATTGCATTTTCTTTGCGTTCATTGTATTTTGACATTGTCATTGAGGATATTAATACACTCTCACGTAAACAATGTCTGTAGTTTTATAAGACAGTAAATAGTTTTTTGTGTTACTCGCACTGTAAAAATCAAGAACAATATGCATGTTCAGAGTCATTTTTTAAATAATAGACAATCTCCAAAAGAAATGTTGAAAATGGACACATAGAACTGATGTAAATGCTTCTTTTGCGATCTACTGATGCATCTTACATAGGCCTACACCACCATTAATTTAGGGCTAAATCTAAACCCCTTAACCGCTATACATTGGTACAATAATAAATAAATAAATAAAACACTTGAAAATCGATAAAACAACTTTGATCTGATGTCATTAAACATATTACATGAAGAAGAATTCTGCTGAATTCACAAAGACACAATCAAAATGCAATTTGAACTGTTGTCATATATAATTATATATATATATATATATATATATATATATATATATATATATATATCCTAATGATGATAATAATAATACATACATCAACCATGCAACAAAATATTTTATAAAAAAAAAACATATTTATGTATTGCATTAAAAAGCAGTACGTAATTCAGAAGTGAAGCGCACTAGCATGTCTTTCGAGCACGGTTCCGTGTCGTACCTGTGTTTCCGACAGATTGAGCTGTCTCGCGAGCTCCGTGCGCTCGCGCCCGACCACGTACTGACAGCGCGTGAACTCGAGCTCGAGCCGGTAGAGCTGCTCCGCCGTGAAGGATGTGCGCGTGCGCTTCGGCCGGTCCAGATCCAGGCCTTTCGGCAGCACGATCTCCCGGATAGTGCCCTTGGCGTCTGTTCGGGACACACACATCATTTACTTTTTTTGTGTGTTGAGATAGAGCAATTTCTCTTAGATGATTATGAGTGGGAGAATCCCTTACTGAATAGGGCAAATATATTGTGACGCGTTTTAAAAAACCGATATGAAAATAAGTGTTTAGATTTTTTTTTTTCATGACAGGACATATTAAACAGACTATGAACTTAGTTCAATATAAAGGTTTGTATTCCTTACTCGTTTAACTGGTTAGTGCATAGAAAAAAAGTAGTTTAATCGAGATTCGATTTTGTTTTACCAGTAGGCTATGCAGTTTCTAGCACTCAATTCATGAGTTTCCAAAGGAGTTGCCAAAGAGAAGTCCAGTATCTTGATGATTTTGCCCTTCTGCTGAGGTTATAGTTTGAAATGGCATCATGTTACATTTGTGGACATTTGAGTTGGTCTATCAAATCATTAAAAAAAAAAATTGTTAGTATTCATCCAAGCAGACCAGAGCAGCTTAACGATAATTATATTAGTTGGCAATCACTTTGAGACTGTTTTATCAACATGAAACATAATTAGGTATACAACATTTTATTGATATCACGACTGATATGCGACAGCAGAAATCACGATGTCAGATAATAATGTATTAAAGCAAATGTCTAATGTCTAAAATATGTTCATATGCTCAACGCATGATGCAATATATGTTCCATCAAAAGTATTATGCCTTGGATAATATATATTGGGAAGCCATAACCAAAGCAACATTTTTATTTATCATCATATGTTTCTATACAATTAATTTCTGTCACTTTCAAATTTAACATGCAAGTTGTTTTGAGTCTGTGTGCATGAGATGCAACAGTAATTAAACCCAGCCTCAGGTAATGAACTTATACAGATCTTTTCGAGGTAACCCCGTTTATTCCATATTTTGAATGAAACCAAACATATAGTGAATATATTTTTAAATGATCTTATCATTGAATTGAAGAAATTGAATGTTCCAACTGAGAGACTTATTTTGAGATCATTAGACCTGGAAAACATCTATTAGTAGCCTAAAATAAAACAGCACCAAGACTTTACCTAAAACTGCAGTATTTTGGAATAAAGACGCTTTAGAGGAAAAAATCATACATTGCAATGAGTCATATCTGTCAGGGTGGGAGTACAAGATGATATACTTGGCTTTTCAGAACTTTAAAAATTGTCATTATTAAATTATATGATATTATTGGAATGGACTCAATCAGCTCTATTTTCTAAAATGAAGTGAAGTATTAATATTCAGCCTGACATTCATAGCTCCGCCTATCTGATGTCTGCCTGGCAACCAAGCTCAGTATATAGGATCACACTTTGATGAACTGTAATATCACAATAAGATGAATGGTATTTGTTGATATAGAGCAGTGGTATGTTAATGGCGAAAGTGTCTGTAATTGCGTTTTCCTCACGGTTTAATATGCGCGCGAGCTCATCGAGCATGACGACACAGACGAGCTGACCTTTCAGTGACCCTGATCTCACGAGGACTCGGGCGTATTCAATAGCAGCTTTAAAAACAAATAGTGGCACCGGGGATTGTGTTGGGATTGTGGGCTTCCAGAGCCGCTCACACACTATTGCAGGACTGTTGCTCTGACAGTTTCAATTTCACAAAGCATTTAGTGTCCATCTGAATCAGAAGTCTTGGTATTTAAGAGCATTTAATCATTTAATTTCCCTGATGTAGCTACCTATACATTACTATCAAATCAAATTATAAGCCACAAATATGGCTGACTGAAAACATAAATGTTTTCATTGAATAGTCTAATTTTTAAAGCATAGCTATTTATTAACAATACACATTAAAAGTCGTTTAAAATCTGCATGATGCAAACAATTCAGATGATGATGGTAAAATATTTAGTGCATTGATATGCATGCATTAAGCATTATTAGTGCCGTTTTTATTTTCAAAATTGGACCACACGCTTCTCTCTTTTCCTGTTTTTAAAACTGAAATGGGAACACGAAAAAATGCATATAGCGGTTAATTGTAAAATTATTTCTGATGTTGTGAGTATTATTTGGTGATTTTATTTCTTACATTTTTGCAATTTAATAATATAAAGATTTTATCTGTGTGAATAATATGTGCTCTTCCAAATAAATATATACTGTGGATTGTGTTAATAAAATTCCATTTAAAAAATGGGCCACATATTGAGATTTTGTGTGAATTAGGCTGTTTGCATTTTTATGTTTTTGCTGTCGTTGTTAATGTTGTTTTAGCTTATTTGTTTTATCTCTATACACTCTTGTTTGGTTTACCAGTAGTTTGTATGACGTTAAATAGCCTACATAATCTCTTTTATAAATTTCAAGCAATATAAAAGACACACCTCTCGAAAAAAATGAATTTAACAGCCCATTTAATATTTATAACAGCCCATTTATAACATATGTCTATGATATTTTTCAGATAAACTCACTGCATAAAACTGTATGATGTTTTAAATATTTGTTCAATTTCAGATATTGATGTAGGCTATATTATTTAATTTAAAAGGCATCCTTTTAATATTTTGTTGTGGCCTATTGGCAGTTTATTTTGTGCATCAATTTTTGTATTAATGTGTGACATTAATTGTAAATTGTAAACGAATCTCAGATATTTTTAGTGTACATTTAATATTAATAATCTTAAAAAGAAAGGTTCTTTATTGGCATCTATGGCTCCATGAAGAACCTTTAATAACCATGGAATCTTCCCTTTCCACAAAATATTCTTTATAGTGGAAAACGATTCTTTGGAATTTTAGAATGTTCTTCACACTAAGAAAAAACAGTTCTTTGATTGAATCTCTTTTTTATGGAACCTTTTATTTTAACAGTGTGAGCTACGAGAACTAAGTAAAATACAAAACCAATAAATTGTTTTGTGTAAATTTAAGCGGATTTTGTTTTAGACATTAGTAAAATATTTATTTATTTATTTATTTTTTACTAAATAACGCCTATTCAAAACCAAACAGGAAATGATGTAGTACCACAGATTTACAGTAAATATTCGCTCCCTCACCTCTGACCAGAATCCTTCGACAGTAGTCCGGATCGACTCCTAAAAGTTTATCGTGTCCATCCTCGCTGGAGGAGGTCGGTGTGGACGCCGAGGTCCCCGGTGTGTCGGTAGAGCTCCGCACAGGTGACCGGTTCCCCACTTCCGTCCGGCTCTTAGAGTCTCTCGCGCGCTCACGGCACAATGCTTTGGATCCACAGTGGTTTCGGTCCTCGGCGATTCCATCGCCCATACTCGTGGCTTGATCAAACATCTAATAATTTAACTGTTTTATGTGTCCACTTACTTTTATTGGGCTATTTTCAGCTTAAATAAATAGTCTAGAAAATTCTTTCCTGACAGAAATGGGGAGATTATAGATTATTCCCAAAACAACATCAAATTAGAATCCAGCGACGGAACCGAGTTTCTGCCCAAATGTTTTCGCATGTTCCGGCATCGGGCGTCCATGCAGGAGGAGATGTGTAAAGAAGGGAAGGAAGGTGGAGGTGGAGGGGGCCCTGTGGGCATGTGGAAGGACCCTCCTCAGCTATAGGATCGCGCTCAACCCAAAATACATTGTGCATATATGCGCTGGGCTTCAAGGTCTGTGACCGAGGCACTGGGAGGCGCTTCACTGCTTAACCACGTAGAAGTAATTCCACACACCAAACATGGACCCGAGCAGCGCAAACTTTCCCTTTCCCCCCGTGCATGACTTATATAGTCAATTTACTCCATGACTACACTGGGTGTTTTTTCTTTTTTTCCCCGTATTTGCTCTGGGCTGGGTTACAGAAGCTCTGGAGGAAGAGCCAGCGTATTTCAGGATTTCTTCGGGAGGAGGGAGGTGCTAATTTTTACGTGGGACCAAGTCAGGAATATCCTATAATCAGCGACAGAATGCAAGTAAATAAATAATATCGGCCTATTATCGATCTACTCTCAACACAATCCGTTGGCTACAGCCGTCACGTTAACATGTAATTCCAGAGTGTATGTATATGTTTTTTTTATGTTGACTGACAGCAGTGACGTCACTTCCGGAGTGTAATCCATCAATCGATTGATAAACAGAGACGAGTAAGAGCACGAGGTGCTTTCAACGCCCGTTAGCCTTCAGCGCAATGTGAATGAAACTATCCCTGTTGTCTTTAGACTTTATGCTACTCGGTAAGTAGAATAAACTAGACCGTTTTTTGAATTCCCGTTTAATTCATTTAGCGCTTGCTAAATAACGGGCAAGGCAAATGTGTTCGAATGCGTCATGATTATAAGCGTCTAAAAATACGGCACGATTATTTAATTAGGCTAAGTCTCTTTTTTTAATATCTTATTTTTTCTTTTCTTTTTTACTAAATCAGCAAGGAGAGGAACACGCCGAGGGACGTAATATTTATTTTGCAGAGATAGGCTACATTAATAAATAAACTTAAGTAGCCTAAACTCTTTCAAACTGAACAAAATATAGCCTAGAAAAAAACTAAACAGCATAGGTATTGACACTATTGTTTTAGCTACCTTTTTATTTTTTAAATTGACAAATGCACAACTAACTTCCTCACAACGTTTGTGCAAGGGAGAATGTGCCTCTACAAGTGTTATAATTGAGAGAAGGGTCGGTTTGTATGGAAAAGGGTGATTTATCATTTATCAGTGATGCCATAAGAACACTTTTAGTTCCCCAAAGAACCTTTCAGTGAACAGTTCTCAAAAGAACCATTTTCTCTTAGTGTGAAGAACATAAAGAATATTTTGTATAATGGAAAGGTTCCATTTACTTTAAAGGTAGCCTACTTCATGGAACCATATGCCAACAAAGAACATTTATTTTAAGAGTCTAAGATGGAATACACATTATGCGCGTTATTGTGCAAGTCTGAACGAGGGGTTTATTTGTGTTTACCTCACGGTGCACGAACCGCAGGTGTTCATCTCATCATTGAACCGTTGCCATAATACACAAAAAACAAAATTAGAATCTTTTATCTGAGTGCGCAATCCCATTACGGAGGCCGCAATGACATAATTGCAGTTTTGCCACTTTCAGCAGTGTTTATCACTCAGTGCCGAAATGGCTCATTATTGAATTCAGCTGCTCAGCACAGATTAAACAGTGAACGTGATGAATGGAGCTGTCACTCACTTCCTCAAACCAACAGTACAGTCAAGAGAGGTTTAATTGCCTCCACTGCTCTCTGGCCCCACAGTCTCACACACTGGCCCTTTCCTCCAACACACTAATGTTGCAAAACAGCCAAATACACAAACAGACTTTCCCATTTTGGGTTTACCTGACTAAACCAAGAACATGCTCAAAAAAGGTCGGTCACACACACACACACACACACACACACACACTACACTACACTACACTGTAAAAAACAATTTTCATGATTTATTACAACTTTTTATCTTTTGTCATATCAACTTCAATGCTTAATGTGGTTCAGATAACACAATATTTTAAGTTTCTATTTATTAAACCAATCTCCATTTAAAAAAAAAAAACTCAAACATTTTCATCAAAATTTTAAGGCAACAAAGTAACTTACTTTTTTAAGTTAAACCAAAAATATTTTTCACACACACACACCACACATACAGGCCAATATATATTTTTTTGTAATAGCCTTATATAAAAGCACAAAACCACATTTTAAGTATTTTCACAGATTTTAACCAAAAGTCGTTCTTAAGAGGATATTGCTTTAGAAAGGTTATTTTTAGTCAGATTTATTTATTTATTTAATAGTCAAGGCTTTAAGGTTTGTATACAGAAATGTAGGCTACTTTTAAGTGTGATAACTAACCCCGGTCCAAGATACATGTTGGATATTTGTTTGGTCGGGTTACAATAATATATGATTGAAGTATTAAATGTGATTTAATCTGACTCAGTCAACCATGACAACATATATGAATAATAATCCTTAATAATTCCTTAGTTAGACCGCAACTTCTGATAGACTGGTAAGGAGAACTGTGGACCAAACCTAGATATTATTAAACTGTGTTGTTCATTTCCTTAATAGTTTATAACAAAATTGTAGAACCTAAAAGAAGACTATAATTCAAGAAAATATGATCTTCCAAGGTGAACAACTAAAAACGTCTAAATTACAACAAATGCAATAGAAAACCAATGAAACACGGAAGCTGCATGAACTCCAAACTATTCAAGGCTTCTTGGGAAAAACGAACAGACTCAGTATGAAAAACAGAAATAAATGTATTTGATCGAAATAAAACGTAAACATGGGCCATAGTAATACAGTAGGCTAATTTACAAAACAATTAGTATTGTAAATAAGATCAATGTGAAATTTTACCCAAAATCATACAAAATAAGGGTTTTGAGTGTGTGAGGGAAACTTCTTATTTTCCAGACACATTAAAGTTTCACTTGAGTTTATTTTTGGCTTTAATGACCAATAATAGTTTGAAGCTTATAGTAATTTTTAAGTCACATTTTTCGCGCGCATCTAGCAAATTACGTGTGCCATTTATTAATGGGAACTTGTGTGATTGTGTATCAATCAAAGCTAAATGGATAGTTCACCCAAAAGATTAAAATTCTGTCATCATTTACTCACCATAAAGTTGTTCCAAACCTGTATGAATTTCTTTAGAATTTATTAAGAAGATATTTTGAAGAATGTCGGTAACCAGTTGACGGTATAGCCATTGACTTCCATAGTATTTTTCCCACCCATAATATGGAAGTCAATGGGTCCATCAACTGTTTGGTAACACACATCCTTCAAAATGTCTTCTTTTGTGTTGATCAAAACAAAGAAATTAATGGGTTTGGTACAACTTGAGGGTGAGTAAATGATGATAGGGTTTTCATTTTTTTGGGCGAACTATCCCTTTAAGTCAGATTTGCGTTTCAAAAATGATAACCAAAACAACAGTGCAAAGGCGCTGGCAGCTCAAACCAGCAGTAGACTGGTGCACTATCACGAAGAAGCTGCCACATCTTCATAAAACTAAGATTGTAAGAGTTCATTTGGCTTTAAGCAGACTTTTCTGCTTCAGTCCATCAGTGTTAGATATCACTGAGACGCACAAAGGTATAGTGACACTCAGGCATAGAGACAATAGCCTATAGGCTACTGTTTCCCTGAGGGGAGAGATCCTGACAACGAATGACTGACAAATCTTGACGTGCTGATTCGGGCTCGAGATAAAATACGATTCTCTTCTTTGTCATTGGACAGGTGAAAATGAGATGTTATGGTGTCAGATTTGGACAATAATTCACTTAATTTTTCTTTCTGCAAGTTTTTGCACGCAGATTATTATTATTTTTAAGTAGGCCTAGCTTAAATTTCTACGGAGCCCCCAAGGGGACATGGTGTTGGGGAAAAATATGAGAGGGGAGGAAAAATAATAATTAAATGCTTTTGCGTTCTCTCGCAAATGCTTTGCGTTCCCTCGAGAAACTTTGGTCCTTTGCGCGTGAACGCAAGTTTCTCGGGGGAACGCAAATAGTTTGCAAGCGAACGCAAACTTTCTCGGACGAACGCAAAACATTTGCGAGAGAAAGCAAAAGCATTGGCAAATAACTTTTCCTCTCCTCTCATATTTCTTTTCTTCACCATGTCCCTTTAGGGGCTAGATACATTTCACATATGGAATTAAGTAGCCTACAATAAGTTAAGTAAAGTTAAAAAAAGAAAAATAAGTAACTTTAACTTGGCCAGATTACTTTGCAATGCTCTGTTTCAAGTACATTTTACTCAAACAATATAACTTTAAATTAGACCATGCTTTTAAAGTGAATGCTTTACTAGAACATCTAAGTCATTAAAACAGTATATTGTGAGTAGACAATCTACTACATTATAGAAGTAATACCATTCCGAAACACAGAGACTTTCAAAAAACGGTAAAAAATCATTTTTGAGGATGAATGTGTCATTTTGAGTATAAAATGAACAGATGTCACAAAACAGCAAGTTACTAAACCTAAAACAATGGTAAAGATAAAACAGTGTAAACACTGCTGTGAAACAGTGAAAAATGCAACCTTATTAATTTTTCATGCCTAAGTGCATGATGGGAACACCAGTATCAGAAAGTTGAGGATTTACTAAATTTTACGTTGATATTTACGCGTTGATTTCTACAGGTTTAGATTGAGTAGGCTACTAGAATTTACTTTTTTAAAAGTATTATTATTGGCTTATCCAGGTAGAAATTTGCTGTAGTATTCTGTAGTATTTACTTCACCACAGAATCATTGTTATCAGTGCATGATTAAAAATAATACACCTACCGCGGCTCTCGAAATGCAATCACCCTATTTCAATTAATCTGATTTGCTACTAATTTAGATTTGGCTACGTGAATAATGGATGTTTGCACTCTAAAAGTAGCTACCCACATCTTATGAAATGAGGATTACATTTACATTTTATTTTAGGATGAGTAGAAAATAAGACTGAAATGAAGTTAAAGCTCCTTCAGAAATAATGAACGCTCACCTGTCAGATTTATCACACTGAAAACAAAAGGTCTTTCTCATCTCACCTGTTCTCACGAGACATTGAGCTCATTTAGTTTTCTGCATGGAGGTCTCACTTATTTGGAAAATACATGGACATTGGTGCATTTGTATATTCATTATTTATTTGATTATCAAGCATGATCAAACGCAGTAGGATTTCGTGATTTTTTTTGTACATTTATCAATTACCAATACAACACCAGAAGTTCAATCCTAAACTGTGAAGATATCCATTAGTTAGAGTACACTGACCACTAGTGGCTGTTCAATGCAACGATTCACTAACTATTACACCACACCACACTATTATAAAAGCATTTCAAGTCAACAAGTCAATTTTATTTGAGAGTAAAAAAAAAATAATACCAGTAAGACACAGAAAAAAAGCTCTCAAAAGTGAAGAGTCAACCGTATTATTTGCTCTGGGATAAATCTTTTCTGTAAAGACTTTTTTTTGGGGGGGGGGGGGGGGTTGACGCCGTTTGAAAAGCAGCATTCACTTTTACAGAGATCCATAAATGCAGTTCAATGGACAATACAGTAGCTACAACGGACATGGTGATGGGGAAATTAGGATATGGGATAAACAATTATTTGTCAATGCTTTTGCGTTCTCTCACAAATGTTTGCGTTCCTCTGAGAACTTTGCATTTGCTAGCAAAGGACACAAACATTTTGCGCGCGAAGACGTGAATGCTTCTTGGTGGAACGCAAAAGTTTTTGAGAGGGAACACAAAACATTTGCTAGAGTAAGAAGCCCCTAAAGGGACATGGTGGAGGGAAAAAAAAATTGAGATGGAGGAAAAATTATTTGTCAACGCGTTTGCGTCCTCTCTCAAATATTTTGCGCTCGCTCGCAAAGAGCTCGAAAGGTTTTCTGAGCGAACAAAAATATTGTAGAATTTATTTATTTATTTTTGCGAGGAAACGCAAAGTTTTAGCGATTTTTATTTATTTATTTATTTTGCGAGGAAACGCAAAAGAATTGACGTTATTTTTCCTTCCATCTCGTATGTTTTCTCCCACCACAATGACCCTTTAGGGGCTCCGTATGACTGAACACAAAAGCATTGACTTGATTTAATTCCCATCTCATATTTTCAGGGGCTCCATACAATACTACGCTGCAAACATTCAGCATCAGTCAAATAAACTAAGAATGTTTATGATTTCAGGCACTTCGGCTCTACAAAACAGACCAATGTTACACATAAAAATATTTATGAACAGCCCTTAAAGTGATGATCTTATTAAAATAAATCAGGGCAAACATGGATCTAAAGTGAAATTTGATCCGAGTAAATAATTATCAAATCAATTTCAGTTCATGAATCAAAACATTCACACTTTTAAGCCACAATGCAATAAAGTTCATGGTGCAACATCTAAGTTTGATGTTGTGGTCAGCAGCGCCCCCTAGTGGTACAAACAAGAGGCTGATTCACAGTGAGCACAAGCATCACCCTAGAAGATCATACCTGTCAAAATTGGGATTTGAAAATAAGGGAAATTTTTGCTGATCCCTAAACCTACCCCATCATTGTAACCTTAGCCAATGAAATTAGCTGCTGCAGGGCGGGATTTCGTCTTAACTAGTTTGTGCCCAGTGGGATTTTTTTAATTATTTTTTTTTTATAGAAAGATTAAAAATACGGGAGAAATACGGGAAAATATTTAAACGGGATGATAGCGTGATAGCAAGGTAAAATACGGGAGAATCCCGGGAAAAATGGGAGGGTTGACAGGTATGCCCTAGATTGAGTTTAAAATCACACAGATTCGAGCAAGAAAGTGCAGTAACACAGACATTAAAGCATGTTATATTTGTTTTATCTAAAAGAAACATTCAGTTATAATACTGGAATTCAGCGCAAAACACACTATTTGATTGTTTTTTCCCCTCCAAACCTGAAAAACGACAAATCACAGAGAGCTACAGTAAACGACAGATCATTCCTGCATTCCATTGTAACAGTAAAGAAGCCAGTGACCACAGTGTGTTTTCAAACGCTGCGAGCAGAAAGCAGTGTGTGGCACTGAGAGGGAAGTGTGTGTGTTCAGGCGTTTAGTCGAAGCCTTGCCAGTCACTTTGCTCAGAGTCGTACTCGAGTTCAGCTCCTACACACCGCACACCTTCCAGCAGCATCGGGGTCCCGTGGAGACGGTCTGACAGAGGAGAAGAGTCACTTAAGTGAACGTTATCAATTCAACAGCATCGCCTGCACACAAAACAGGCTGTTTTAACTCTTAAAATGCTGCCGTCAGTACAAGTTAAGCTCAATTGCAAGCATTTGTGAGCAATTTTTTTTTTTACTTGTTTCTCCATTTCTTTAAAAAATGCAAAAATCTGGAGATTAATCACTTACATTGGAAATTAATGGGGCCTATTTTTGTCAAAAGTAAAATAATATGTGTGCTAACATGATTTTAGCGAGGGAAAATCACTTCCTAACCGTTTCGGTCTAAAGTTTCAATTTTACAATCCCATAAATCGTAAAACGATTAAAGAAATGATGAACCCTGAAAAAAATGCATCACAGTTTTCACAAAAATATGAAGCAGCACAGCCGTTTTAAACACTGATGATAATCAGAAATGTTTCTTGAGCATTAAATCATCATATTAGAATGATTTCTGAAGGATCATGTGACTCTGAAGACTGGAGTAATGATGCTGAAAATTCAGCTTTGATCACAGGAATAAATTACATTTTAAAATATATTCAAATAGAAAACAGTTTGAGATTGTAATAATATTTCACAATATTACTGCTTTTACTGTATTTTGGTTCAAATAAATGCTTCCTTGGTGAGACAGTACCAACAGTAGTGTAATATGCAAATTTTAACTGAAGAATTAAATGTAAATACTTTTAAGAATGATACGCTTCACATATATACTTTAAACCCCTCAAAAAAGCCTTATTTGCTTCCATTTTAAGGTTTTTGCTTAAATTATTAAGCAAATTGCAACAAGTTGAAATTATTTTGTGCTGATGAACATTATGCCACATATTTTCTTAAAGGGATAGTTCACCGGAAATAAAAATATTCTGTCATTTACTCACCCTCATGTTGTTCCAAACCTGTATGAGTTACTTTGGTCCTGTTGAACAAAATATATTTTGAAGAGTGTTGGTAATTAAACAGTTGATGGCAGACATTGACTTCCATAGTAGGAAGAAAATACTTTGGGGTCCATCAACTGTCTGGTTACTGACATTCTTCAAAATATCTTCTTTTGTGTTCAACAGAAAAAAGAAACTCATGCAGGTTTGGAACAACCTGAGGGTGAGAAAATAATAGAATTTTCTTCTTTTTCTTCCCTGGTGAACTATCCCTTTAACTTGTATTGCTCCTGGAATATTCCTTTAATCAATGTTTGCACCAGAACGCCAGTAGAGGGCAGCAAACAACCTCACATCAGATCTCCTTCATTCAGGGTATCATTTAACAATGTGCCTTAAACAGTGTCCCAAAATATCACAACAACCATAACTCTGTTATTAGCCAGTTTGGCTGTTAAGATCCGTCACTTACCCATGACACGGGCGTGAACTTTGACCTTCACACACGTGTCCTCTTTGCTCTCACTAAGAATCTGCACCTCCTCACACATCACTCCCTCCTGATGGGCCATATATTCACACGTCACCCTCAGACCTCCTGAGCACAGATACAGAGGAACATCATTTATACAGGTTATTCTCCAGGCATTGTACATGAACGATTTTTATCTCACAGACAGAAAGTTTGTTTAGCTCTGGCGACGGCTCACACTCGTGAGTTCAGCTGGACGAGAGTGCCTCCACTAATGGGCACATCTCTGGTCTGATGTTTATCATTTAATCATGCGCACACGATCTATCGTCCCAATGGAAAATGCCTGAAGCTCATATGAGCTGTCATTCCAGTGGCAAACAGGTAGCCCCGCCCCCAAACTAACACGATTGGCTGAGACAGAAGTTGACATGTTGGGACTCTCACAGTATCAAAACACTTTAATAAGTCGAAGTTAAAGTACTAATGTTTTAGTGGTCGTTCACAAATAACGCTTTAGGCATTCTATTGCACGGTTTTATCAACTGTTTGTCTATGTAAACATGCGCTAGATTTTTTTAATGTTTATTTATTTTGTGATGCCCAAGAGCACCGCTAGTCTTCCTGGGGTCCACACAACACTTAAATATTATTTATATATAATTTTTTTTTTTTAAATACACAAAACATTAAAAATACTGTCAATGACGAATCAGAATCCAACAACAACAAGCTTAGTATATATTCAAGATTTACAACCATCTGTGAATGTACAAAAAAACAAAAACAAATGTCTAACACTTACAACTCATCCAACTAACTTCTGTGCATAACCTCCTAAAAATATGATAATCCAATGTGTGTCAAAGATGAACATCTTTGGCGTTGTGTTTTTGAAGGCAGAGTCGTGTTAAATGAAATCCAACTATTTCCACTGTCCTGCGTCTCTAGTTTTTAAACACACATTAAACTACAATATTAGAACGTATTAACCACTGAATATGACACACTTAACCTTTAAATTCACCAAATGTTGTGCATATTTGCCTAAAAGCTACTTAGCTGCACACTGAATAACCCGTAAATGCTTTGTTATTCTAATACCTGCAAAACGTATCGCCTGCGATAATTAATGCGATATGGCTCAGCTTGTCAGTGAACTACGGCTCTGTGTTGTAAATGCCGCTCCATCTGAAAGCAGGTGATGGTGATTTACTACTAATCAAGGAACCGGCTTTACTGACGAGATGCACCTAACAATGTCATGCGATATATCGCCCAGCCCTAAAATATACTATTTACTATCCAATCTATTTTCTTCCAAAAATAAACAAATAGAAATATCTATCCATCCATCCAATCGCTCTAACCCTCCATCCATCCATCGCTCTAACCCTCCATCCATCCATCGCTCTAACCCTCCATCCATCCATCCATCGCTCTAACCCTCCATCCAGCCATCGCTCTTAACCCTCCATCCATCACTCTAACCCTCCCATCCATCCAATCGCTCTAACCCTACATCCATCCATCGCTCCATCCATCCATCCATCACTCTAACCCTCCATCCATCGCTCTGACCATCCATCCATCACTCTAACCCTCCATCCATCCATCCATTGCTCTAACCATCCATCCATCGCTCTAACCCTCCATCCATCCATCCATCCATCCTACATCCATCCATCCATCCAACCATTGCTCTAACCATCCATCCATCGCTCTAACCATCCATCCATCCATCCATCCATCCATTGCTCTAACCATCCATCCAACCTACATCCATCATCCATCCAACCATTGCTCTAACCATCCATCGCTCTAACCATCGCTCTAACCATCCATCCATCCATCCATCCATTGCTCTAACCATCCATCCAACCTACATCCATCATCCATCCAACCATTGCTCTAACCATCCATCCCATTGCTCTAACCATCCATCGCTCTAACCATCCATCCATCCATCACTCTAACCCTCCATCCATCCATCACTCTAACCCTCCATCCATCCATCACTCTAACCCTCCATCCATCCATCGCTCTAACCCTCCATCCAGCCATCGCTCTTAACCCTCCATCCATCACTCTAACCCTCCCATCCATCCAATCGCTCTAACCCTACATCCATCCATCGCTCCATCCATCCATCCATCCATCACTCTAACCCTCCATCCATCACTCTAACCCTCCATCCATCCATCCATCGCTCTGACCATCCATCCATCACTCTAACCCTCCATCCATCCATCCATTGCTCTAACCATCCATCCATCGCTCTAACCCTCCATCCATCCATCCATCCATCCAACCTACATCCATCCATCCATCCAACCATTGCTCTAACCATCCATCCATCGCTCTAACCATCCATCCATCCATCCATCCATCCATCCATTGCTCTAACCATCCATCCAACCTACATCCATCATCCATCCAACCATTGCTCTAACCATCCATCGCTCTAACCATCGCTCTAACCATCCATCCATCCATCCATCCATCCATCCATCCAACCTACATCCATCATCCATCCAACCATTGCTCTAACCATCCATCCCATTGCTCTAACCATCCATCGCTCTAACCATCCATCCATCCATCACTCTAACCCTCCCATTCATCCATCACTCTAACCCTACATCCATCCATCACTCTAACCCTCCATCCATCCATCACTCTAACCCTCCATCCATCCATCACTCTAACCCTCCATCCATCCATCACTCTAACCCTCCCATCCATCCAATCGCTCTAACCCTACATCCATCCATCACTCTAACCCTCCATCCATCCATCCATTGCTCTAACCACCCATCCATCACTCTAACCCTCCATCCATCCATCCATTGCTCTAACCACCCATCCATCACTCTAACCCTCCATCCATCCATCGCTCTAACCATCCATCATTCACTCTAACCCTCCATCCATCCATCCATCGCTCTAACCCTCCATCCAACCTACATCCATCCATCCAACCATTGCTCTAACCATCCATCCATCACTCTAACCCTCCATCCATCCATCCATCACTCTAACCCTCCATCCATCCATTGCTCTAACCCTCCATCCAACCTACATCCATCCATCCAACCATTGCTCTAACCATCCATCCAGCGCTCTAACCATCCATTCATCCATCCATCCATCCATCCAACCATTGCTCTAACCATCCATCCATCCATCCATCGCTCTAACCATCCATCCAACCTACATCCATCCATCCAACCATTGCTCTAACCATCCATCCATCGCTCTAACCATCCATTCATCCATCCATCCATCCAACCAACCATTGCTCTAACCATCCATCCATCCATTGCTCTAACCCTCCATCCAACCTACATCCATCCATCCAACCACTGCTCTAACCATCCATCCATCGCTCTAACCCTCCATCCAACCTACATCCATCCATCCAACCATTGCTCTAACCATCCATCCATCGCTCTAACCATCCATTCATCCATCCATCCATCCAACCAACCATTGCTCTAACCATCCATCCATCCATTGCTCTAACCCTCCATCCAACCTACATCCATCCATCCAACCATTGCTCTAACCATCCATCCATCGCTCCAACCATCCATTCATCCAGCCATCCATCCATCCAACCATTGCTCTAACCATCCATCCATCGCTCTAACCATCCATTCATCCATCCATCCATTCATCACTCTAACCATCCATCCATCCATCCATCCATCCATCCATCCATCCATCACTCTAACCATCCATCATAACATTCAAAAGGCTCCTAAAGGATTTGGACACACTTAAAAATGCATGTCATTGCATTAAAACCGTGAGGGAACTGCAGGGCTGAAGTGTTGACGAGTTATGAAAAACTAGTAATTAATATAAAATTAATATAATAATAATAATTATATATGATTAATGAAATCATAAAAATGTCAAATAAAAATATTTAATAAAAAAAAAAGAAAAAAAAAAGGTTTACCAGCATGTCATGTGACCATTAAATTATTGAAATATTAACTTCAAAATTTTAGGTCAAAGAGCTGACAAAAAAGTTTGGGAATCTCTTCACTAAGCCACCAAACACCGTTTCTTCATCAGCATGTTCAGCCGTGCTGGGTCAGAGCGATGGGACGTACCATCTGAGGACGCGGTGATGTTAGTGATCCGCAGGTGTGGATTGGGGACGGGGGCTGGACACACGTCTTTCCCGAGCTCTGGCACCTCCGGCAGTGTGAACACGATCTCATATCGGTGCTGCGCTTTCAGGAAGCCCACCTGAGGAGATCGAGAGAAGCAGAGAGGTTATGAGTGTGTGTCATCAGGTCTACGATGATACGAGTCAAACTGCTGTGTGCACTTGATCTGCTACTTCTGATGAAGATCATGGTTTACTGTGATAACTAAATAATAATAATAATAATAATAATAATAATAATAATGTTCACCATTAGCGTTAATTAAATCTTAGCTGACTGATAAAACCATCGTATGAATCATAGTTTACTTATTATTATTAACAAATTCATGAATCATAGTTGATTGCGTCATTGATGATATCATAGTTTGCTGATATTATTAATGAAATTTGCCTTGACCGATCAATGATGAAAATATAGTCAACATATTTTGATGAATTTAGAGCCAAATGATAATTTATAACAACATAGTTGACTAATTTCTGAATGGAATGGATTGTAGGTGCAGAAGACAAACGGAAAAACTATTCTGTCAGATTAAATGTTCATTACTTGTTGAAGATCTTATTAACCAAGGAAGGAAAATGGGATAATAATTTGAGGGTTAAAAGCTAATGAGCACTGGTGGAAAAGAGAGTGACAGAACTCATGCCAGGAAACCTTCAAACTGCATCTGGGTCTCAGCGAAAGATGACAGAATCACAGGACGTCTAATCGGACCAGAGTCTTCATCAAAACATAATAATCGAACAGAGAGACAGTCCAGAGGTGCAGGTGTTCATATACTGCTGTCTCCATGGCAACACAGGGCAGTAATGGGACAGTTAGATGGAGGGAGCGAGAACATGTGTGATGAAAAGAGTCACAGAATATGACACCCACTGTGGGGTGAACGTTACGCGAGCATGCTTGTCTATCTCGTCTCAGATATTTGCGAGTAGGAGGAATGAAAAGACTCTGTGCATTCAAATATATTCAAAAACTCACTGTTCTCACAACAACAAGCAACTTGTGTACAGTGAAGAGTCACAACAAAACAGACCCCATTTACTTTTATAAAACACATTCATCTATTTAACATCCAACCAACCATTTATCCAACCAACCATCTACCCATCCAACTAACTATTAGTGGTCAACCCGATATAGTTTTTTTGATGGCCGATGCCGATATCTTAGAGAGCAGAGTGGCCGATATAAAGCCGATATTTTTATATATATACTTTATATTTATTTTAATCAATATTTAATAAATTAGAAATAAATTAGAAAACAAATCTTTAAAATAAACATGCTTATACTTTTTAAAATGCCAATATATCGGTCGACCACTACTAACTATCCAACCATATATCTATCCATTTATCCATCCATCCAACTAACTAACTAACCATATATCTATCCATCCAACCAACCATATATCTATCCATTTATCCATCCATCCATCTAACTGACTAACTAACTATCCAACCAACCAACCAACCAACCATCCATCCATCCATCCATCCATCCATCCATTTATCCAACCATCTAACTATCCATCCAACTAACTATACTTCCATATATCTAACCATCCATCCAACTAACTATCCATCCATCCAACTAATAACTATCCAACCATATATCTATCCATTCAACCAACCAACCAACCAACCAACCATATATCTATCAATTTATCCATCCATCCATCCATCCAACAATCCATCATTCTAACCATCCATCCAACCATCCATCCATCCATCTAATCATCTAACTAAAACGAGAACCACTACAAAATAGTAATAATTCAATTCGCTTGATGGCAATCCATTGCACCAAAAAGTTATGGAACAACTAATCAGAGATAAAAAATAGTCTCATCCCAGCCGTGGCCGAGCGGTTAGTGCACATGCTGACATACTGACCTGTGGAGCTCATATGCAACCAATCTGGCTTGTGTCATTTCCTGATCCCGTTCGCTCTCTTCAAATTCCAGATGCAGCTCTTGGCATGAGTTCTGTCAATGCCTTCGCATAATGAGGCATAATAACAAAGAAGCTGAAGATTTGACGTGAGCTGAGAAATAAACTCAGTGTTCTTCCTGTAATATGAACTCGTATACTTGACTAAATGAATAACCTCAGGTTTATAACTCACTCTCACCTTAACCAGGAAGTTCCCGTTGGATTCGGGTATCACCATGACAACGGAGTCGTGCAGTTTCTCGTCAAAATGCACATGCGAGTGAGCAGCGGCGGCGGCGGCCGGTTCCTCAGCGAAGCGAACACCCCCCGTCTTAGACGACGCTGCAGAAGAACAAAAGCAAAGCACTTACAGCTGCGCTAAACACACACTTGCCCACAGATCCGGATTGTGAGGCGCTGAATGAAAAATGCTCAACAAGAAGCTTTCAAAAGTGCAATTATTCAAATCGACCTTGCCATTTGACACCCGAAAACCCTGAAAGCTCTTCAGTCTAATATCAGAGATCTTTTCATTTCTTTAAATCAAAGAAAGTTACAGCAGAGTGGGCTTACATTCAATTCAAAGTGTTTTAAATCTGTTTAAAACACTTGGATGTTTTTAATTTAAGCTTTGGATCAAACAAGCACCTAAAAATGGAATTAAAAATGATGCAGACAACAGAAAATGACATTATGACAAGTATTGGGCCTAACAAAACGGTTTGTTTCCCTCTTTCCCACAGGATTTATTAGGGATTGAAAACTGGTTTTAGGTTCACTCTGTGTTTTTAGGGGATGTGTATGTCTAAGATGTGTTCATGCATTCAAACACGGCTAGATGGAGCACAACAAAATGAAACAAGAAAGCAGGAGTTAATCAAATAAAAAAGATGCATCTTTTCTGAGAGGGTTTTACTGTGCAAGCTGTCTAACACCTTCAGCACATTCAATGTGCCAGTTACAGCACTAAAAATATCAAAACTTAAAAAAAAAAAAGAGAAAGAAAATCCCTAGCAATGTTCTTCCTGGCTCTCCTCTTTTACAGTCTGATTTAATAAAGCAGGTAGTCAGGCCTTCAGGGGTGTGTTTCTCACACACAGATCAAACTAGGTCTTGAACTAAAGTGCAAGATCAATGCTAATTCTTCTTTTAAATTTTCCATTTGTGTTGCAGGATTAGGGTAAAACTGCTTTTGAGAAATCACATATTCAAGTACAGTATATAGTTACATTGTAGTAAATTCACTTCCATTCAAAAGTTGGTGTTTTTAAAAGAGGTCTCTATTCTCACCAAAGCTGCATTTATTTGATAAAAACAGTGTTTTCTATTTGAATATATTTTAACATGCAATTTATTTTTGTGATTCAGAGATGAATTTTCAGTGTCACATGATCCTTCAGAAATCATCCTAATATGCTGATTCGCGTCGATTTCTAATTATTAACAATATTGAAAAAGTTGTTTTCAAAAATGTTGTGCTGCATTTTGTGGAAACCTTTTTCTCTAAGATTTTTGATGAATGGAAAGTTAAAAAGAACAGCCTTTAATTGAAATGGAAATCTTTTATAACATTATAAATGTTTACACTGTCATTTTTGGTCAGTTTAATGCGTCTTTTTGAATCTCATACTAACCCTAAAATTTTGAACGGTCTCCAAACGCTCACATCTGGACCAACAGAGCACAAAGCCCACTGTAATGAACATCAGCTTTGGGGATTTGTCCTTCATTTTCACTCTAAAAGCCTCCATGTCTGTTCAAAGCCTCTGCCAAAAACAAAACAAACAAAAAAACTGCTTTTATTGTAATTTGGCGATAAGACATTGCAATTAATTTCCTTTTTATGTGTGAAGTTTTTTTATTTTGAATTTAAATTAAATTACCAAATAACTAGATTAAAAAGATAACTAGATTTTTTACATTTTCTGAAAAACGTGTGCATGCTGATTTCTCATGCTAATTCTAGGGTGTTTGTAAGAGCATTTCTATGTGGTTGCTAAAGTCTTCTGGCGGTTTCTTACAAATTGCATTCATTACACATTTTATCAGTTCATGCATTCCCTGGGAATCGACCCCTGACTTTAATGCCCGGCTGCACTGTCTGAGCTACGGGCTTCTTACTTGTCAAAGTCAAAAGAGCCCACTTCCAAGATATTCTAGTTTCTAGATAGGATTCAATTAATAATGTAACAACTCACCTCTCACAAAAAGCCACATGATTTAAAGTGCCCCTATTAGGCTTTCTTGGATATTACCTTCAATGTAATGTGTAATATAGCCGTTTGTCAATGTAAAAGGTCGGTTTCAAAGATCAAAGAGCACGATAAATGGAGTTATCGTCTCGTAAAAGAAAGAAGTGATTCTGAACTGCCTGAAACGAGTCGTCAGGTTTGTAACACATTTCCATAATGCCAGTCTATGGTCTTCATTGGCTGCCCGTGAACAACGTCTACTTTGGCCCTCAAACACTGTAGTTGTAGCTGAGACTGGAAGAGTTTGGTTCGTGTTGTTCATGTCGAGAAGACGCTGTTTTCAGCGCTGAGAATCCACTGTGATGCACTTCAAAAGGAAAAGGACTTGTGCTGGAATTGATCTGGAAAAACCAACGCCATCATATCACTGTGTCTCAAGTGCTGAGAAAGATCCAGGGCTGACATTCAGATATGGTAATGGCCATTTGGTTTCAGACACACACTGTAAGCGGTAGGCCGATCACAACAGACTGGGCCATTTCACCAACAATAATAGTGGCAATATTACAGACATTAGTTATAAAGTATTCAAATAAGTGTCTTATCACACATGGCAATCGCACAATAAATACTTTGCTGTTAAAATTGAGTGGGCTATAATGTAGCGTGGGCACTGGGGACTCATGAAACGAGTGGACATTGACAGACATACTGCTGATTACATCAGGGACTCTTTGGATCCCTGCCCTACGAATAAAAATAAATGACATTTTAGATTCAGAGGAAGTCTAGTGAGATGAACAAGAGTAATAAAACAACAAGATGGTGTCGCCAAGACACATTCACACTCAAACTAGCTTCAATAAACATGTACATTTACATTTTATCCAAAGTAACTTGCGAATGAAGAGCATCACAAACAATTTGTCATAATTGCACAATGCCAAGTTTAGAGTATGAGAACGATTATCACACAAACTGGAGCAGAAAAGAAATTCAGAAAAGAGAAGAGCAATTTTAAGAGAACTATATTTGAGTATATTTTAGTCTGAGTATATTTTACGAATATAGAAATGATATGAATCTGGAGGGTCAGTGTTGACCCGGTTTGCCTGCAGCTGTATGTCATGTGGCATAGAGGTAAAATTACACATAATGTAATGTAATCTGCATGGGACAGGACGACATTTGTAGTATGTGTGATCACATAATTGGCCTCATTACAGAGGCTATGGGACTCCAACTGTTCGCCCAATGTAGAGACTATAAACACTCTCACACATGACTAACAGACCTGCCAACCAGTGTCTCATGGTCTAGAGGACCAACACAGAGCATTAAAATACTGTCCTGGAAATCTAGATTTAAACTTGATATATATGCACTGCAGCATTTTATAACCTATGAGCACAACAGACTAGAATCTTATTATCTTATTTATCCCAACACGGGTCCACATGGATCCAAAAACCCCAAGGCCCGACCCGAGAACCTCGGACACGGGTAATTTAAAATAACTATGCTTTTTCCGAATGGACCCGAGAAGACCCAAATTCTTTTCAACTATGTCGGGCATTTAACAAAATTGTATTATTTAAAACAATTCTATGACAACGTTATCATCTCACTTTTACTTAGTTCTCTCTGAATCTGGACTCTACGCTTTAATTGCTTCTACATTTAGACTCAGTTGCTCCACATTTTTGCCTCTCGTTTCGACGAGCACCGTCAGCATGGATTAAAATAAGCTTTAATCATCTTATGATCACGTAAATAACATTGTGGCAAAAGTTATAGGATGTAATGAGGTTACAGTGATGATGAGTGATTGACATCGACAGCACTTCAGCGCATACTTGCACGCACGTGTCAAGTGCATTTTCGTGAAACTCGCGTAGAAAAGGAACAATCATTTGTAATAGGGCTGCACAATTAATCGCAATTAAAATGAAATTATGCTTAAAACGATTTGGCTTATGGCGATTATGAAATCGCAAAGGCTGATTATTTTTTATGTGCAGCTTGTCAGTGACGTACGGCTCTGTGGTCAGTAGTGAACGCTGCTCCATCTGAAAGCACTGCGAGTTTGAGCCGCTTATCACGGGAATTTGAAAAAGCAACACGCGTCTTTCCAAACATGACAAGCATTTATGAACCTCTTGTCCAACAAAAGACAACATTTAATCAATAAATCAAAGAGTTTCATTCTTCTGTTTATTCAGGTACAGATAGTATGATGGGCCTAGGGTTTTCCTGGAATAACGTGTGTTACTTTACTTTACTTCTGCGGGGTTAAATTTGGCGTGTGTGTGTGTGAGATGCCCTCTGGAGTTCAGATGGAGCACCATTTACTACCGATCATCCGCTGCACTGACAAACTGCACATGGGTCATTAGCAGCGTTTCCATTACCCTTCAAATTGCGCAAATTGAAATTGAAAATTGAAAATATGCCCAATGGAAACTCAATTTCGCAAAAACTCCCATTTATCGCAAAAAAGTTTTTACACTCGCATGAGGTGGTTTTTCAGGCAATTCGAAAAATAAATATTTCGCAAAACTGCAATGGAAACAGTTTTTGCGCATTTACAGGTCACCTGACGTAGATGACGCGGTGTGTTTGGACAGAATACGAGACAGAGTTCTTTATTAAATTCATAAAAGACAGAAGAATTACAGGAATAATGAATTCGAAACCTCAAATAAATGCCACAATCAAGACCTCAAAGCAGATATGAGGGAGAAACACCCAGAAACACCTCAAATGTGCCACTCACAAGTATAATAAGGGTCGTTCCTTACCATTAATGATTGGAAAACACACATACATCTCCTTCGATTAATAATAATGGCCAGTGCAGTGGCTGGGATTAGTACATAAACCTACCAACGTCCGTTGCCATGGTTTTTGGAATGATTTTACTTATCTTGAGAGGAAAAAATTAAGTTTTAGTCGCAACACATCGGTTAATGGAAACGCCGTCATTTCGCAATAGTTTTTTGTCGATATTTAGAAAAAATAATAATAATAATATTCGCAAAAGTTTTGCGCAAATCTGTAATGGAAACACGCCTATTGACGAATAAGGTTTTTAAAAGTGTTAAAAAAATTAATGGAGATATAATTAATTTTTAAACCATTTTTTAGTTTTACTAAGTGTTAACAATGGGATTATGTGGTTTTTACAATCAATTAACACTGCTTATGTCATTTTTTTACAAGATGGACAAAATTCGTCACCAAAAAAGTAATTCGGTTTAACCATGAATAAATCTAAAATTATTAATTTGCAGATAATTATTCCTGAAAAAACCTGATTTGACATTGATGCTGAGATAGTATATATATATATATATATATATATATATATATATATATATATATATATATATATATATATATATGTGTCATGGAAGAAATATAAAATAACATTATAACTGATTTCATGAATGTAATCATTTTATTGGACTACTCTAAACCCTCCTACATATTCAAGTAAAACATTGCACAGGGAAATGAGAAAAGGGGAAATGCAGAAAAAAAAAGCCTAATCTGCTTTATATTTGTATTATTGTAGTTCCTTTAGCTATTAAAAACAATATTATTCCATTTAAATATTTACTATATATCGGTTTTACCAAATGACCAAGGCTGGTTATACCGAATGACTATGTCTGCTGCCCTTGATATAATGAATATTTAAGACAATACACAGACAAAAACAGTTACAAAAGCACATTTTATTTTGATTATATTACTAATGTAAAAAAGTAGGCTACATCAAACATGAAAACATTTCTGTCAGGACCACTATCATCAAATACGATGAAACCACATGCGATTTGGCAAAGGCTGTGATTATTTTATGTATAAAATTTCGATTAATCGTGGAGCCCTAGTTTGTAACCTCGCACACAGAAATCCATCTTATAGCTAAGAGATCCATCAGGAAAAGCCACTCGCTTCATTACGCTGCGTGTTCATGCAGGGCTTTTCTTTTTTGTGTGCAGAACCCCAGACAACACTAGCGAATCTATGATTTATTAGGCTGTCGATTTAAGCTATCACGTGTATTTTTCCGAAATCCCCTGGTCACAATTGAAAGGCGAACTCAGAAATAACTTTTATCCATCGGGCAGGCAATAATATAAAGTAATAAGTAAATAAATAAATGAAAATAATGGAGCAGTGGCCAAATCAGTCAGAAGGCCAGCGGGATTTTTCCTGACTGACTGCGGGCCGTGGACACGTCAATGCCGTTTACGTTCGGGTCAGAAAATAAATACCGTCGGATCGGACTCTGGTCTTATTTTATCGACTCTGTCTCGGGTCGGGTTTTTCTGTTAAAAAATGTATTTATGCATGTCGAGTTCAGGCAAGAAGTGATTTGAGTCGATTCGGGAACAGATTACAGGACCCAAGAAGACCTCTAGTAGGGCCAAAGGAATTTATGTAGGCCTATTTATGTCCATGACTTTCAAGGACCAAATGCCTAATAAATGTCTGAAAAGGTGGATTGGACTAAATCATATTTGTTCTTTATAAATGATCTAAAAGCAATTTCGTTCTTCTGATGAAAGCAGAAACGCTGCCGTCTGGCAGGGACCAGAGATCGACAGACTCTCTATTAAGTGAATGCTCAGTGGTGCTGTATAGAGGTTTAGATTATGAACCTCATCTAAAACTTCACCCGTAGCCATGGCAACGACCAGAAATCTGGCCCTTGAGGAACAGGACATTTCCAAAAAGCTGTTCTGGGGTCAGTTTTGTGCTTTAACACACAAACACACAGCCTCGAGCAGGCTGGGATGGGAAGATGCTTTGTGAATGTCGCACAGCTGCCTGAGCTGAAGAAACCGTAGATGTTCTGCTGCAACAATACACAGCATGACAACAGACCCTCTGCCTTCATCCAAAATGAAACTTTATCGCATTCATACTCACAAACAAAATGGAGGCCATCTTTGTGCCTCCAGGATGGATTGATTACCACAAATAAGTGGTGGAAAGCCAGCAGCCAGACATTATCTTTTGGGAGTTTTTCCGACGACTCTGAAAGGCTTCTCAGACAGACGAGAAAACAGACACGAGCTCTTGCACATTTCCTGATAATAAGAAACAGCCCACATGTTTAGCAACTGCTGAGTCACCACCAACCGAGCAAGAATTCATTATTGTTCTCGCTTTATTAAAATCTCTGAAGCCTCATTCCTGAGAACGAAAAGCCAGCAGGTTGTCAAAACTCACGATAAGCAGATTGACATTTTTGAAAGGCAGTTTAAAGTCAGTGTGGTGGGAATCCGGATTATTATAAAAAAAAAAAACGCATTCAACTTCCTAAATTTCCTTCATAATAAGCATTTTTAAAAGTTGTCATACACTTCCGTTCAAAAGTTCAAGTTTATAATGCCTCTTATGCTCACCAAGGCTGCATTATTTGATCAAAAATTTGTGAAAAATGATTACAATTTAAAAGAACTGTTTTCTATTTGAATATATTGTAAAATGTAATTTATTCCTGTGATGCAGAGCTGAATCTGTGCTCAAGAAAATGATTTAAAAAAATAAAAATAACATTCTGGGTTCTTTGATGAATAGAAAGTTTGACAGAGGAGATTTTATTTGAAATGGAAATATTTTGTTACATTAAAAATGTCTTTCCTGTCACTTGTGATCAATTTAATGCATCCTTGCTGAATAAAACAGACAAACAAACAAAAACAGAAAATGCATATAACTGAAGCACCACTAATAATTAATGATAACGTTCATTTATATATTCAGCAGTAGTACGGTATTTATAGCATTTGATAAATCACAGAGGAAGTGAGTTTCTTTACCCCAAAAAAAGAGAAAAAGGTTATATTTGATTTCTGGCAAATTTGAAAAATTAAACGCAAAGCTGCTGCAAAAATGACAAACAGTTGTGAGTGTGTAAAAGAGAGAGACGTACCTTTCTTAGCAGTGGCCATCCTGGCATCAATCTGGAGCAAACACTGAATTAGCGTCTGTTACGACCTCATCGTAGACCTCGTCTGACCTCAAAACAACCCTGAGAGAGACAGAAGCAGAACGAGAACAAGAACAAGAAATCAAAAAACGGAAGCTGATAGATGATAATAGAAGAAACAAAACTATTGTGTATAGATGGATTTTTTAAAACCGAGAGAGGGGGACTATCATACTCTGAGCACAGTTAAGAGGCTTGCATTTCTTTTGTTAAATCTGCATGTTTCCATGACACAAAGTGCCAGCTGTACGGACCATAATGCAACAGGACAGACACATCATAGAGTAGTGAATTATGAAGAAAAAAACACACTCAGTAAGAGAGCTGGATTAAAGCATCACGGTACACGTCATACGATTTTGGGTCGTCCCAGATGAAATGTGACCAATCGTGGCGATTGATCTCTGTGGTCGTGGATCCTAAACGCTGGATTTACGGCGTACAGTGAGAGAGGCTCAAAGACGGCTGTTGTCACGGTCTTGAGACCAAAGATAGCCTGAGATCATTTCCTGTCAATTCCTCACGCTCATCTCTCAGTGTGTTTGCTGCTACGACCCTCGTCTACTGACTAGCCAATAAACATGCAACATGAAATGGCATATTGATCAACGCGATGCGCTAAAACTTAAAACTGCTTTCCTCAAGCTCCATTTGCAAGATTGGTGTGGAGTTTTCCCAATCCATGACCACGTCCATATTCTCCTCTTTCGCTTCCTCCTCTTCTTTTCAGCGCACATAAACACAATTACCATCGTGTGATTGATCTTGCTCTGTCTGTTCACCACTAGCTCATGCTGATGACGTTTTATTCTTCTATATTAACTTGCGTCGTAGCCGATTCAACAGGTGTCATCATCATACAGTCAACATACATGTCGTATCCGAGATTATTACATCCATGTCGTACAGTGTGATCTGTATTGATCTTTGGATTTCCAAAATCACACAGTCTGTATCAGGCATTATTATGCTGGTTCAGACTACAGCTGTTTGAACAGTCAGCGTGTTTTAAGTTTCAGTCTTTGTCTTTCAATTACTCCACCCTTATTCATCTCTGGGTGATGAATGTGCCTTTATCGGGTCTCATCTTTCTGCAACTCGTAAGAAAACCGCTGTGACTGGAATGAAAGAATATGGAGAGACTTTCTGATTCACCGGGGAGCTGAGAGAGAGAGAGAGAGAGAGAGAGAGAGAGAGAGAGAGAGAGAGAGAGAGAGAGAGAGGGAGAGGGAGAGGGAGAGGGAGAGGGAGAGGGAGAGGGAGAGGAGAGAGGGAGAGGGAGAGGGAGAGGGAGAGGGAGAGGGAGAGGGAGAGGGAGAGAGAGAGGGAGAGGGAGAGGGAGAGAGCCTGGGGTGAAGAAGAACCAGGGTGTCAAGATGTTAAATGCACACCAGAGAGAAGAAAGCTTGATGACGTAATTAAGTGGCAGAGAGCTCAGATCATCATAACCACAGCAGACATTCAGCACTGGAACATAATGAGAATTGCAATGATTTTTTTTCTTTTTCTTTTATAACAAAACAGTCAAGAGTAGCCATTTAAGAACGACTGTTCCTGTTTATCCGAATAATGAAAGATACAGAGAAACTGCAGAAGGTAGACAGTAGAAAACAATCATTTTTAAGGGAAGCCTCACTATTTCTTTTGCTTATGCTTAGGGTTAGTGATCTGAACAAACCCCTGCTGTAAGAAGTGATTAATGTGTTACTTTTCTAAGCAATCATACTTACGTTTTACCCCAGGCAGACGATACAGCTGACAAAAATATCATGGAGACTTGATGGGCTCTTTTAAATTTACTTTATAAATGTTTTAGCAACCACTCAGAATACCTTAGCAACCACATAGCAACACAATGGCATTGTAGCAGTGATTTTTGCATGGACCAAACACCATCATATTTTCTTATGAACGTAAAAAATGTGTTTATCTACTGCATTTGGTGCACACCCAGGTGAAGTTATTGCACCAAATGCAATAACTATTTTTTTTTGTGCACCAAATGCAATAGATATTTTTGTGCAGAAAATGCAATAGCTAATTATTTTATGCACCAAATGCAATAACCATTTTTATGCACAAGATGCAATCTTATTTCTTTGTGCCGCAAATGCAATAACTCATTCTTTTCGTGCACCTATGCAATAACCATTTATACAACAAATACTATGATTATTTTTGTGCACCAATAAACATTTATATGCACTAAATGCATTAACAATTTCTTTTGTGCATCAAATGGCAAATGCAGCAACAATTATTGCATTTGGTGCACAAAAGAAATGTGTTATTAACTAATGCTTCATATGCAATAACTAAATCATACTTTGTAAAGGGTGTGGTTGCTAATTCCAAAGTCCACAAATAGAAACACCTGCTCTCCTTGACTCACTCAGTCTTTTTACTTTCATATTATATGTTATAATAGACCCAACTAAAGTTTAAGATGCAAGGAAAAATATCCTGTTGAAACTACTGTAAAAAAAAACACATGCAGCTTCGGTTGGGTGTGCCCCTTAATAAATGATTCTTTCTTTCTCCCATGTTCTATATTCACAAAGGACTTAATAAATTTAGAAAAAGAAGTGCAGAAATAATACGCAATTGCACATGTAATCCGATATCAAGGCACAGATTTCCTCCATCATCTGTACATCACACACTTTCGGCTGAAGTGTCAACACAAGCGCTGCAACAGATATGAACCAGTTACAGTCTGTACTAACAGGCACACAGAGAGAGAGAACTGGGTCAATGTCTCATATGGATTGTTTTAGCGAGGACATTTATATGCTCATGTTCACCCTTTACAACCAAAACATACTCAGCATGCATCTTAATCCTGAAAGCCATCTGGAAAAACACGAAATCCCAGGAGAATCTGCCGTGGCTTGCTGTCTGTCATGCATTCTTCGCTAATTACACTGTGACTATCCTGAGGACACAATACTTTGAGAAGAATGAGCCCTAACCTGAATATATAGGATGCAAATATTATCCATTTAAATATGCATCAATCTTCCTTCAGTCAATAGCATTCGGTCTGTTGCATTACAAAGAGCTTTGATGAAGCTTTCAGATCCTCCTGATGTTGAGACAGAAATGCTGCTCTGTGGATTTTGGACTTGAAAGACTTCACGGACAATCAAACAATGAAATACTGACTTCTAGCGCGTGGATCTTCTCGAGTCCTCTTCTGATAGTCGATCACAAACTTATGCAACCTCGATCATTTTTAAAAGCATGGCTTGAAATACTCACCTATTCTCATATAGTGGGCTTCTGCTGTGGTTGATCACAGCCTATAACTTCTCGAGATGTTACAGAAATGAAACAGAACCCGCTAAAAACCCAAACCTCCAGTCAGAAGCGACCGACCGCTGTTCTACGAGCGACAGATCGACTTCACACACACACACACACACTTAATAAAGGCACAGCTTCCGCGTTAATCACGTGGTTTCTGCTGTTGCACTGTGTTATCAACGCCTGAGTTGTGACTTTTGTGACTGAGTGGGGATTTTTATTCATTACAGTAATAACTCGGACTTTATACCGTTTGTATCTCACAACTCTGAGGAAAAAGGGTCATTTCCTGGTATTCGGTGCCTTTTGGCCATCATAAAATGTAGAAAATCAAACTCAGTTTTTAAAAGAAGTTTTTGTGTAGTCATGATAGGGTGATAAAAAACATTTGAAAAAATATTCTGGTCAAGCTCGGGTAAATAAATGTAACTATTTATGAAACAAAATAAATGAAATAAGATCAAAAATGTCCACCCTGTTAGGGACAGATGTTTTTACTTTTTAAAGTAGCCTAATACATTATTGATACTACAGTAAATGTTCTCGTCACTGAATTATTATGATGTATAATAATATGATTATTAGCCTATATATTTTTTATGATTTTATGATATTTTTTATTAAACTGATAACAGGGTGGACAAATGGTATAAAGAATGGATGGATGGATGATTTCCTGCTCACATACAACCTGTTACAATTTTACTTTCCTTTGAACTGGATTTAGATAGGAAACAATATGTAAAACATTACCAACAAACTTTAAATGCTTCAAGTTTAGACATACATTACTTTTACAATCACTATGTAAACTCTCACTGATATAACAGGGTGGACAATCAGTCCTAAAATTAGCCACTGCATCATGTCTGAGCAGAAACCAGCAGAAGATTTATCAAATAATGAATTGCATTGTCTGTAAAACTGTAATTTTAAAATTGTTATTATTTCTACTAACCTTTTTTCATATTTTCCTTAAAAGGGTGGAAGTAGCCTACCGTCAGATTTGAAAGATAAAACTGGTATAAAAAAAATAGACAGTTTAAATAATCAAGGTTGTTTTCCCTCCAGAGATGTGATGGATGCTTTATGATATGATGTCATTTATTTTTTCCAATATTCATTTAAAGGGAAAGTAATAAAAAATAACAGGGTGGACAATAAATTGAGGGACAATCTAAAATTCTTGATTATAATTGTTAAAATAAATTTAACCATCGTAAATAAATACATACATTAGAGAGAATCATGATATACCCAACTATGTAAAAAAAAAAATGTAATCAAAAGTTATCATGAAAATAGGCTACACAGGCCTGGGGAAATGGGAAAATTGTGATATATGACAGTTCAAAAAGCTGTAAAATGTTTCAGATATTTTTTTTAATCAACTTTAACATTATTAGAGTTCAAATGGTGTTATTTATTACTGACAGGTTCAAAATTGATATTGTAAGATTTTAAGGCAGTAAGATCATGATCTTTACTGGGAACACAAAAGGAATCCGAAAAACCGAGTCCCAGGAATGACCCATTTTTTTACTTTTTTAAAAAACTCGTAATTTTTACTTTTTTAAAAACTCGCAATTTTTGCTTTTTCAGAATTGCAACATATAAAGAAAAAAAGTCAGAATTGTGAGATAAGTCACAGTTACCTTTTTTATTTTTTATTCCGTGACGAAACAAGCTTCCATATTACGCCAATAACGTGAAGTGAATCATTATTTTGTCCTTTATTCATTTTGCATGAATGCCATTCGTCTATCCTTGTCACAGGACGACCCGCACTTGAACACTATTGGCCTGCGCTTATCAGTCCTTGCTAGAATCAACACTAAATTCAACACATTTTCAAATAATTCACTTAATTCAACCCATTTATTCATTCACTTGAACTGTGCATTTTCAACAGCACTATTGTGGTGTAAACTGTGGTTAAAAAGATACTCTGATCTCCTGATATATGGACACCACAAACACACTCTGCCATTTGTCTCCACACCCCAGAGTGAAGTTCTGGGAAAGCTTCTTTCTCTCCTGTCCTTCCTTCACTTTTGTTCCTTCTCTCCCCACTTCCTTTCCTTTACACATCCTTCTCTTCACTCGGTTCACTTAGAAAGATTATATAAAAATGATTATGTTCTATGTCAATACAAGTGAATTAACAGTCATGTTAGGTTTCATTTAAAACGTGTCCCCACATTGGGGGATGTTTTGTCTGAGGATCTAAAGAAATGTCTCAAGAGCCAGATCAACCCGTAATGCTGAATGTCCTCAAGATACTCAGCATTATTTATCTTTTCAGGTCAGGTATACATCCTTTACTCTTTATCTCTGAGCAATTGATGTTATTGTATTGATTATCTTTAAAATGATAATGTAATTGTCATGATGCATTTACCTGACCATTAATAAATTGTTACATTTGGATTTATTCGGATTTACTTATTACACCTCCATTAGATTACATTAAGTCCATAACACCACAATTCTACGACCAGGTTAGGAAACGGACTGAGGTGGAGCAGAGGAGCACACCGACTGAAATATCAGAGATCCGACTAACACATCGGCACAATGTATACTTGTATAATGTATACATAGAAATGTAGAAGCTAATAATGGGTTTTCTGTTTAGAATAGATTTATGCATTTGGCAGATGCTAGTGTTACAGGAATCCGGTTGGGTGTAATTTCAATAAAGAGTTCAATTGATTAATCAAGCATTCACCTAAATTTAAGGATTAACAAACATCTATTGACCTTTTTTATTTTTGGAGTCAGATGAAACAAAGAGGTAATTAAATTAATTTGCCACACTGAAAAGACAGTAACACGCAGTAATCTTTCACCCGCTTATCAGCAACTGTTGTTGGACCGATTGGGCGGGACCTTATAATACTGTTTTTCAACATATGTCTCATGGCAAAATCAAATAAAAATGTGTCATTTAAATAAAATTGCTGAGGTAAGGCTGCACACATTTATTTTACAATATAGAGAATATACAATATACACAATACAATTGCTGTGACACTGTTTTAAAGCACATAACACTTAATAATAACAAATAATAAAATGATTGAGCTTAAATAACATTTCATGTAGTGTACTTGTGTATCCGGATGGATATTCCAGGCATGATTTAGACATGAATCAAGTTCACTATGCTTCCTCCTCGTAGACTATAATGGCACACTCTCTCGTTCACATCCAGATGTTCTCCTGAAAATAAATAATGCAACAATTACTGATTTGCAGGCTCACTCATCAAAACTAAAGTTTTTAAGTTTGGTGCATCAGATCAACCTCAAGAAACAATTGACGAATGCTGTGTTTACCTTCATACACCAGAGTCATTCTCTCTGGTTTCTTCCCTGCCATGTCACAGGCCTCCTTTAGTAAAACAGAGATCTTTTCCTGTGGGAATATGCCCACTTCCATGATCTTCCCAGCACATTTTACTTTGAGGTAGATCTTCTCCACTTTGGCAATCTCATTAGGGTCAGTGAGGGAGATTGGGTAGTGTGATGGGATCTGATGAACTGAAACCACAGAGTAAAACAATGATTTGATATAATGACCTTGAGAACACACACATCAAGATCCCAAAAGGATATTGTGCATCATCAATCAGAGTTCAGTTTAAACAGGTTTGAAGGCCTCTAGTCAAAGAAACATGGCATTGTTAATGTGTAATATGGGACATATTTCTACATGAAACTCAGTCTGTATATGATTGTGAACTTCATCCCAGAGTGCAGACGGACCTGAATGTGAGTTTACGGTGGATTGTGCGGGACTGTTCCCCTCCTGGACCACCGACACCAATGCTTGAGCAGGTTCTGTGACTGGGATGTCATCTGAAAAGAGAAACTTTTTGATTCAGGATTCTGAGGACAACCCTATTTTATTTGCAATAACATAAGACTGATTAATTGTGCACAATAAGACCATGAATTATGAATTCATGTCAACTTTAAGACTGCAGTTAAACTGCTGAGATGGCTGCATTAAACTGTATAAATCCGTGATTACATACTACACATACTGCTAAAAACACAACTAATCTAATCAATTTAATTAAATCTAAGTCTTTAAACTATAAAATAACACCAGTGGAAGAATGGAAATTATGGGCAAAATTATCTTTTTTATTATTAAAGTATATGCACAACTCATATGAATTTGATTCAAATTTAAGCAAAAGCATTTATATCAAAATGGTTTTAAGAAACAAATTCAGTCCAGCGTGTCCAAACCTTTGACTGGTGTTATGCACAAACACAACTAACTGAACATCATGAGCTATAGTGTATGGACTAGATGTGCAGCGTACGTTTGTCTGAACTCTCCGATGGCTTCGTCTGATCAGGGGTTGAACTGCTTCCCCAGAAGACTGCGATGATCTTCTCCCACTTCAAAGCATAATACAAATCAAAGGTTATTTTAAAGTAATGTTTGAATGAAAAGTCTATAGTCTTCAGATTTTTCAGTAATCAATAGGCTTGCACAGAAATGTGAGAATGTGAGAACAAGATTTCAGATTTCCACAGAATTGTAGCTTTCTCTAAATTCTGCACAGGCCTATAACTTGTGCTTCTTTGTTTTAAATACTGTTTACACTGTAAAAAAAACCTGAAAATGACTTTGTCATATTAAAGTGGCAGACTATTAAATAAAAGTCCCAAACTAGCTGTTGGTAATAGTTGGTCATTTGGTATGAGCAATCACAAAATATAACTGAAAAAGTGAAAATAAAGCGACATTTTGGGGTTTGGGGTTACTCTTTACTAGTGCTGGGCGGATCGAGGCTTCGTGGGACACTGAAACAGTGAAGCAAATGTGCCGTATTGTGTCGAGGCTTCGAAACACTCAGGGTTTCTCAGGGTTCAAACAATTTTCAAGGTTTGTTTTGTTTGTTCTATGAATGGCTCAGCTAAACAGACCAATAACAGACTATTAACTACCATTATTAATTTTAATTATACTAATGTCTAATTAAAACGTCTACAAATGTATAAAATTGATCAGAGATCAGGTAAAACCCACAGACAACCCACAGACACTTGTTCATTGATAGGCTAGGCTTATTTATAAAAACAATGTTAGTAAATGGACTTAAACTTCCAAAAACCTGTAGAGTAGCGGTTTGGGTTCAAACATTCAGACACGCAAAGTGAAGCATTCACGTGACTGGAAAGAAAGTGAGGCTTCGTTTTTCGTTAATCACGTGTTTCTCTGAAAACAATACGCGCTCCGACACGATCTTAATGAGAAATTGCGCTGTATACTCGATACGCGCTTTGAAGCTTCAGTGTCATGTAACATCACTATGAGAAACACTGTCCTATACTTTATATTATATTAGGCCTATATTATTTTTTATGACTTTTGTCATTTTATACACTTTTTTTAAAATTGTAATTAAAACCAGTATTTTTAAATGTTACCACCACATAAACCGTATAAACCAAGGTTACCACTTCATTTTGTAAGTAAAATGTTAATATGTGTAGCCTGACCTCTCAGCAACCACTAAATTCTCTCAGCTCTGTTCTACACATTTACCATAGTTAAATCCAATGCAAAGAATCTTGTTTGAGATGAAAATGTAGTCTTACCAGACTTGTGAAATGGCTATAGAACCTGTCCATAGCTGTGTCCCAATGTGAAGGCTGCATCCTTCGAAGGACTGAAGACTTCAAGGATGCAGCCTATGCGTCCTCCGAAGGACGCACCATGTAGCCTCCGTAGGATTTCCTAATTGCGCAGCCAGGTGTTCCCGATTACCGCTCCAGGCGCCAAGCAACGGTGCGAGAGTATGCTCCATCCTGACAATTCATTTGATATGCTATGGAGCCAGAACTGGCTATTGTCATTTTTATGTTTTATATTTTACTGGAGGACATGGTATTAAGGATGTTTCAGGTCATACTTTCGGCTTAGCCGAAGATTAAAATGTTCATTTAGCCTATATCTTACCTTGATGCGATTTTGTAGGCTAGTGTATTCTTTTTATTATGCACATAAATGGACCATGGTAAATATATTTACACAGGTTTTTAACCCCATTTGAATATAAAACCCAGTTGAATATAAAAAGTCCAGTGCGAATGTTACTCCCGCTCGTCATCTGCAGCTGTCAGTCACTGTTGCTAGGCGACAAGAACAATCGTCCGTAGGCTAGACCGGTCCGAGCGCTTCAGATGCGCCCTTTGAAATGGGACGGAGCTGTAGTTAGCAACAATTTGTTAATATTGTGACAATAGGCCTACATTTTGTTACTTTAATTTTCAAAATAACCAGTGGTGGTATGTAAGGAACTACATACTTCGTTAATACTCGAAGTAATTTTCCCACACGGGACAGCAACACTACAAAACTGTTATTTTACAACATGATGCATTGTTTTACATTAAACTACACAAAAGTATATAGTTTAAATGTATCAACCTTGAAAATATTCTGAAGCAAAATGCAACATGCAGTAACAGAAATGCAGAATTCCTTTACTTTTACTCTTGATACCTTAAGTACATTAGAGTATGCAAGATAATGAAAAAAAATAATTAAAAAATTGCTTAACTAAGGTTTAAAATATATGACTAGTAGTTTTTCGCCAATGTGGTATTAGTGGTTATTAAAAGTACTTTAGTGTAATAAAGTATCTCAATATTTATTCCATGAGTCAGCACTGCAAACCTGTTGGTAGACAACTTAGTGGATAGTGAAAATATGCAGTCAAACACTCTGGAGACCATCCCAGATGATGTCCCACCAGCAGGAGGCCTTACCAGGATCTCTATTGTGGAGCCCATCCCGGTCCAGCAGCACACCAGGGTCTCCCACTCAGCTGAATAAAAGTCTACATCATTTTTCTTATTTTATGTACTGTAAATTTAAATGTTTATGTTGAATTTGATATGTTTAACGTATGTTGTAAATATTTGGGGGAAAAAAGGTATAGAAGAATTTGTTTCATGTAGAAATTATAACTATCATTACAAAAATAAACAATGTCCAGAGCAATGAATTCTTCTTTTATTTACACATTTAAAGTTGCATAAAAATAAATAAATGTACAGATTTTTTTTTCCTTTTAAAAAATATAGGTGAAAAAAAAGTTAAACAAGAATATATATATATATATTTCTCAATAATTCTTTCAAGAAGAGAAAACAGCCTGTCCATCCTCTCCAGTGCTCTCCTCGCCTCTGCAGTCCCATGTCTTCTCTAATCAAGTCCAAAAACTCATCCTCTCTGTCTCGCCTTCTTCGTGGTGCTGGTGCTGATGCTGTTGCGGGTGCTGGTGCTGGTGCTGGTCCTGGTCCTGCCTCCTCCTCTTCTTGGGCACCCACTGCTGAACTCGGCCCTGGTCTGTCCTCGGGGATTGAGGCAATGAGGACGGGGTTGGTGCAACGCCTCTGTCCCAACACCTCATCCATGAGGACAAACCAGGGCCAAGTTTCAGCAGTGGGTTTCCCACTCACACCCTCTCCTGTCCCAGGACACGTGCAATCTAAGGCAGAGCAAATTAACCATGGCTTGTTAACAACAACAGCACAATACAACAGCACAATACATTTCAGCAAAGATGTGTGTATTAATTTTCTTATATATATAAAATTATATACCCATATAAAAATGGGTCTGGGGAATGTAACTCCCATACAGGCACAAAATAATATATAAAATATATATTATTTTGCGCCTGTATGGGAGTTACATACCCCAGACCCATTTTTCCCTGAATTGTTCTAAAAAAGCAGAAAAGGGTACTTAACACAGGGGTGCAATCTTAAGTGCATTGTTAACACTGCAAAATATGACACATCAAGACCAATTTAGACCAACATTAAAAACCAAATTTGGGGGTTGGTTGTTTTAGGCTTTAGGGTGAGTGATATTTCTTATAATACACAAGTGAGATAGACAAGTGCAAATATTACAAATAGGTCGTTAAACTAATAACTTTATTACCACAAGTTTTGCCTAAAACTACCTGACAAATGAAGCCGTGCAATGATGACGAAGGAGTTAAGATGAAGTTTATAATAAACTTTAACTGTGGTTTCGCTAGCTATTTGAGTAAATGAAAACATAATAGGCTACTTACATTTAAATGTGAATTTGCTGTCCACCACCGATCTCTAGTCTCGGCCGCCGGCCTGTCGTCAACGGCGCGCAATGACTTATGGGGTAGGATAGGCCGCTAAGTGTCCATTTATGTATCCTTCTTTTCACGGGGAAACGAAGGGCGCATTTGGCGTCGCTTTTGAATCAGGGTAGCCTTCGTCGCGGCGCGGTGACGCAATCGGCCTTCAAATGCGATCTTCTTTCTTCTTCTTCTTTCCAATTTTACGGCGGTTGGCATCCAGCTTTTTGGTGCATTACCGCCCCCCTCTGCTCCGGAATATGGATCAGATAATAGATTTATAATACAGCTTTGTCCATTCTCTTTCCTACACTTACATAACACTCATTCATTCCCATCAAATAAACACTCACACACAAAACAAACTTTAATTATCAATTAAATCCTATTTAAAACTCCCGCCTCCCTTAAAAAAGACATCAATATTCTACTCTGTGTCCCATTTACTGCGCTTAATAACCCTTTTAATGTAATCTCCTGCACCCCAATCTGCCTCAACTTATTCTTCATTACCTGCCTCTGCATTTCATATCTCTTACAACTCATAATTATATGCTCCACTGACTCCTCTTCTCGACATCCCTCACACAACCCTGTCAGGTGCTTCCCTATCATCTTTAGTGTTTTATTCAGCGGACAGTGTCCCAACCTTAACCTCGTCATCACAGCCTCTTCTCTCCTATTCCCACTTCCCACCCTATCCTCTTTAACATTTCTCTGAATTTGGTATAAATGCCTCCCTTTCTCCTCTCTATCCCACTTCTCTTGCCATCTTTTATTTATTTTCTCCCAAATTATGCTTTTAACCTCTGCTTTACTAACATTAACCTGTACTTCTACATTCTCTTTTGTTAGCGCCCTTTTAGCCAGCCTATCTGCCATCTCATTACCTGTAATGCCAACATGTGCTGGCACCCACATAAATTTAACCTGACATCCCATATGACTTAATCTTGTGTTTAATTTAAGTACTTCATACAGGATATCTTGCCGAGCTTTTGAATGGAATGACCTTAAACTTGCCAAGACTGATAAAGAATCAGAGCATATTAAAACCTTTTCCTGTCTTACCTTTTCCACCCTCAAATGCGATCTTCTTCTTCTTGTTTTTTTTACGGCGGATCGCAGACATATATGTGCATTACCGCCACCTATTTTAGAAATGGACCATTGACACTATCCCTACCGACATACAATTCCCTTATTTACCGCACAGAGGCTTCATCGAATTTCATCCGGCGCTGCGTGTTCATCTCCTCCGTCCACTCTCAACCCCCATGACAGATAAAATAAATAAATAAATAAATAAAATACCCTAATTTAAATACGCTTATTTAACCCAGTATTTCCCAAATATTCTACCATTAAATTTATTATACTCCTATCTGACTTTAAAACATTTTGAATTGTTAATTTAACTCCTATATTATTTAATTTCTCCTTCAACTCTTTCCTTTCAACATTATATCTCCTACACTTCATTAATACATGCTCAATTGTTTCACTTACTTCACATACCTCACATAAACCTGTTTGATGCTTACTTATTAAGTGCAGTGTGCTATTCAATCTTGTATGCCCCAATCTTAATCTTGTAATCATATTCTCCTCATACCTACTCCTACCTGATATTCTTCCTTTACCCACTGTTGACTGTATTTGATACATATGTCTACCTTTTATTTCATTATCCCAATATAGCTGCCATTTTTTCATAATATTCTTTTTAATAATTGACTTAATTTCTGACCTACTAAATAAAATCTGTATATCTACTATTTCTCGTTCTATTGCCTTTTTTGCTAATGCATCAGCCTCCTCATTACCTCTCAACCCAATATGTGCTGGAACCCACAAAAACTGTACCTCCAAACTAGCTTGTGTGATTGAATATAATTCTTGAATTATCTCTATTACCATATCCTGTCTTGTTTCTGACTTCATCTCCTTCAAACTTATTAGAGCTGAACTACAATCTGAACAAATTACTGCCTTAGATATTTTAACTTCCCTAATCCACCTTATTGCCATAATTATTGCAAACATCTCTCCAGTATACACCGATAAACAATCTGATATCCTTTTATTCTTATACACTTTAACCTTTGGAATAATGAATGCAGAACCCACATGATCAGTTTTTGAATCTTTTGATGCATCTGTAAAAATGTGCATATATTCCCCATATCTTGACCCAATATACTCCCTTACATTATATACTTCTGTTTCATATGAACCTTCCTTTTGTCTTTTTTCTAATAAACTTAAATCTACTTCTGGTTGGGGATCTACTTCATAACCCATATTGGTACTGGAGATAGAGGAATTATTGGAGCATATCCAACCTCCTCCAGTCTCATTTCTCTCACTAATTTCCCCACACTCCATCCAAAACTATTACACTCTCTCTTCTCATGTTCCCAACTAGGACTCATTACTTTTCTTGTTGGATGATCCTCACTCTGTCCTCTCAAATTTGCCCAATAAGATGCAAAGGCAAATCTGCAAAGGCATTTCACCCATCTCTACCTGAAGAGCTGAAACTGGAGAAGTTGGAAATGCTCCGCAGCAAATTCTTAATGCTTGAGATTGAATTCTTTCTAATTTAATTCAATGAGATTTACTTGCAGAACCATATACAATACAACCATAATCCATTATAGATCTTATCATAGATATATATATAGTTTTTAAAGCCAATCTATCTGCTCCCCATTCCTGACCTGAAATACATCTCATTACATTCACAACTCGCTTACATCGTCCCACCATTTTTTCAATATGCTCTCTCCAATTTAATCTACTATCAAACCAAACCCCTAGAAATCTTACTGTACTTACACGCTCTAATTGTTTTTTGTATAATCCTCCTCATTTTAGTAAAAACTATTATTTTCGTCTTTTCCACTGAAAACTTAAAACCATTTTCCTCTGACCACTTTTCTACTTCATTTAGCGCACATTGCACTTTCTTTATGTTATACTCTATATTCTTTCCTCTAAACCAGATAGCCCCATCATCAGCAAACAATGATTTCCCCATACTTCTATCAATCCTTGAAAAAACATCATTAATCATGATAATAAATAAAAGTGGACTTATTACACTTCCCTGAGGTGTACCATTATCAATTATTCCATTTAAAGATATAGCTCCACCCACCTTTACTCTAATACTTCTTCCAATTAAAAACTCTTTAATCCAATTATACATTTTTCCTTTTATACTCATCTTCTGTAACTTTATTAGCAACCCCTCTTTCCACAGCATATCATAGGCCTTCTCTATATCAAAGAAAACAGCAATGACACTTTCCTTATTTATAAATGCCTTTCTTACTTCATCTTCTAAAGATATTATTGGATCCGTTGTCCCTCTACCACACCTAAACCCACTTTGATAAGAAGAAAACCAGTTCATTTTTTCCAAATGATAAGTTAATCTATCGGTTATCATTCTCTCCATAACCTTACATAAATGAGAAGTTAAAGCTATTGGACGATAATTATTTGGATTATTTGGATCTTTCCCAGGCTTTCTAATAGGTATAATTAATGCTTCTTTCCAACTTTGAGGAATTATACCTTCCATCCATATTCTATTATAAAATGTTAAAATCACTTCCATAGATATTTCACTAAAATGCTTCATCATACAATAACTAATTCCATCCACTCCTGGGGTAGATTGTTTCATTCTTCTTACTGTATTCTTTAACTCACTCATAGAAAATGATACATCTAACAAATTATCTTCAGCCTCGTTTTTCTTCTTTAAATCAGGATATTCCTTCATCACACCCTCTCTCATTTCCTTACTCTGTTCAGTCAAATTTTCTGAACTATTTACTTTTACAAATGCCTTTAAAAACATTTCCACTTTTTCTCCATCTTCCACAGCTATTTCTCCCTCCATATTTAAAACTGGATACCCATTACTCTTTTGAATCCCTTTCATTTTCTTAATAATGCCCCATACCTCCTCTACTGGTGTATTCTTCCCTATTTCATCACAATAATCCATCCAATACTCTTTCCTTACTGTCTTCCTTACCTCAGCTTGTGCTTTTTTATACTCTATTAAATCTTGAAAATTATGTGTTTTCTTAACTATCCTAAATGCTTTCCTTTTCCTTCTTATTACACTTGTACATTCTTCATTCCACCACGGAACTATTTTATTCTTCCTACCTCCTTTCACCTTTGGTATATATTTATTTGCTGCTACTTGAATGGCACAAACAATATCATCACTAATCATTTCTACAGATCTATCTGAATCTATTATAATATTCTTTAATCCCTCTTCACTCAGACTCATGAATTCTTCCCAATTCGCTTTATCAAACCTCCATCTACCGATATTTCCTTGACTCACCTTACTTCCTCTCACATTTACACTAACAGATATCATTATTGGATAATGATCACTCCCAATAGTATCTTGTCGCAATATTTCCCACTCGGCACTCCCTGCAATTGAATCAGACACCACTGTTAGATCTAGCACAGACTCTATACCTGTAGCCACATCTACTCTTGTATTACCCCCATCATTCAGACACACCAAATTCCTCCGATCTATCAAATCTTCCACTACCATTCCATTATAATCTGTCACTAAACCTCCCCATAACATACTCTGTGCATTAAAATCCCCACACCAAATCACCCTATCTTCATTTAGACCCTCTACTTGTTCTAACTCACTCAACACTAATTTCTTACAAGGATTATAAAAGTTTATTATTACATACTTTATTCCATTCACCCATACCTCCACTACAACATACTCTTGTGTTACACCTTTACCTAATGTTCTATATCGCATACCTTCCTTAATCAACTCAAATGCGATCTTCCAAGGATGCAGCCTTTGAATTGGGACGTCCTTCGTAGCGCCGCTGTGACGCAATCGGCCTTCAAACACGGCCTTCGAACGACGCAGCCTTCACTTTGGGACACAGCTATTGTCTTCTTCAACAGTCTCCACATTTTTTTTGCAATGTCACTGCTGGCTGAAACTCACCTGTATACCCTTTACTGCAACTTGCTTTCACTTTCTTTCAGCCCCCAGCTTCCAATAATACCCTAGGATCGTGCATAACTTATTTGAATTTGTATTATAAATGCAGATTATACCTTTAAATGAAATATTTTAAAGGAATAATTTACCAATATGATTTCATTTATTTTAGTGTATAAAAAGGATCACATATCTTTTCCATATAATCAGTTTATAGTGACCACCACATCATAAAAACTAAAAAGAGTTTGCATATGTTTTTACAGTTTCATAAAGTGAAATTATTATGTAGAGGTGTATTTAAGTATTCCAGTTACTTTTATATATATATATTTTTTTATTTATATATATATATATATATATATATATATATATATATATATATATATATATTATTATTATTATTTTTATTTTTATTTTTATTTTTTATATATATATATATCCTCAAAAAACAAAATTATTCTGCTTCTGGCTTTTCCCCGTACTTTCACATGCTTCTTGTAGCAAAACTGAGAATCTTTCCAGTGGGATTATATCAACCTTCATGTTTTCCATGATATTACATTGAATTTTTCTTGGCAACATCTATCTTTTCATATTTAGAGGATCGTTTTGTCCAAAAATGTGTTGTGTCCCACTGTAGACATAGAAATAGAGGAATTGAAACAGTTTTAAATGTCTACTCAGTTTTATGTTTTCAAAATTAATCTATTAAACCTGAAGTTTTCAAACTGGAAGGCCTTGAGAATGTTAATATTTCTATGGACATTAAAATTGTTTATACTGACATTTCGTCACCATGATAAAGGCCCGAATTCAGTTTGGTATATCAATAAGGCGATTGGTGATATACGGACATGTCAGTGCCAGTGACGCAGTATTAAAACAAAACTAAAAGAGAAAAATGTACACATTCAAAACAATACTGTTTACTTGACCTGTTAGGAATTCACCTCACTTTTATGACATCTTCTCAGCTTTTACTTTCACTTCATTTTGAATTTGTTTGTCAAGTTCATTACACTGTGGGATTACAAATTTAAGAATCTGTTTAAGATCTGCTGATCGTATGTCCTTACATAACATGACATGAAAAACTAAGAGTACATTGAATTTAGCATTTAAAGGGGGGTTGATTATGAATTCACTTTTTTAACTTTAGTTAGTGTGTAATGTTGCTGTCTGAGCATAAACAACATCTGCAAAGTTACAACGCTCAAAGTTCAAAGCAAAGGGAGATATTTGCTTTTAAAGAAATTGTTTTTTAAGGACTACAACAAACGGCTGGCAGGGACTACAGGACATTCCTCACGGGTTAGTGACATCACCAACCCTAGAATTTACATAAACCCCGTCAATGAAGAGTTCAATTGATTAATCAAACATTCACCTAAATTTAATGATTAACAAACATCTATTGACCATTTTTTATTTTTGGAGTCAGATGAAACAAAGAGGTAATTAAATTAATTTGCCACACTGAAAAGACAGTAACCCGCTTATCAGCAACTGTTGTTGGACCGATTGGGCGGGGCCTTACAATACTGTTTTCAACATATGTCTCATGGCAAAATCAAATAAAAATTTGTCATTTAAATAAAATTGCTGAGGTAAAAGGTTGCACACATTTATTTTACAATATAGAGAATATACAATATACACAGCAAAACAATACTTTTTACAGTTAACCATTACAATGACACTGTTTTAAAGCACATAACACTTAATAATAACAAAATAATAAAATGATTGAGCTTAAGTAACATTTCATGTAGTGTACTTGTGTATCCGGATGGATATTCCAGGCATGATTTAGACATGAATCAAGTTCACTATGCTTCCTCCTCGTAGACTATAATGGCACACTCTCTCGTTCACATCCAGATGTTCTCCTGAAAATAAATAATGCAACAATTACTGATTTGCAGGCTCACTCATCAAAACTAAAGTTTTTAAGTTTGGTGCATCAGATCAGCCTCAAGAAACAATTGACGAATGCTGTGTTTACCTTCATACACCAGAGTCATTCTCTCTGGTTTCTTCCCTGCCATGTCACAGGCCTCCTTTAGTAAAACAGAGATCATTTCCTGTGGGAATATGCCCACTTCCATGATCTTCCCAGCACATTTTACTTTGAGGTAGATCTTCTCCACTTTGGCAATCTCATCAGGGTCAGTGAGGGAGTTTGGGTAGTGTGATGGGATCTGATGACCTGAAACCACAGAGTAAAACAATGATTTGATATAATGACCTTGAGAACACACACATCAAGATCCCAAAAGGATATTGTGCATCATAAATCAGAGTTCAGTTCAAACAGGTTTGAAGGCCTCTAGTCAAAGAAACATGGCATTGTTAATGTGTAATATGGGACATATTTCTACGTGAAACTCAGTCTGTATATGATTGTGAACTTCAGTGCAGACGGACCTGAATGTGAGTTTACGGTGGATTGTGCGGGACTGTTCCCCTCCTGGACCACCGACACCGATGCTTGAGCAGGTTCTGTGACTGGGATGTCATCTGAAAAGAGAAACTTTTTGATTCAGGATTCTGAGGACAACCCTATTTTATTTGGAATAAAATAAGACTGATTAATTGCACAATAAGACCATGAATTATGAATTCATGTCAACTTTAAGACTGCAGTTAAACTGCTGAGATGGCTGCATTAAACTGTATAAATCCGTGATTACATACTACACATACTGCTAAAAACACAACTAATCTAATCAATTTAGTTAAATCTAAGTCTTTAAACTATAAAATAACACCAGTGGAAGAATGTGAATTATGGGCAAAATTATCTTTTTTATTATTAAAATATATGCACAACTCATATGAATTCTATTAAAAACTAAGCAAAAGCATTTATATCAAAATGGTTTTAAGAAACAAATTCAGTCCAGCGTGTCCAAACCTTTGACTGGTGTTATGCACAAACACAACTAACTGAACATCATGAGCTATAGTGTATAGATGTGCAGCGTACGTTTGTCTGAACTCTCCGATGGCTTCGTCTGATCAGGGGTTGAACTGCTTCCCCACCAGAAGACTGCGATGATCTTCTCCCACTTCAAAGCATAATACAAATCAAAGGTTATTTTAAAGTAATGTTAGAATGAAAAGTCTATAGTCTTCAGATTTTTCAGTAATCAATAGGCTTGCACAGAAATGTGAGAATGTGAGAACAAGATTTCAGATTTCCACAGAGTTGTAGTATTATTCACTAAATTCTCACAAATTCTACACATGCCCACAACTTCTTTGCTTCTTTGTTTTAATAATACGGTTTATACTCTAAAAAAGTGAAAATGACATTTGTTGTCATATTACATTGACTATTAAATAACAGTACAATAAAGTTGGTCATTTGGTATTAGCCACCACAATATATAACACAAAGTGAAAATAAAGCGACATTTTGGGGTTATTATGGAAACAAAAGTTACCATGGTGAATATACAACATGAACTGTTAATGAAACAACTGCTCTGCTGATGAATATTATAAACATGCCTGCATACAAATCATTGGAACTTTTTGGTAATTTCATGACTAACTAATTGTAAAAACAATTATTGCATCACAATAAGTGTATTGTGATTGTCAAAACATTTTAGTAACTAAACTGAATTTTATTAGGTTTAGTGACAACATGTTACAATGTTTACATGGTTCAATTTCTGGTAAGCTGCGCTTTTTTATTATTTCAATTCAATTATTGTGATTTGATTTAATATTGACTCATTTGGATAAATATTAGGTAGGCTACACAAGATAGGCATTCATTTTTCTCAAGAAAAAAACAACTCACCTAATGCTGTAAACATACAGAGAGCCCTATCAGCTGGCAGTATAAGGTTAAAAATAACACAAATTAAATATAATGCAATATAGTACACATATTTAGCAAAATACTGTCTATAGCTCTTTTTTTCTAGCCAACTAACGTGCTATAGCCTATATTATGGTCATTAAATGGCTTTCCTGAGGTAAATGTTATGTGACATAATTGTTCTCCAGCTGTTTTATTGACCCCTTTGTTTGATTGATTGGTCGATATTATGTATGAGAAATATACATTTCGGTAAGTTGTACTGTATCTTTCAACAGTGTTCATTCGTGTTTTAATGTTATTTACTATCAGCTAGAGATGATCGGTTCACGTGCCGCTAGGGATCTGTCGCGTCACATTTACAAGCGCCAAAACGGTATTTATTGTCTGAATTTCTTAATGAAAGTGACAGAATCTGAGAGCTCCGATTTTTTTTTTATATCATAAGTTACCTGCTCTCTGTCTAGTCTGTCGGTCTCCGTGTCCTCTTTGCTTCGCGACTTTTCTGTGCGTGAGAAAATGGATGTGTGGTGAGAGCGTGTGAAAAGTGTCAGTTGCGTGAGTCTCACGGTGAATGCGTGAGAGTTGGCAGCTATGCTTTAGAAGTGTGACACTGAAACAGTTGAAGCAAATGTGTCGTATTGTGTCGAGGCTTCGAAACACTCAGGGTTTTTCAGGGTTCAAACAATAATCAGGGTTTGTTTTGTTTATGAATGGCTCAGCTAAACAGGCCAATAAGAGACCAGTTCTCCCAAAAATTCTATCATTTAGGCTACTCACCCTCAAGTTGTTTCAATCCTGTATTGTATACATTTCTTTGTTCTGCTGAAAACGAAGATATTTTGAAGAATGATAACCAAACGAGTCACATTGACTTCCATAGTATAAAAAAAAAAAAAAAAAAACTATGCATGTCAATGGTGCCCCACAACTGTTAGGTTACAAACATTCTTCAAAATATCTTCCTTTGTCCAGTAAATGATGACAGAATTTTAGTTTTTGGGTGAACTATCCCTTTAAACTGGGTCTGACAAAAGCTTTCACGCACGTCTTTCAAAAAAAAAAAAATTTGGCGAAGCCTCATGAAGCAGTGAGGCCTATGGCTCTGAGTGAGGCTTTCCCTTGATTGTTCCGGGAAAAGATTCGAAGCATCAAGAGTGTCGAAAACAGCGCCATCTTGTGGCAGGTAAAATTTATAGCAGGCATAAACCCGAGTGCGCAGAGCCGTTGTTTCATCTATTAAAGGAATAGTTCACTTTAAAATGAAAATTCTGTCATCATATACTCACCCTCATGTTGTTTCAAACCTGTATGAATTTCTTTCTTCTGCTGAACACAAAGGAAGATATTTAGAAGAATGTCAGTAACCAGACAGTTTCTGGGTCCCATTGACTTCCATAGTATATTTTTTCCTACTATGGAAGTCAATGGGACCCAGAAACTGTCTGGTTACTGACATTATTCTAAATATCTTCCTTTCTGTTCAGCAGAAGAAAAAAATTCATACAGGTTTGAAACAACATGAGGGTGATGACAGAATTTTCATTTTAAAGTGAACTATTCCTTTAAGCACAAATAAAAGCCTGACAACGCTAAATGTTCAGTTTTCTGATAATATAATTAGCATATTAAAGTGAGGCAATAAATATAATGTAACAATTATATTAATAGCCTACTAATTATAAAAATACCAAAAGAGTTGCTCGATGAAATTAAATGGTGGTCTACAGTTATTAATTTATGGCTTCTATGCTGTTTATATGGCAGAATATATGAGCATGTAAGACATAGGCTATAGGCTTATTTATAAAAACAATGTTAGTAAATGGACTTAAAGTTCCAAAAACCTGTAGAGTAGTGGTTTGGGTTCAAACATCCCGACACGCAAAGTGAAACATTCACGTGACTGGAAAGAAAGTGAGGCTTCGTTTTTCGTTAATCACGTGTTTCTCTGAAAACAATACACGCTCCGACACGATCTTAATGAGAAATTGCGCTGTAGGCTATAGCTACTCGATACGCGCTTTGAAGCTTCAGTGTCATAACATCACTATGAGAAACACTGTCCTATACTTTATATTATATTAGGCTATATTTTTTTTTATGACTTTTGTCATTTTATACACTTTTTTTAAAATTGTAATTAATAGTATTTTTAAATGTTACCACCACATAAACCGTATAACAAGGTTACCACTTCATTTTGTAAGTAAAATGTTAACATGTGTAGCTATTCTGATAATGCTCTCAGCTACCACTAAATTCTCTCAGCTCTGTTCTACACATTTACCATAGTTAAATCCAATGCAAAGAATCTTGTTTGAGATGAAAATGTAGTCTTACCAGACTCGTGATATAGCTGTAGATGTCCATGTCTTCTTCAACAGTCTCCACACCTGTAGCAATGTCACTGCTGGCTGAAACTCACCTGTATACCCTTCACTGCAACTTGCTTTCACTTTCTTTCAGCCCCCAGCTTCCAATAATACCCTAGGATCCTGCATAACTTATTTGAATTTGTATTATGAATGCAGATTATTCCTTTAAATTAAATATTTTAAAGGAATAGTTTACCCAATATGATTTCATTTATTTTAGTGTATAAAAAGGATCACATATCTTTTCCAATAAATCAGTTTATAGTGACCACCACATCATAAAAACTGAGTTTGCACGTTTTTACAGTTTCATAAAGTGCAATTATTATGAAGAGGTGTATTTAAGTATTTCAGTTACTTTTATATATATACTTTTTTTATTTATATATATATATATATATATATATATATATATATATATATATATATATATATATATAGTCACGGTGTGGGTTTTGTCTTGTCTGTCACGTGATTCCCTGTTTGTCATGTGATCCTGCCATGTGTCTTGTCATTTTGTTAATTGTTTGCTCATTGTCTACAGGTGTCTCGGATTTACCACGCCCCCTTGTTATCTTGTTTAGCTTGTCTGCTTGTGTATTTATACCTCTGTGTTTCAGTTGTGGTTTGTTGGTCGTTGAAGTTGTTTGCTGTTCTTTGTAACTGTTCCTGAGTTCCTTGTTCTGAGTTCTGTTGTTTTCACCCTGTTTGTTTTCATTAAATTTAGTACTTGCATTTGGATTCTCTCCGCTTTATTCCTGCCTCATCGTCACATATCCTCAAACAAAATTATTCTGCTTTTGGCTTTTCCCCGTACTTTCACATGCTTCTTGTAGCAAAACTGAGAATCTTTCCAGTGGGATTATATCAACCTTCATGTTTTCCATGATATTACATTGAATTTTTCTTGGCAACATCTATCTTTTCATATTTAGAGGATCGTTTTGTCCAAAAATGTGTTGTGTCCCACTGTAGACATAGAAATAGAGGAATTGAAACAGTTTTAGTTTGAATGTCTACTCAGTTTTATGTTTTCAAAATTAATCTATTAAACCTGAAGTTTTCAAACTGGAAGGCCTTGAGAATGTTAATATTTCTATGGACATTAAAATTGTTTATACTGACATTTCGTCACCATGATAAAGGCCCGAATTCAGTTTGGTATATCAATAAGGCGATTGGTGATATACGGACATGTCAGTGCCAGTGACGCAGTATTAAAACAAAACTAAAAGAGAAAAATGTACATCTTCAAAACAATACTGTTTACTTGACCTGTTAGGAATTCACCTCACTTTTATGACATCTTCTCAGCTTTTACTTTCACTTCATTTTGAATTTGTTTGTCAAGTTCATTACACTGTGGGATTACAAATATAAGAATCTGTTTAAGATCTGCTGATCGTATGTCCTTACATAACATGACATGAAAAACTAAGAGTACATTGAATTTAGCATTTAAAGGGGGGTTGATTATGAATTAACTTTTTTAACTTTAGTTAGTGTGTAATGTTGCTGTCTGAGCATAAACAACATCTGCAAAGTTACAACGCTCAAAGTTCAAAGCAAAGGGAGATATTTGCTTTTAAAGAAATTGTTTTTTAAGGACTACAACAAACGGCTGGCAGGGACTACAGGACATTCCTCACGGGTTAGTGACATCACCAACCCTAAAATTTACATAAACCCCGTCAATGAAGAGTTCAATTGATTAATCAAACATTCACCTAAATTTAATGATTAACAAACATCTATTGACCATTTTTTATTTTTGGAGTCAGATGAAACAAAGAGGTAATTAAATTAATTTGCCACACTGAAAAGACAGTAACACGCAGTAATCTTTCACCCGCTTATCAGAAACTGTTGTTGGACCATTTGGGCGGGGCCTTATAATACTGTTTTCAACATATGTCTCATGGCCAAATCAAATAAAAATTTGTCATTTAAATAAAATTGCTGAGGTAAAAGGTTGCACACATTTATTTTACAATATAGAGAATATACAATATACACAGCAAAACAATACTTTTTACAGTTAACCATTACAATGACACTGTTTTAAAGCACATAACACTTAATAATAACAAAATAATAAAATGATTGAGCTTAAGTAACATTTCATGTAGTGTACTTGTGTATCCGGATGGATATTCCAGGCATGATTTAGACATGAATCAAGTTCACTATGCTTCCTCCTCCTAGACTATAATGGCACACTTTCTCGTTCACATCCAGATGTTCTCCTGAAAATAAATAATGCAACAATTACTGATTTGCAGGCTCACTCATCAAAACTAAAGTTTTTAAGTTTGGTGCATCAGATCAACCTCAAGAAACAATTGACGAATGCTGTGTTTACCTTCATAAACCAGAGTCATTCTCTCTGGTTTCTTCCCTGCCATGTCACAGGCCTCCTTTAGTAAAACAGAGATCATTTCCTGTGGGAATATGCCCACTTCCATGATCTTCCCAGCACATTTTACTTTGAGGTAGATCTTCTCCACTTCGGCAATCTCATTAGTGTCAGTGAGGGAGTTTGGGAAGTACTGTGATGGGATCTGATGAACTGAAACCACAGAGTAAAACAATGATTTGATATAATGACCTTGAGAACACATACATCAAGATCCCAAAAGGATATTGTGCATCATAAATCAGAGTTCAGTTCAAACAGGTTTGAAGGCCTCTAGTCAAAGAAACATGGCATTGTTAATGTGTAATATGGGACATATTTCTACGTGAAACTCAGTCTGTATATGATTGTGAACTTCATCCCAGAGTGCAGACGGACCTGAATGTGAGTTTACGGTGGATTGTGCGGGACTGTTCCCCTCCTGGACCACCGACACCAATGCTTGAGCAGGTTCTGTGACTGGGATGTCATCTGAAAAGAGAAACTTTTTGATTCAGGATTCTGAGGACAACCCTATTTTATTTGGAATAACATAAGACTGATTAATTGTGCACAATAAGACCATGAATTATGAATTCATGTCAACTTTAAGACTGCAGTTAAACTGCTGAGATGGCTGCATTAAACTGTATAAATCCGTGATTACATACTACACATACTGCTAAAAACACAACTAATCTAATCAATTTGATTAAATCTAAGTCTTTAAACTACAAAATAACACCAGTGGAAGAATGGGAATTATGGGCAAAATTGTCTTTTTTATTATTAAAGTATTTGCGCACAACTCATATGAATTTGATACAAATTTAAGCAAAAGCATTTATATCAAAATGGTTTTAAGAAACAAATTCAGTCCAGCGTGTCCAAACCTTTGACTGGTGTTATGCACAAACACAACTAACTGAACATCATGAGCTATAGTGTATGGACTAGATGTGCAGCGTACGTTTGTCTGAACTCTCCGATGGCTTCGTCTGATCAGGGGTTGAACTGCTTCCCCAGAAGACTGCGATGATCTTCTCCCACTTCAAAGCATAATACAAATCAAAGGTTATTTTAAAGTAAAGTAATGTTAGAATGAAAAGTCTATAGTCTTCTGATTTTTCAGTAATTAATAGGCTTGCACAGAAATGTGAGAACAAGATTTCAGATTTCCACAGAATTGTAGTATTATTTATTCACTAAATTTTCACAAATTCTACACATGCCCACAACTTCTTTGCTTCTTTGTTTTAATAATAGGCTATACGGTTTATAATGTAAAAAAGTGAAAATCACATTTTGTTGTCATATTACATTGGCTATTAAATAACAGTACAATAAAGTTGGTCATTTGGTATTAGCCACCACAATATATAACACAAAGTGAATGTGGGAGGAGACTGGCCAGCAATCAGTTTCAGGTGTAGGTGGTTAGTTCTATCATTAAGATCGCATAAAGGGTTCTTACAGCAACAGGTGGTGGTTTTTCTGCAGTTCTGGCGTGTGTTTGTTGTGCTCAACGTGCAGCCTCTGTACCCTTTCATAGGTATGTTTTTAGTTGTTTGGGTTGTTTGCGTGAAGTTTCCAACTGCTCCTTGATGGTGCAATTCCATCTTTATTTTCTTCTTTTAGGCTGATTATTTAAGAGGTTTTATTCTCTGTCTGGGAAATGAGGCAGACAAACATTTATTGCTGCGGTACCTTCTATGGGCTGATGGCCGTGTTGGAATGCTGAGTAACGGTAAACGCAGTATATACACTTTAAGACCGATTATTTATGAGTTTGATGCAATTAATATACAAATGTACTTGATGTTGTGGTAATCTTTTCTCTTGTTTTATAGTACCTTTTATCAATCATGTTTGGGGATTGAGAGCTGAGATTGGGTAACTGTGTTGCAGTTGTTCTTTTGCTAAAGTAGGTTATGTTTTGTTTTGTTGTTTTAAATTGTGGGCTGCATTGATTTGTATTAACATGCATGTTTCTTTATTGTTAAAGGGGCAGACCAGCCACTGTTTCTTGTATATTTTAGATTTATATTGTGGTTTGTTATTGTTATTTGATATTGATTTTGATCTTAAATGTTATTTGTCATTTGCTTTGTTTTCTTTGGTACTGCTCTCCTTTTTTGTGTGTTCCAGTGGTCAGAGACTTTGTACAGGGCCGGGCCTGCATCTACACTAAACCTCCTTCGGTGTAGGTGATTTGGGTGGTGTGACACTGCTGTGTGGTGTGTACTGGAGGTTGGCACTGAAATAGTGACTTAAAGGTTACTACTTATTTGCGGTGTATGCTGTGGGGTTTCTTCTGTCTTCTTCTGTCTCTTACAGGTGGTAGGAGGTCCACAAGAGCAGGTCCGACCCTCTTGCAGTCTTGAGGAGAGCTAATTCCAACTTCTGTGAATGTTATCTACAGTTTTTAACATTTGATGGTTCTATTGGAACAATAAAATTGTTACCTTTTTACAAACTACATTTGTTGTCCATAATCCGTATTTTGTGACCCCTAGAGGGCTCCTCCTGCCTTAAATAAGGAGGTGGCGTAGTCAGCTTATATTCCCTACACTACATGAAAATAAAGCAACATTTTGGTTCTGTGGAAACAAAAGTTACCATGGTGAATATAGGCTACAACATGAACTGTTAATGAAACAACTGCTCTGCTGATGAATATTATAAACATGCCTTCATACAAATCATTGGTACTTTTTTGATAAGTTCATGACTTACTAATGACAACATAACTACGACGTTGCATGCTTTTTTGCGGTTTGTTTACAATGAAGACATATAGCGCGCGCCGCCGCACATGCGCATGCAATTAAAGAGCACAACCTAATAACCACAACGGCTGACAGGACTTTTAATTTCGTAAGTAGTTACGAAAATAACTAAAGAATAATGACACAGACCTTCCTAACCCTGATACTGATACTGAATCAAGACAGCACGTTTCTCTCAGGCACTCTTTAGAAGTGCTGGGCGGATCGAGGCTTCGTGGGACACTGAAACAGTGAAGCAAATGTGCCGTATTGTGTCGAGGCTTCGAAACACTCAGGGTTTCTCAGAGTTCAAACAAGCAATTTTCAGGGTTTGTTTTGTTTGTTCTATGAATGGCTCAGCTAAACAGGCCAATAAAAGACCAATTCACCCAAAAATGCTATCATGTACTGCGTTATCAATGATTGCAAGTAACCAAACGACTCCCATTCCATAGTATGAAAAAAAAAACAAAAAAAACTATGGATGTTATGGTGCCCCACAACTGTTAGGTTACAAACATTCTTCAAAATATCTTCATTTGTCCAGGTTTGGAACAACTTGAGGGTGAGTAAATGATGACAGGATTTTAGTTTTTGGGTGAACTGTCCCTTTAAACTGGGTCTGACAAAAGCTTTCACGCAAGTCGAGATGGTCCTCACTGCAGAACATGAGATTTAGATCCAACTCCTCCCACCTTACATATACCTAAACCTACCCATCTCCACCCCCTGATCCCTAAACCCACCCCTAAACCTACCCATCTCCACCCCTTAATCCCTAAACCCACCAATCTCCACCCCTTATATCTGGATCCAACTCCGCCCCCCGGATCTCATGTACTGCATTGAGGTGCTACTGCGCAAGTCCTTCACAATAAAAGTCTCCCATCAGAAAAACAGAATTACGTTTGTTGTCGTTTCTTTGACTGAAACTCCGCTACCCACCACTTGAGAAACACTGTCATATACTTTATATTATATTAAATTATTTTTTTATGACTTTTGTCATATGTCACACTTTTTTTTTAAACTGTAATGTAAACGGGTCTTTTTAAATGATACCACCAAATAACCCGTATAAAACAAGGTTACCACTTCCTTTTATAAGTCAAATGTTAATATGTGTAGCTATTCTGATAATGCTCTCAGCTACCACTAAATTCTCTCAGCTCTGTTCTACACATTTTACCATAGTTAAATCCAATGCAAAGAATCTTGTTTGAGATGGAAATGTAGTCTTACCAGATTAGTGATATAGCTGTAGATGTCCATTCTTCAAAAGCATCCACACTTGAAGCAATCTCACACTGCTGAAACTATATATAGGCTATCGCTGCAATCTACTTTCTCTTTCTTTCAGCCCAACCCTTAGAAATACCCTAAGATTCTGCAAACCTTCTTTGAATTTGTATTATGTATGCAGATTATTCCTTTAAATTAAATGCCCTAAAGCAATAGTTTACCCAATATGATTTCATTTATTTTAGTGTATAAAAAGGATCACATATCTTTTCCATAAAATAAGTTTATAGTGACCACCACATCATCCATACTCTAAAAAGAGTTTGCACATGTTTTTACAGTTTCATAAAGTGAAATCATTATGTAGAGGTGTATTTATTTAAGTATTCAAGATAACCTTTTATATAATGTTCATGTTTTCCATGATATATGGAATGTATGGATATATGTTTTCCATGATTTTCATATTTAGAGGATGTTGTTGTCCAAAAATGTGTTGTGTTCCACTGTAGAGTGCCTGAAATAGGAGGATTTGAAACAGTTTTAGTGTGAATGTCTTCACAGTTTTATATTAATATAAAATAATCGATTAAACCTGAAGTTTTCAAACTGGAAGACCTTGAGTATGTTAACATTTCTATGGACATTAATTTTTTTTTTTACAATTTTTCAATTTGGTATATCATTAAGGCGATTGGTGATATACGGAGATGTCAGTGCCAGTGACGCAGTAGCCTATTAAAAAAAAAACGAAACAAAAAACATTTACACCTTCAAAACAATACTGTTTACTTGACCTGTTTGGAATTCACCTCACTTTCACCTAACATCATCTCAGGTTTTACTTTCACTTTGAATTTGTTTGTGAAGTTCATTACATCACACTAGTGTATTGTCGAGGGAGAACCTGCAGTGGGGATTTCTTCAAGAAAGCAAGGGGAGCTTGGCTTCCCCTATAATGTCAAAAAATGAATGGTCAAATATGTACTATTGTGTAACATTTTATTGACTAAAATGCATTAGAAAACATTCATCTCAGTTACATATACAGATTCAGTAACATATAGCAGGTCGGCTAACTCGATTTCCTTCTCATACATTCCCGTAGCGTCACAGTGCATTTCCCTGTTGAAGCCCAGCGTCCCTTGACTTCAATGGGGCTTCTCTGAACAGTTTTTTTCAGTGCTTCGGAACTAGACAGTCATTGGATAAATGCTGTGATTATGTCCCGCCTGCGGACGCTCAGTGTCTCTGGGGGTGAATGAGGAGTGGGCTGGCCTGGACTCCGGGCTTCTGCGTGATGATTGGAGGGTCTGTCGAAAGGCTGTGTCTCCTTTTGATTGACAGCGATTTTCAAAAGTCGCTGATGCTGAAGCTGTTCGAGCTCAGTCCCATCGCGGATTTTTCAAGTGTAGTAGAAAGACAAACTGCTGCAACCTCTTCCTTGGTATTTGCTTATCGAAATTGCTAGCCAATTTTCATAATACATTTCATACAATTATACCTTTATTATATTAGTACTTATTATATTTTTTATATTATTGTTAGTAATAATAAAAAAAAATATTAAAATAATTTAAAAATATAATATTAGTAGTAGTATTATAATACTTTATTATATTATTATATTATTATTTATACCTTTATTATATTATTACACTTATACAATTATATTTAACTCTGCTGGCCATTGAGAGGATACTGTGGTCAAGTCACTGGAAAAGATAGTAATCTTGAAAACACTGATTGCCTTGTTCAGGTGTGTTTAATTAGGGTTGGAGCTAAACTCTGCAGGACAGTTGCCCTCCAGGACCGGAGTTGCCTATCCCTGATCTAGGGTAACCCATGTGGGGGTATTGTATTTAAATGTTGAAGGTTCTTTTTGTTATTTGCCATTTATGCAGTTGGCAGATGCTTTTATCCAAAGCAACTTATTGAAAGCATGTTATGCATTCATGCATTAACTGGAAATTGAACCTATGACCTGCTTATTACATTGTATGAGCTACAGAAATGCCAACTTCTTGAAAAAAAGTTAACTTATTGAGAAGAGAACTGAAAATAGTTTCTTTTCAACTTGTTTTTATAATCCAATTCAATACAGTGAGAATACCTTTATACCGTGATAAAAGCTTTCGATTATCGTGATTTGAAAACGTTATGCCGTCACATGCCTAGACAGGACAAATAAAATGTCATTTAAAACATAAGAGTAGCTTGATTAAGTGTAAATAACAGATGGGCACAGAATGGTTACTCTGAATCATTTACAATTACACACACCCATCACAAGTGTATTGCACAAACCCAGAATAATTAAATAGATTTGTGCATGCATGGATTTCAAGGACGATTAGATCATTTTGATGGGTTTATACTGTCTGTAACCAATAATGGACTGTACAAAAACATATGGTTGTCCAAACCATCTCAGTGTAACTACTTTGTTTATTCATATTGAAATTATGAAGAATTTAAATATTCTGCATGAGATTTGAAAACCAAGAAAACTTGGTATAGAACTAGTAAAAAGGACTGTAAACAACTGGACAAACTGTAATCGTTTGTTTTCCGTCATTAAGTAACATCAAGGGTCAAATCAAATAGAAAAAGCACATTAAAGGAATAGTTCACTTTATAGACTCACCCTGAAGTTGTTTCAAACCTGAATTAATTTCTTCTGCTGAACACAATGATTATATTTTGAAGAATGTTGTAACCAGACAGTTGATTATGGAAGCTTGTTTATGCCACAGAAACAGTGAACTATTCCTTAAAGTTACAACCATGTAACCACTATTGTGTGCATGTTCAGTTCTGGTATAAGGAAAGTTTTTGCTCAGGTTGTTAAAATGTCCACCCAATAAAGAAATGTTTTACGCAGCAAGAAAACAATTAGAGGGAACATTGCTTGCAACAAGTTTTATTTAATAAATTGTCTTTAAATTAAATGTCATTAAAACAGTACAGAATCGGTTTCTAGATATCATTTTAAAGTGATTACACAAGGCATGAAGCTATATAAATATTTGTGTCCTGGTACCAGAAGATCATTTGAAAACAGTGACATCGAGTCCCATTGTAACATCTGCAAAGATTGGAATCCCAGCCTTCACTTCCAGACTAAATGTTGATGTTAAACTTTCATTCACAGACCATGACGATTTGTTGGTTATTTTCTTTGAGGTTTCAACTTTGCTTCAGAGTGATGGAGGAGTCGTTCCTGTAAGAGATGGATTTGATTCCTTCTGCAGTAACCTGTGGTATCAGTGGATAGTGGGATAGTTGAAACTGGTGAGAACTGCAGATTAAACTGCATTGAGGAACATGAATCCAATGCTGTCGATGTCTAACCCACATTTTCCTACAACTCCCAAACAATATCCAGAGCCGACATAAATGGGATATTCGGTTTTTAGATGCGACCGTGTCATCTTTGCAAAAAATCCTCTCCCCAGGTTGGTCTGGAATTTAATGGCTCCAAGACGCGTTCCCTCTCCGTTGTCCCACAGGGACAGTGAGGTGAAACACTCACCAGCCTGGAAATGGAACTCTTGATACGGTCCGGCTGGATCTCCAAAAACTTGAACTCTCCCGTCTGTAAGCCAAACCTTGACAGCCTTCACCTGCCATTCTCCCAGCCAGACGCCAATCTTCTCTAATCTGGCACCGTTGTGCTCGCCAGTCAATGAGAATCCACCACCTCCGCTTGCACCAACTAGTTGAAGAGTTGTTGGGTGGGTCATCTTTGGATTAAATCAATCTGAAAAATATCACAGAACAGAATTAGCATCAGCTTTATACTTAATTGCAGTGTTTCCCAACCCAGCTTTTAAGAATTTTTTTCTTAACTGACCCATTCATTACTGGGTCTTGAAGTGTATACCGTGTCTGAAGAGGGAAACATGCAAAATAACCAATTAGACAATTTGGCTCTGGGAACAGGGTTGGGAAACATTAGCAGCTTTTCTACTGTCAGGCCAAACAGATCTTAGAATGGTTAAAGTTATAGTTTGGCACGGCTACAAAGTGTTCTCGGCCATGAATTCAACACAGTGCATGTCCCGTGGCTCCTCAACATAAGTCATCGCCACTTTTGTACTTAATTAACAAGGCCATTAATGTTCCATTTATTAAAACCAAGTATCTAAATGTTAGTGTTTAAGTATTTACATTTATTCTAAAATAAGGTAGTAATAATTGAAAGAAATAGGCCCATTTTATTTCTGAACTGATGTTGATCAGTCATCAAGCTCGTTAAACACGATCAGAGACAAAGATGTACCTTTAGTTTCACCAAGCTGATTGCTCACTAAAACACTCGGTCAATGTTTTCAGACCATTTCACGTTCAATTTTGACGTGACAAAGCGCTGATATCCAAGTAGGGGAGTTGTTTACTTGCTTTTTAATTAGTCTTCCGATTAACTTATTTTGTTCATTCATACTGATTAGTGAATGTGGAATGTGCATAAATTCATCATAGACATTCATTACCATCACATCCCCCACATTTTGCTAAACCTACCCATAACATTTTAAAATGTAACTAACTTAATTTTAAACTACCAGTTGGAATGCTGTTGCTACTAGACAACCAATTAAAGTCAAATGGTACATTTTTCATCGGCCTATGCACGTAGAAGTTGACTTTCACGAATAAAGAGCATGCCAAATGAAAACATGAACTTGTGCTATAGATACGCAGTGGCAAAACATTGGGTTGGATAATCTAATGCAGAGTATTAGAAACTGTTACAGTAACTACATCTTAAGTCAAGTGCCCTTGAGTGAAAGTACACTTACATGGATGACTGCAGTCTGAAATTCTTCAAGAGCAGCTCGTCTGGTCAAAGCTGTAAAAGTGAGATGTATTTGGTCAGGCTGCTGCTTAAAGCTCCAAACATGCAGTACAAAGTTATGACAGTAAGTTTGTTACAGTTTACATTAATCGGTTCCTTGTGGATTATTGCGCTGGTCTTGTGAATAAAGGTTCTATATTTGGTGTTATACATTGCTAAACGTACAGTAGGACTGCATTGTTTGTGGAATGTGCTTTACTGCGGGAAAAAAAAAGTGAATATCTATAGCAGCAAGTTATCAATATTTCCATACTATGCGAGTCAAAAACATAACTAATGCTGCTGATGTTCATCACACAGAGCTGAGATACTGAGAGGTGTGGTGAATTAAGCATCCTCAACCCCAGCCTTATAAATCTTTATTATTAAGGAATATTATGAATAAATGAAACGCAAGCAAATAAATACATAGGCTACTGTATACATCTACAGTATTTATGCTACTGATTTTACAATTATTCTGTGCAATATAAGTTCAAATAAAATTTACAAAGGAGATAATTTCTCTTTCCATTTGCTTAAAGCACCAATAAGTCCACACCTGTAACATGTGGCTGTTGTATAAAAAGCGCATAACAAATGAGACAGGGAAGGCGGGGGCTCCGGAGGAGAGTATAGAACAGGAACAAAACATAATCCTGACAACACCCAAAGGTGAATCAGATACAAGGTCAGAAATCTTACTCTTCTCAACTTGACAGCTTAATCGACGACAGTCTACTGTCCCACACATTATCCTGAGATAAAAGGTAAAAATTCCTTCAAATTATTATGATGCTATAGTTCTGTAAAATGTGAAAAGCTTTAAATGAGATATATATATATATCTCAAATATATAATAAATCATGATTATTATAATGCTTAAATTTAATTAAAAGTCTAAAACATTGTTTACGTCCAAAATGCATTTTGTCCTTTTTTTTTTTTTTTTACTAAAAACAAATGCAAAGAAATATATAATAGTATTGTTTAATTTATCTTACAAACATTTGGCAAAGCAAGAATTGCACCCAAAAAGCCATTATTTAAAGAAATATAACATTAAAAACCACAACTGAAGTGTTGTATTATTTTAATATTAGGCTTTTTTTTTTTCATTTCTGCAATGTGATCTCATGAGAATTCCTTGCATTTTACATAAAGTGTGGATCTGCCACACATACAATTACTTTTATGTTTGGACAGACATTTAGTTACCTTTGGACATACACTGAAACGTATGATGATGTCAAATGAATAACATTTCTATAATTGTTTAACCATTAACTTCATGTAAAATTTGTTTGTTTGCTTTGGGACACCATAAAACACACTAAAACGCAAATCCACGCATGCTCAAATTACTTTGTCACCTATTGCACCATGCCGTGATTTAGGTAATGTTATGTATGCATTTGAATGAGATATCTGCGCCTTTACAGTGTAGCCTACCATATGGGAAAAAGATAGTCAGAGATAAACAACTCAAATTTTACTTCATTTAAAACTATAGCCTACTGCCAGAGAGCACTGCGGATGCAATCAACATTTGAACCACTGCGTTCTGACAATTTTGCTAATTCATTATTGTGAATAAGCCTACCTTGCCTGTTTGTTGTGTATTTTAAATACTGTATAACATAATTTAAGAAATGGTTATAATGTTTATTTTACTAGTCACAACTGCTTTTTTACTATGGCAAGCCGTTTAACATTTAATCATTTAAACCGACTAGTATCTATTTTCATGCTACTAGTACCTATTTTTTAGATACTAGTATCTATTCCATTAAGTACTAGTACTTATTAGGTACTAGTGCTTATTCTTTAGTTACTAGTGTCTATTAACTTCTATTAACACAAGTCCCAGTTACACTTAATGTCATTTTATTGGTTATATAATACATAAAAATAAACCAAATACAATTCTATTTTGCATTTAATTAACAAGGCTATTAATGTTCCATTTATTAAAACCAATTATCTAAAGTTAGTTTAAGCATTTACATTTATTCAAAATAATAATTAAAGTATTACACTATTAAATACTATGGTAATGCCGTAAATGAGTCCTACCTGTCACAACATTCCCTTATCTTATAGGATAAGCTTTTTATCATAGTAAAATATACCGTTCACAAAAAAAAAAAAAAGTATTGTTTAGCGTAAAACATGTTGAAGATCAGTGGGCAGGCACTCTAGGATTTTCCTGTACCCGAAAATGCTATTAATGTTACTGCATTGGACCAAAATTTACTGACTTTACGCACCCAGTTTAACAACCTCAACAACAAAACAAACTGTCATTTGTGCGTTTTTTTCCACACCTGGTCAAAAATGACAGGGCAAAGCATGTGAACCTGGTATACACTAAGTTATCTGTGGTGTTTGTTTAATGTTTGTTCTGAGAACACGACACAGTTTTCCTCACTGGGATTCCTACACAACTTGCCACATTTTAAAACAACATTCGGAGGCAATAAACACTACATTAAAGCAATTCTAAAAGATGACATTATATGCGTTTGTTGTGTGTACCAAGTCAATCATCATTAGAGCGCCACCCTCAGGCTGAATAACGCAAAGAGGACATTAGTCTACCAAAAGTGTGTCTGATGTGTTCAGCCATTAGAACAAAGCTTACGAAATGTTTATCATGCGAAGACCCAGAATCTGCCCTGCCAAAATGTACGGCCAGGAGCCGCAAAACTGAGTGCAAATACATTTTGTGAAGAGGGGCAGCATGGCACACACACCTCAGAGAGTCTTCGGTCACTTCTGACCGAAAAATTTTCTGTTTTGAATTTTTAAAAATCACAGCTTCATCGGAAGGTTATGATACTTGGTGACTTTTATGGCATTAGGTATGTGAATACAAAAAGAAATTGAGGTCATGATCCGAGCATGCTAAGTGGTCGTAAAAAAAATAGTCACACTCAGTGTCTTCGGTCAAAAATGACCGACCCATAGGAAATGAATGGGAAATTTACAAAAACACAAATTCTCTGAATTTTTGTCTGTACAATCTACAAATCGGCCACGATTCTAAAAAAAAAGTACACCGCAGTAAAGGGGTGACACTCTACAACATCAAGAGTGCAAAAAATTCACACCCACCCACACACACACACACATACAAACACACTTTTATACATATACACACCAATAAATTCAGATTACAAAAAATCTGTTTTGAATTTTTAAAAATCACAGCTTCATCGGAATGTTACAAAACTTGGTGACCCCCATAGGAAATGAATGGGAAATTGACAAAAACACAAAAATTCTCTAGAAATCGGCCACGATGCAGAAAAAAAGTGCTCAGCAATGAAGGGGTGAAACTCTAAAACATCAAGAGTGAAAAACATAACATAATGAATAATTATAATTTTTATATATATATATATATATATATATATATATATATATATATATATATATATATATATATATATATATATATATATATAATTAATATAATAATTATTAAAATTATTAAAATAATAATTAATAAAATGTTATAAACCTTGGCAAAAAGTATTATTTGAGAATTTCTAAAAAAATACATTCAATCCACATCTTAAAAGTAAGTAATTTGGTCCAAAAACAACTAGAATTCACAAGCATCTCCATTTAGAGCTATACAGGCATCTAGTGGTAAACCCATGCAATAACATGATTTATTTCATTTTATGTTTAATAAATTGATTTATTTATTTTTTTTTTCTGAAAGCCTAGTCTCTATTTTAACCGAAAATACTGTATATATAAAAAAAAAAAATGTAAAAAAAAAAATGTAAAAAAAAAAATTAATCATTATTTTCAATGGCAAAAAATGGACTATAAATAATGCATAAATATTAATAAGTTCAATCAAATTGTCTCAAAATACTAAATTAAAAAGAATAAATATTATAGAACAAAAATAAACTGCATTGGTTTTTACTGGGATGGAGGAAGTTTCATTTTTAGGTGTCCGGTCACTTCTGACCGGGAAGGCACTGAGTGTGACTGCTAAACGAAGACTCTCTGAGGGTTAATTTGCCTCGTAAATTCAACATTTGTCGGCCTCTATAATAAACTCACACCGCATAAACATACATTAAAGTATAATTACCTACCAGTTAGTTTGTGTCGTCTGATTTCAGGTACGAACTGAAGGAGACCAGGGTAAAAACGCGCTTGGTAATGATTGAGGGCTTCCGGTATTTATACTGTCAAAGGTCTGGCCAATATTGGCGCCACCTGGAACGGTAATTGGCTAAGCCTATGTTGTGTAATGTGAGGACATTTTGTTGGGTTTATGTTAATTGATGTTGGTATGCATTTTATATTTTTATTTATTTTTAGTGTTGATTATGGGAGGGTGCGACTCGCGAGTTTATTTGAGACTGTAAACTTTCATAGGCCTACTCCCCATGGTTTTTGTAAATGGTTGACTCCAATAGGGACGAGACAAATATGGCGGGATTTATACAAAAATGATTAACTAGGCCTATATATAGTCGGCGCAAATACCTGTATGTGCGCATGCACGGATACTATGCATACACACATTTCTAGGCTATTGATCAAAGTAATGAAGTAAAAAGGATAATTAGGGCCCAATAAGCCCTGAAAGGCACAATATGTAACTTTTTTGCTTTGAAAATAGCTAAAATCACTATATCTATGTTATATATATTTTTTTAGTTGTGTACTTACATTATCCCGACTGTTTCCAACAACTTTCAAACCAGGAGAAATTTGTAATTTAATTCGAGAAACGTCCCGTTTCTTTATTTCCGTTTTGTCGCCGCCAATGCCGTCATATCCGCGTTGTCCCTGGTTTCCGCTCGTGCTGCCATGGCAACCAGAGCTATGATTTTTTATTTTTATTTTTTTATTTTTTTTTATTGAAAATTTCAAGAATTACAAACAAACATGGCTGCATAAAATCAGTTTCTTCAGAATAAGATACAACAAAAATATAGCCAGAGGGAGCAGCTCTCAATACAAAACCAGAGCTATGAACCAGAGCCGTCTGATAGTAACCAAAGCGACTGACGCGGACAACTATGTAGTTCGCAATGTCTATTTGCACGCTGTTGTTGTTTCGTTCAAACATTATGGACCATGGCAAGCAGACTTTGGATAAAAAAGGGGAACTAAAACGAGAATCAATATCAGCGCGGTGTTTTCGAGATGCCGAGAGCTCCCATAGACAGTATATAAACGAGAGCTCCACGTCCGAGACTTCGACCGCTCCTACATGTACTTTATTAAACAGGTGAGCACATTTACATAAAACTAATCAATGTTTTATAGTTCAACAATGATAAAATGTCAGAATATGATCTGTATGTTATTCTAATGTTGATCTAGCTTACTGCTAGTCTCATACAGACAGACTAACACATACATTTCAACACATTTAAATGCAGTTTAGTGTGCTAGTGTAATGTTAGACCAAGTGAAACAGCGCTGCGTTACCTCACAAGTTTAATTTGTATAAACTGACCTGTGAGTAGTAATTCTGCGTGTAGTTCGGTAACGTTAGAATGAAATGTCCATATTCCTTTTATATCCACGGGACTCGCGTCGCGTTTGGAGCTGATAGCTGTCTCTTAGCAATCCCGAACTGCTTCATATCACAGTCATGATAAAAACATCGATGTATTCACTCATCCATAAACATGATCCATAATTCCAAGATCCAAGATCCATAATTCTTAGCAAATGTTGCGTCATCAAACTACGCCTTTGTTATTGTAAATAGGTTAGGGACCCCTAGTGGCGAAAAATGCCATACTGTACCTTGAAAGGGCGAAGGCCCTATTATTTTCGTAAGGATTTTTTTTTTTTCGTAAGGATTATTTTTTTTATATTTAATTAATATAAACATTTCCCACATCACACAACATAGCCCCCTGCCACGCCCGGGTACCAGCTTCAGCCCGGCCCTGATGGCCCATGTTAAGGGCCCCAAAAGTGCCTGAATAGTCGTAAGAAAAAAAATAATAATAATCCTACCGAAAACAATAGGGCCTTCGCCCTTTCAGGGCTTGCAGACTGTGGCTAGTGTCACGGGTGGTTGCAGGAAGCCAGACAAAGATGAAGAATAAAGTTCCAGTACGAAGTTTAATGAGGGTAATTCATTTAAAATAATACTATAGGACAGGAAGGGAATGAACTACATGCAACATACTGTAGACCAAACAAGGAGTGCATAGAGGAGGGCCCGGATGTACATGGCGTAAGTGGAGCGATGACTGACCAAGTGGGAGCCGGTGGGACGAGGGAACCCGGTGGAGTCACTTGGTTGAGGGTTATTGGTGGAGCTGAAGGTGAGAGGAGCCAGGGCAGAGCTGACAGGCCGAGATGGAACGAGGGAAACTGAGACCGGAGGTGGAGCCGCAGGTTCCTCTGGCACAGGTGCTGGAGATGGTTGCGCGATCTGTGGCTCACCATTCTGGCAGGGCATCTCCAGAGACGGCGCAGGTTCTGCAAGCTTCTAGCAGCGGTGGGGCTGGAGGACTGGCTGAGCTCTGGGATGATGGAGGTGACATCAGGCTGGACAGGATGAGTACCCAGCTGGCATTTTAACGTAGAGTCAGCGTTGAATCAACGCCAGGTGTCAGTGTTGGATAACCGTTGGATTTTGTTTAGATTTTGCAAATCTAATCAACGTTGAAATTAGAGCCCGACCGATATATCGGCGGGCCGATATTATCGGCCGATATTAGGCATTTTCCTAACTATCGGTATCGGCATTTATAATGGCCGATAAATTAATATTTAAAAAAATGCAGCGTGCAGTGATTTATGTAAGGATGGCGCTGCCAATAAAGCACCTAAAAGCTGTCACAAAGAACGGGCAAAAGTGGCAAAAAAATAACGGCCGTGTCTGGTGTAGACACAGTGTTAAAGCTCATTCTGCTACGTTACAACATCAAGCAATATTCCAATAATTTATGTAATTATAACACTTTATATAGGGCCATTTTGCATTAAGAGTAGCCAGATGGACATGCGAGATGCAACACGTTCAGAATTAATACACTTTTAGTAAACTACAGAACAGCGCGAGCGTGAAGCGGCGCACCTCACAGGCAGAGAACGCGTCCGAGAATGGACACTGCATTAGTGATATAAAACGCACACACACAGGTCTGTTAAATTAAGCAATACTTTTAAGGTAGTCTAATATTTTTCTGACTAACAAAATTACTGACACAGTAAAGGGTAGATTTAAATAAAGAAAAACGAAATTTAAATAAAGAAAAAACGAAATTTAAATAAAGAAAAACGAAATTTAAATAAAGAAAAACGAAATTAAGTTAAATTAAAAAACGAGATTAATTTAGATTGATAATAACGGGTAAAAAGGCTAATACATTTTGTTTCTATTATTCTATTTTCCACAATGTCAAAGCAACACAGCTTAACCCAAAACACAAGCTCAGACATGCACTTCGTCCATACAAACTCCGCTGTTCTGCGCTCTAGCCAGAGAACACTCCAGTTGCTGGAACACTTGCGCGTCGGTTCTATTTCTAGCATGCATGCGTTTTCCGCGTGGCTCGAGCCGCCTGAGAGACGCGTCTCACGCAGGCAGTGTGCAAACTCCAACCTGTTAACATGGGAGCCGAAATAAAAACGGCCATGCCACGCAGTCAGTGTGTCGCCGGCCTTATTCAAGCGCGAATGAGAACCGTTTCGCGGGGGATCCCAGATGTGAAAAAAAAAAACGAATATCAAATTTTCAAATCGAATACCAACCCACCGAACGAATGGGTCCAGCCCTATAGCCTAGTTTCACGTTTAGTACATTTTGCTTACTACTTATTTAAAATAGTATAAAACTACTGTACATATGTAATTATAAACATTTTCATTATGATATTATTAATTTTACTTTACTAAAAAGATCTGAGTTCTTCCTCCACTGGTAGATATTAGAGAAATTAAGATTAAAAATAGAAGATAAGGTTTTGTCAGTGACACTTTTGATATATTTATTGATACAAGTTATGTTTTAAATAACGTGACTAAATTAAAAGACAAAGTCGTTAGTGAAGATTATGCAACAGTATTTAGAATATAATATAATATAAAATGCAATGCAAACTAGTTTGGTTACAGCTCAAATTCTCATTCTATCATTCACCTCGCCTCCATTACATATCTTTGTCACACAAGTGTTTGATCACCACATTTGAGTGATCATTGCAAAACGTTTATATATTTATTCTGTTTATACTGTGTATTCTATATACAGTACCCATCAAAAGTTTGTACACACCAATTGGAAAGTGTGTCCAAACTTACTGTACTATAATACACATAAATAATATTGCTACTGTATTATAATATACACATAAATAATATCGGCCGATATATCGGTATCTGGCTTTTTTTTATCGGTATCGGCATCGGCGCCCAAAAATCCATATCGGTCGGGCTCTAGTTGAAATAGCAACGTCATTCCAACGTCACGTTTCTCAACATAGGTGAATTCGCCAACATTGAATCAATATTGATTTTGGTTTAGATTTTGCAAATTCAATCAACGTTGAAATTTCAACGTCACTATAAAGTCCTGCTTTTCAACATAGTTTATTTTGTTAAACTGTTTTCACTAAAGTATTGATGTGTTCAACAATAACACCAAACACCTTGAAATGGATACATAAACACTAAGTTTGCGGTCACGCGCAGTCAGCTAGGAAGAAGCCAACTGGTCAAAGCAAGACCAGGAAGAAGATTAATAAAGACATTTCACTGATGTAAGAAACATGCTTTATTGCATGGCTGCAAGTCTGCCAACATTTCACACATCATTTTACACGTGTCGAACTTTAACCTTTAGAAAAACGGCCCACACATTGGGCAACATTGAACACGGCTGGTTAAATCTTCCCTTCTTGTTACTTCTTTCTGCCACCGCCACCTATCCTCTCTGGTGCATATTTCAAGTATTTGGCCATGTATTCATCTACTTTTGTTGTAGTTGTATCAAATGAGCTCAAGACAGCGTCTGATGAGGGGGGGAAAAACAGAACAGTATTAGCAAACGTTAACCTCTCAAATTAAAATATTTTGCAAATATCAACTTTTGTGGAATTGCCAATGTTTCAAGTATATAAATTAGTATTTATCAATGTGCAAGGTCATTGATAATCATGTGCTTGGGCAAGCAACAAAAGGCAGCCTATAACTTCTCGAAATGTTACAGAAATGAAACAGAATCCCCTAAAAACCCAAACCTCCAGTCAGAAGCGACCGACCGCTGTTCTGCGAGCGACAGATCGACTTCACACACACACACAGGGACGGACTGACAATCTGTGCGTTCTGGAAAAGTCCAGAACGGCCGTCCAACCGAGGGCCGTCGGCACACAAAAAAAAGTCTAATAAAGCAATATGAACAGCCAACAGCAGGGGCACTAATACGATCACTCATATGCTACGTGTAAAAAAAAAGAGTCGGCCTACTAGCCACTGACTTAATAGTTTTATAAGGCTCACCTAGCTATTGCACTTTTAAATTTGCTTACATTATATTTGAATAGTTATAAGTTATAGTAGGCTATACAGCAGTTGCGTTGCGTCTGATAAACATCAAATGGGAAACGCTCAAAAAGCGGAACGAAACTTGTTTGATCTGTGCGCGGCCAAAGCAAGCAGGGCTGATCTCGATAACGCGAACATTATTACACAGAGCTGCGCGATCCACTGAGAAGCATTTCAATTCAGCGCAGAATTCTCTATTATAAACCCACAGATGACTATGTGATTCAAGTTAGTTAAAAGACAGATGAAACAGAGCAAAAAATAGGCGAAACAACAAACCAGTTAGAAAACATTTCACTCCACAACTTTACTGTAGTAAAACTGTAGTAAAACAAACTTTTTTTTTGGCAGAAATGTGCCTGTATATATTTATATTAAAAATGCTTTTATATGCTTTTAGTCATGTTATTAAAGTTATTAAGTTGTTATTAAACGTAATGTTATTAAATGTAATGCAGTAATGTTTTTGTTTAGAAGTTATGGCAGTTTATTTATTTTGCATTTATATTAATACTAAATATTTGTTTTTGATAACACATACTATAGGTTTATAGAGAATTAAAAATCAATATATATTTTCATAATTTTTCAGGAATTGTTTAAAACTGTCTGAACCAGAACCAGATCTCAAAATATTTTATTATTTCGCATATTATGGTGAAAAGTAAAAAAAAAAAAAAAAAAAGTTAAAGGTAAAGTTAAAGTTAAAAAGCATGTATAATAAATATTTTTGAGTATAACAAACAAGTAGCCCTTCTAGATTATTGTATCCCTTGAGGTAGCCCACAAAAAGGTTGGAGACCCCTGGTATATAGTAACTATATGTTTTATAATTACAAGTTTGTGTAATTTGGAGTTTCTGTGGGCAGTGACATTTCATTATTTGTATTTTATTTTCAATGCAGATGTAATGGCATTGTACACATTTTTTGTTTTTATTTGAAGGCTGAGGCTTCATTAATAAACACAACCCCAATTATCATGATTGATTTTGAGATGTTACTTGCTTGTCTGATAGGCTACAGTATGTGGCATAGTATCAGGACATCCTGGCTATAGTGTCTGTAGCGCACGGCTAGGGGCGAATGGCCGGATGATGGGCCTATTTGGGAGAAAGTCCAGGGCTGTTTTTTAGCCCCAGTCCGTCCCTGCACACACATACACACACACACACACACTTAATAAAGGCACAGCTTCCGCGTTAATCACGTGGTTTCTGCTGTTGCACTGTTATCAACGCCTGAGTTGTGACTTTTGTGACTGAGTGGGGATTTTTATTCATTACAGTAATAACTCGGACTTTATACCGTTTGTATCTCACAACTCTGAGGAAAAAGGGTCATTTCCTGGTATTCGGTGCCTTTTGGCCATCATAAAATGTAGAAAATCAAACTCAGTTTTTAAAAGAAGTTTTTGTGTAGTCATGATAGGGTGATAAAAAACATTTGAAAAAATATTCTGGTCAAGCTCGGGTAAATAAATGTAACTATTTATGAAACAAAATAAATGAAATAAGATAAAAAATGTCCACCCTGTTAGGGACAGATGTTTTTACTTTTTAAAGTAGCCTAATACATTATTGATACTACAGTAAATGTTCTCGTCACTGAATTATTATTATGTATAATAATATGATTATTATATTTTTTGTATGATTTTATGATATTTTTTATTAAACTGATAACAGGGTGGACAAATGGTATAAAGAATGGATGGATGGATGATTTCCTGCTCACATACAACCTGTTACAATTTTACTTTCCTTTGAACTGGATTTAGATAGGAAACAATATGTAAAACATTACCAACAAACTTTAAATGCTTCAAGTTTAGACATAAATTACTTTTACAATCACTAAACTCTCACTGATATAACAGGGTGGACAATCAGTCCTAAAATTAGCCACTGCATCATGTCTGAGCAGAAACCAGCTAACATAGAAGGTTTATCGAATAATGAATTGCATTGTCTGTAAAACTGTAATTTTAAAATTGTTATTATTTCTACTAACCTTTTTTCATATTTTCCTTAAAAGGGTGGAAGTAGCCTACCGTCAGATTTGAAAGATAAAACTGGTTAAAAAAAAATAGACAGTTTAAATAATCAAGGTTGTTTTCCCTCCAGAGATGTGATGGCTGCTTTATGATATGATGTCATTTATTTTCTCCAACATTCATTTAAAGGGAAAGTAATAAAAAAATAACAGGGTGGACAATAAATTGAGGGACAATCTAAAATTCTTGATTATAATTGTTAAAATAAATTTAACCATCGTAAATAAATACATACATTAGAGAGAATCATGATATACCCAACTATGTAAAAAAAAAATCTAATCAAAAGTTATCATGGAATACACAGGCCTGGGGACATGGGAAAATTGTGATATATGGCAGTTCAAAAAGCTGTAAAATGTTTCAAATATTTTTTTTAATCAACTTTAACATTATTAGAGTTCAAATGGTGTTATTTATTACTAAGACAGGTTCAAAATTGATATTGTAAGATTTTAAGGCAGTAAGATCATGATCTTTACTGGGAACACAAAAGGAATCCGAAAAACCGAGTCCCAGGAATGACCCATTTTTTTACTTTTTTAAAAAACTCGTAATTTTTACTTTTTTAAAAACGCGCAATTTTTACTTTTTTAAAAACTCGCAATTTTTGCTTTTTCAGAATTGCAACATATAAAGAAAAAAAGTCAGAATTGTGAGATAAGTCACAGTTACCTTTTTTATTTTTTATTCCGTGACGAAACAAGCTTCCATATTACGCCAATAACGTGAAGTGAATCATTATTTTGTCCTTTATTCATTTTGTATGAATGCCATTCGTCTATCCTTGTCACAGGACGACCCGCACTTGAACACTATTGGCCTGCGCTTATCAGTCCTTGCTAGAATCAACACTAAATTCAACACATTTTCAAATAATTCACTTAATTCAACCCATTTATTCATTCACTTGAACTGTGCATTTTCAACAGCACTATTGTGGTGTAAACTGTGGTTAAAAAGATACTCTGATCTCCTGATATATGGACACCACAAACACACTCTGCCATTTGTCTCCACACCCCAGAGTGAAGTTCTGGGAAAGCTTCTTTCTCTCCTGTCCTTCCTTCACTTTTGTTCCTTCTCTCCCCACTTCCTAACACGCAGTAATCTTTCACCCGCTTATCAGAAACTGTTGTTGGACCGATTGGGCGGGACCTTATAATACTGTTTTCAACATATGTCTCATGGCCAAATCAAATAAAAATGTGTCATTTAAATAAAATTGCTGAGGTAAGGCTGCACACATTTATTTTACAATATAGAGAATATACAATATACACAATACAATTGCTGTGACACTGTTTTAAAGCACATAACAAATAATGAAATGATTGAGCTCATTTAACATTTCATGTAGTGTACTTGTGTATCCGGATGGATATTCCAGGCATGATTTAGACATGAATCAAGTTCACTATGCTTCCTCCTCCTAGACTATAATGGCACACTCTCTCGTTCACATCCAGATGTTCTCCTGAAAATAAATAATGCAACAATTACTGATTTGCAGGCTCACTCATCAAAACTAAAGTTTTTAAGACATAAATGTTGTTTGGTGCATCAGATCAGCCTCAAGAATTTTTTTTACGAATGCTGTGTTTACCATCATACACCAGAGTCATTCTCTCTGGTTTCTTCTCTGCCATGTCACAGGCCTCCTTTAGTAAATCTGAGATCATTTCCTTTGGGAATATGCCCACTTCCGTGATCTTCCCAGCACATTTTACTTTGAGGTAGATCTTCTCCACTTCGGCAATCTCATCAGGGTCAGTGAGGGAGTTTGGGTAGTGTGATGGGATCTGATGAACTGAAACCACAGATTAAAACAATGATTTGATATAATGACCTTGAGAACACACACATCAAGATCCCAAAAGGATATTGTGCATCATAAATCAGAGTTCAGTTCAAACAGGTTTGAAGGCCTCTAGTCAAAGAAACATGGCATTGTTAATGTGTAATATGGGACATATTTCTACGTGAAACTCAGTCTGTATATGATTGTGAACTTCATCCCAGAGTGCAGACGGACCTGAATGTGAGTTTACAGTGGATTGTGCGGGACTGTTCCCCTCCTGGACCACCGACACCACCGGGGGGGGATAAAAACAATTATTGCATCACAATAAGTGTATTGTGATTGTCAAAACATTTTAGTAACTAAACTGAATTTTATTAGGTTTAGTGACAACATGTTACAATGTTTACATGGTTCAATTTCTGGTAAGCTGCGCTTTTTTATTATTTCAGTTCAATTATTGTGATTTGATTTAATATGGACTCATTTGGATAAATATTAGGTAGGCTACACAAGATAGGCATTCATTTTTCTCAAGAAAAAAACAACTCACCTAATGCTGTAAACATATAGAGAGCCCTATCAGCTGGCAGTATTATTTAAGGTAAAAAATAACACAAATTAAATATAATGCGTCTTTTTATTATAATAAAAACTTTATTTAATGATATAAGTAAAAATATAATAAATATGCAATATAGTACACATATTTAGCAAAATACACTCTATAGCTTTTTTCTAGCCAACTAACGTGCTATTAGCCTATATTATTATGGTCATTAAATGGCTTTCCTGAGGTAAATGTTATGTGACATAATTGTTCTCCAGCTGTTTTATTGACCCCTTTGTTTGATTGATTATATATGAATATATATATATATATATTATGTACTTTATTGTCTTTCAATTCAAACACATTTAACACAATTATACAAATTGACAGTTCCTTTAAAGACATCATATTTTCCCCCAATAAATATTCCTTATTTTTCCTTCTACTTTTTTTTTCTTTTGCGATAATACCCACCAACACATACATATGATTTAAGGGGGAAAAGACAAAAAAACAATAAATAAATATTAATAAAAATGTGACATTCACATATTTATATCAAACTCTTATAATGACACAATTACTAATAGTTATTCAAGTAATATTATTTAAATATAAAATATTCAATATTAAATAAGTAAATAAATAAAATAACAAATAACTAGAAATAAAACGGAGGGTTATATAAAAATGTAGTTAATGTAGGCTAATATATATTCCTTTATTTTATGGAATATTCTTTGATTTTAGAGTTGCAAAATGTATACATTTGCTCTTAATTTTATGTTATCCTCTCCATAATCTACTTTAGAAACTAAATAACCACTCATTTAAAACGGATTCTTGCTTTCTCCAAAAAATTATTGCATTAAAAGCTGTAATTCTCAGCATTCTAAATAAGTATACATCATCTTTATTAAGTAGCATAGGTCCTATACCCAAAACTATATTTTGTATCTTTATATATTTAGTTTCTTTAAAAAAAATCTTCCCTGAATTAGGCTACTTCTGTTCAATTTTTTTTAATTAGAAGTATAAAATATATGAGTGTAATGAGCTAGAAGTTCACTGCAACTTATCCAACATCCTAAAGATAAATTATTATAATTAGAAGATATTTCTAGTGTTATAAAATATCACATATTAATTTTCCAAGCAAAATGTATATTTTAGTCAGAATTATTGCGCTCCTATTTGGCGCGCAGCAGCGCTCGTTCAATATGAAGATTAGCAGTAAAATGGATACATTTGCATGACTTTCTAACATTTACAGATGGAGAATATAACTGTAAAATGTAAGTTTTGCACTGAGGAAAAAAAAAAAAAACATGTCACAAACGCATAAAACAGCACAAAATATACGCTGTTTGATGGTGGATCGATTTGATCCACGATCGACCTCTAGGGCTGCTTCAGAAACGCGTGCACGCGCAATTATCTAGACTAGATAAACCTGGATCAAATTAGTGGGATTGCGTGAACTTCAATGACCTTTTATGGAACCACTTTAGCCCCAACTTATTTGTTAGGCTCATTCAAGTCCGGTTTTGGAGTTTAATCCCCGCTTTTCTAAGCGTCTTTTATGGAACAACCCTCAGTTCTCCCAAAAATTCTATCATTTACTCACCCTCAAGTTGTTACAATCCTGTATTGTATACATTTCTTTGTTCTGCTGAAAACGAAGATATTTTGAAGAATAACCAAACGAGTCACATCGACTTCCATAGTATGAAAAAAAAAAAAACTATGGATGTCAATGGTGCCCCACAACTGTTAGGTTACAAACATTCTTCAAAATATCTTCCTTTGTCCAGGTTTGGAACAACTTGAGGGTGAGTAAATGATGACAGAATTTTAATTTTTGGGTGAACTGTCCCTTTAAACTGGGTCTGACAAAAGCTTTCACGCACGTCTTTCAAAAAAAATAAAAATAATAATAATAATAATAATTGGGCGAAGCCTCATGAAGCAGTGAGGCCTATGGCTCTGAGTTGTTCCCTTGATTGTTCCGGGAAAAGATTCGAAGCATCAAGAGTGTCGAAAACAGCGCCATCTTGTGGCAGGTAAAATTTATAGCAGGCATAAACCCGAGTGCGCAGAGCCGTTGTTTCATCTATTAAAGGAATAGTTCACTTTAAAATGAAAATTCTGTCATCATATACTCACCCTCATGTTGTTTCAAACCTGTATGAATTTCTTTCTTCTGCTGAACACAAAGGAAGATATTTAGAAGAATGTCAGTAACCAGACAGTTTCTGGGTCCCATTGACTTCCATAGTATATTTTTTCCTACTATGGAAGTCAATGGGACCCAGAAACTGTCTGGTTACTGACATTATTCTAAATATCTTCCTTTCTGTTCAGCAGAAGAAAAAAATTCATACAGGTTTGAAACAACATGAGGGTGATGACAGAATTTTCATTTTAAAGTGAACTATTCCTTTAAGCACAAATAAAAGCCTGACAACGCTAAATGTTCAGTTTTCTGATAATATAATTCGCATATTAAAGTGAGGCAATAAATTAAATGTAACAATTATATTACTAATTATAATTATAAAAATACCAAAAGAGTTGCTCGATGCAATTAAATGGTGGTCTACAGTAATTATTTTATGGCTTCTGTGCTGTTTATATGGCAGAATATATGAGCATGTAACACATAGGCTATAGGCTTATTTATAAAAACAATGTTAGTAAATGGACTTAAAGTTCAAAAAACCTGTAGAGTAGTGGTTTGGGTTCAAACATCCCGACACGCAAAGTGAAGCATTCACGTGACTGGAAAGAAAGTGAGGCTTCGTTTTTCGTTAATCACGTGTTTCTCTGAAAACAATACACGCTCCGACACGATCTTAATGAGAAATTGCGCTGTAGGCTATAGCTACTCGATACGCGCTTTGAAGCTTCAGTGTCATAACATCACTATGAGAAACACTGTCCTATACTTTATTATATTAGGCTATATTATTTTTTTATGACTTTTGTCATTTTATACACTTTTTAAAAAAAATGTAATTAAAACCAGTATTTTTAAATGTTACCACCACATAAACCGTATAAAACAAGGTTACCATTTCATTTTGTAAGTAAAACGTTAATATGTGTAGCTATTCTGATAATGCTCTCAGCAACCACTAAATACTCTCAGCTCTGTTCTACAAATTTACCATAGTTAAATCCAATGCAAAGAATCTTGTTTGAGATTAAATCTAACAGATGCTAACTTTGTCTTCAATGGTGTTCAACACACATACCTCTGTTAAAATCTCAGAAATTTTGGTTTAGGGTTTCATGACCCTTTAAAAAACAATGTCAAAAGCAAATATCTCCCTTTGCTTTGAACTTTGAGCGTTGTAACTTTGCAGATGTTGTTTATGCTCAGACAGCAACATTACACACTAACTAAAGTTAGAAAAGTGAATTCATAATCAACCCCCCTTTAAATGCTAAATTCAATGTACTCTTAGTTTTTCATGTCATGTTATGTAAGGACATACGATCAGCAGATCTTAAACAGATTCTTAAATTTGTAATCCCACAGTGTAATGAACTTGACAAACAAATTCAAAATGAAGTGAAAGTAAAAGCTGAGAAGATGTCATAAAAGTGAGGTGAATTCCTAACAGGTCAAGTAAACAGTATTGTTTTGAAGATGTACATTTTTCTCTTTTAGTTTTGTTTTAATACTGCGTCACTGGCACTGACATGTCCGTATATCACCAATCGCCTTATTGATATACCAAACTGAATTCGGGCCTTTATCATGGTGACGAAATGTCAGTATAAACAATTTTAATGTCCATAGAAATATTAACATTCTCAAGGCCTTCCAGTTTGAAAACTTCAGGTTTAATAGATTAATTTTGAAAACATAAAACTGAGTAGACATTCAAACTAAAACTGTTTCAATTCCTCCTCTATTTCTATGTCTACAGTGGGACACAACACATTTTTGGACAAAACGATCCTCTAAATATGAAAAGATAGATGTTGCCAAGAAAAATTCAATGTAATATCATGGAAAACATGAAGGTTGATATAATCCCACTGGAAAGATTCTCAGTTTTGCTACAAGAAGCATGTGAAAGTACGGGGAAAAGCCAAAAGCAGAATAATTTTGTTTGAGGATATGTGACGATGAGGCAGGAATAAAGCGGAGAGAATCCAAATGCAAGTACTAAATTTAATGAAAACAAACAGGGTGAAAACAACAGAACTCAGAACAAGAAACTCAGGAACAGTTACAAAGAACAGCAAACAACTTCAACGACCAACAAACCACAACTGAAACACAGACGTATAAATACACAAGCAGACAAGCTAAACAAGATAACAAGGGGGCGTGGTAAATCCGAGACACCTGTAGACAATGAGCAAACAATTAACAAAATGACAAGACACATGGCAGGATCACATGACAAACAGGGAATCACGTGACAGACAAGACAAAACCCACACCGTGACTATATATATATATATATATATATATATAAATAAAAGTATATATATAAAAGTAACTGAAATACTTAAATACACCTCTACATAATAATTGCACTTTATGAAACTGTAAAAACGTGCAAACTCAGTTTTTATGATGTTGTGGTCACTATAAACTGATTTATTGGAAAAGATATGTGATCCTTTTTATACACTAAAATAAATGAAATCATATTGGGTAAACTATTCCTTTAAAATATTTAATTTAAAGGAATAATCTGCATTCATAATACAAATTCAAATAAGTTATGCAGGATCCTAGGGTATTATTGGAAGCTGGGGGCTGAAAGAAAGTGAAAGCAAGTTGCAGTAAAGGGTATACAGGTGAGTTTCAGCCAGCAGTGACATTGCTACAGGTGTGGAGACTGTTGAAGAAGACATGGACATCTACAGCTATATCACGAGTCTGGTAAGACTACATTTTCATCTCAAACAAGATTCTTTGCATTGGATTTAACTATGGTAAATTTGTAGAACAGAGCTGAGAGAATTTAGTGGTAGCTGAGAGCATTATCAGAATAGCTACACATGTTAACATTTTACTTACAAAATGAAATGGTAACCTTGTTTTACGGTTTATGTGGTGGTAACATTTAAAAATACTATTAATTACAATTTTAAAAAAAGTGTATAAAATGACAAAAGTCATAAAAAAATAATATAGCCTAATATAATATAAAGTATAGGACAGTGTTTCTCATAGTGATGTTATGACACTGAAGCTTCAAAGCGCGTATCGAGTAGCTATAGCCTACAGCGCAATTTCTCATTAAGATCGTGTCGGAGCGTGTATTGTTTTCAGAGAAACACGTGATTAACGAAAAACGAAGCCTCACTTTCTTTCCAGTCACGTGAATGCTTCACTTTGCGTGTCTGAATGTTTGAACCCAAACCACTACTCTACAGGTTTTTGGAACTTTAAGTCCATTTACTAACATTGTTTTTATAAATAAGCCTATAGCCTATGTGTTACATGCTCATATATTCTGCCATATAAACAGCATAGAAGCCATAAAATAATTACTGTAGACCACCATTTAATTTCATCGAGCAACTCTTTTGGTATTTTTATAATTAGTAGGCTATTAATATAATTGTTACATTTAATTTATTGCCTCACTTTAATATGCGAATTATATTATCAGAAAACTGAACATTTAGCGTTGTCAGGCTTTTATTTGTGCTTAAAGGAATAGTTCACTTTAAAATGAAAATTCTGTCATCATATACTCACCCTCATGTTGTTTCAAACCTGTATGAATTTCTTTCTTCTGCTGAACACAAAGGAAGATATTTAGAAGAATGTGGGTAACCAGGAAGTTTCTGGGTCCCATTGACTTCCATAGTAGGAAAAAAATATACTATGGAAGTCAATGGGACCCAGAAACTGTCTGGTTACTGACATTCTTCTAAATATCTTCCTTTGTGTTCAGCAGAAGAAAGAAATTCATACAGGTTTGAAACAACATGAGGGTGAGTATATGATGACAGAATTTTCATTTTAAAGTGAACTATTCCTTTAATAGATGAAACAACGGCTCTGCGCACTCGGGTTTATGCCTGCTATAAATTTTACCTGCCACAAGATGTCGCTGTTTTCGACACTCTTGATGCTTCAAATTTTTTCCCGGAACAATCAAGGGAAAGCCTCACTCAGAGCCATAGGCCTCACTGCTTCATGAGGCTTCGCCAAATTTTTTTTTTTTTTTTTTTTTTTTTTTGAAAGACGTGCGTGAAAGCTTTTGTCAGACCCAGTTTAAAGGGATAGTTCACCCAAAAACTAAAATTCTGTCATCATTTACTGGACAAAGGAAGATATTTTGAAGAATGTTTGTAACCTAACAGTTGTGGGGCACCATTGACATGCATAGTTTTTTTTTTTTCATACTATGGAAGTCAATGTGACTCGTTTGGTTATAATTCTTCAAAATATCTTCGTTTTCAGCAGAACAAAGAAATGTATACAATACAGGATTGAAACAACTTGAGGGTGAGTAGCCTAAATGATAGAATTTTTGGGAGAACTGGTCTCTTATTGGCCTGTTTAGCTGAGCCATTCATAAACAAAACAAACCCTGATTATTGTTTGAACCCTGAAAAACCCTGAGTGTTTCGAAGCCTCGACACAATACGACACATTTGCTTCAACTGTTTCAGTGTCACACTTCTAAAGCATAGCTGCCAACTCTCACGCATTCACCGTGAGACTCACGCAACTGACACTTTTCACACGCTCTCACCACACATCCATTTTCTCACGCACAGAAAAGTCGCGAAGCAAAGAGGACACGGAGACCGACAGACTAGACAGAGAGCAGGTAACTTATGATATAAAAAAAAAATCGGAGCTCTCAGATTCTGTCACTTTCATTAAGAAATTCAGACAATAAATACCGTTTTGGCGCTTGTAAATGTGACGCGACAGATCCCTAGCGGCACGTGACCCGATCATCTCTAGCTAATAGTAAATAACATTAAAACACGAATGAACACTGTTGAAAGATACAGTACAACTTACCGAAATGTATATTTCTCATACATAATATCGACCAATCAATCAAACAAAGGGGTCAATAAAACAGCTGGAGAACAATTATGTCACATAACATTTACCTCAGGAAAGCCATTTAATGACCATAATAATATAGGCTAATAGCACGTTAGTTGGCTAGAAAAAAGCTATAGAGTGTATTTTGCTAAATATGTGTACTATATTGCATATTTATTATATTTTTACTTATATCATTAAATAAAGTTGTTATTATAATAAAAAAAACGCATTATATTTAATTTGTGTTATTTTTAACCTTAAATAATACTGCCAGCTGATAGGGCTCTCTATATGTTTACAGCATTAGGTGAGTTGTTTTTTTCTTGAGAAAAATGAATGCCTATCTTGTGTAGCCTACCTAATATTTATCCAAATGAGTCAATATTAAATCAAATCACAATAATTGAATTGAAATAATAAAAAAGCGCAGCTTACCAGAAATTGAACCATGTAAACATTGTAACATGTTGTCACTAAACCTAATAAAATTCAGTTTAGTTACTAAAATGTTTTGACAATCACAATACACTTATTGTGATGCAATAATTGTTTTTACAATTAGTTAGTCATGAAATTACCAAAAAGTTCCAATGATTTGTATGCAGGCATGTTTATTATATTCATCAGCAGAGCAGTTGTTTCATTAACAGTTCATGTTGTATATTCACCATGGTAACTTTTGTTTCCATAATAACCCCAAAATGTCGCTTTATTTTCACTTTGTGTTATATATTGTGGTGGCTAATACCAAATGACCAACTTTATTGTACTGTTATTTAATAGTCAATGTAATATGACAACAAATGTCATTTTCACTTTTTTAGAGTATAAACCGTATTATTAAAACAAAGAAGCAAAGAAGTTGTGGGCATGTGTAGAATTTGTGAGAATTTAGTGAATAATACTACAACTCTGTGGAAATCTGAAATCTTGTTCTCACATTCTCACATTTCTGTGCAAGCCTATTGATTACTGAAAAATCTGAAGACTATAGACTTTTCATTCTAACATTACTTTAAAATAACCTTTGATTTGTATTATGCTTTGAAGTGGGAGAAGATCATCGCAGTCTTCTGGGGAAGCAGTTCAACCCCTGATCAGACGAAGCCATTGGAGAGTTCAGACAAACGTACGCTGCACATCTAGTTCACACACTATAGCTCATGATGTTCAGTTAGTTGTGTTTGTGCATAACACCAGTCAAAGGTTTGGACACGCTGGACTGAATTTGTTTCTTAAAACCATTTTGATATAAATGCTTTTGCTTAGTTTTTAATAGAATTCATATGAGTTGTGCATATATTTTAATAATAAAAAAGATAATTTTGCCCATAATTCACATTCTTCCACTGGTGTTATTTTATAGTTTAAAGACTTAGATTTAACTAAATTGATTAGATTAGTTGTGTTTTTAGCAGTATGTGTAGTATGTAACCACGGATTTATACAGTTTAATGCAGCCATCTCAGCAGTTTAACTGCAGTCTTAAAGTTGACATGAATTCATAATTCATGGTCTTATTGTGCAATTAATCAGTCTTATTTTATTCCAAATAAAATAGGGTTGTCCTCAGAATCCTGAATCAAAAAGTTTCTCTTTTCAGATGACATCCCAGTCACAGAACCTGCTCAAGCATTGGTGTCGGTGGTCCAGGAGGGGAACAGTCCCGCACAATCCACTGTAAACTCACATTCAGGTCCGTCTGCACTCTGGGATGAAGTTCACTATCATATACAGACTGAGTTTCATGTAGAAATATGTCCCTTATTACACATTAACAATGCAATGTTTCTTTGACTAGAGGCCTTCAAACCTGTTTGAACTGAACTCTGATTTATGATGCACAATATCCTTTTGGGATCTTGATGTGTGTGTTCTCAAGGTCATTATATCAAATCATTGTTTTACTCTGTGGTTTCAGGTCATCAGATCCCATCACACTACCCAAACTCCCTCACTGACCCTGATGAGATTGCCGAAGTGGAGAAGATCGACCTCAAAGTAAAATGTGCTGGGAAGATCATGGAAGTGGGCATATTCCCACAGGAAAAAATCTCTGTTTTACTAAAGGAGGCCTGTGACATGGCAGGGAAGAAACCAGAGAGAATGACTCTGGTGTATGAAGGTAAACACAGCATTCGTCAATTGTTTCTTGAGGTTGATCTGATGCACCAAACTTAAAAACTTTAGTTTTGATGAGTGAGCCTGCAAATCAGTAATTGCTAGCATTATTTATTTTCAGGAGAACATCTGGATGTGAACGAGAGAGTGTGCCATTATAGTCTAGGAGGAGGAAGCATAGTGAACTTGATTCATGTCTAAATCATGCCTGGAATATCCATCCGGATACACAAGTACACTACATGAAATGTTACTTAAGCTCAATCATTTTATTATTTTGTTATATTATTAAGTGTTATGTGCTTTAAAACAGTGTCATTGTAATGGTTAACTGTAAAAAGTATTGTTTTGCTGTGTATATTGTATATTCTCTATATTGTAAAATAAATGTGTGCAACCTTTTACCTCAGCAATTTTATTTAAATGACAAATTTTTATTTGATTTTGCCATGAGACATATGTTGAAAACAGTATTGTAAGGTCCCACCCAATCGGTCCAACAACAGTTTCTGATAAGCGGGTTACTGTCTTTTCAGTGTGGCAAATTAATTTAATTACCTCTTTGTTTCATCTGACTCCAAAAATAAAAAATGGTCAATAGATGTTTGTTAATCATTAAATTTAGGTGAATGTTTGATTAATCAATTGAACTCTTTATTGACGGGGTTTATGTAAATTTTAGGGTTGGTGATGTCACTAACCCGGGAGGAATGTCCTGTAGTCCCTGCCAGCCGTTTGTTGTAGTCCTTAAAAAACAATTTCTTTAAAAGCAAATATCTCCCTTTGCTTTGAACTTTGAGCGTTGTAACTTTGCAGATGTTGTTTATGCTCAGACAGCAACATTACACACTAACTAAAGTTAGAAAAGTGAATTCATAATCAACCCCCCTTTAAATGCTAAATTCAATGTACTCTTAGTTTTTCATGTCATGTTATGTAAGGACATACGATCAGCAGATCTTAAACAGATTCTTAAATTTGTAATCCCACAGTGTAATGAACTTGACAAACAAATTCAAAATGAAGTGAAAGTAAAAGCTGAGAAGATGTCATAAAAGTGAGGTGAATTCCTAACAGGTCAAGTAAACAGTATTGTTTTGAAGATGTACATTTTTCTCTTTTAGTTTTGTTTTAATACTGCGTCACTGGCACTGACATGTCCGTATATCACCAATCGCCTTATTGATATACCAAACTGAATTCGGGCCTTTATCATGGTGACGAAATGTCAGTATAAACAATTTTAATGTCCATAGAAATATTAACATTCTCAAGGCCTTCCAGTTTGAAAACTTCAGGTTTAATAGATTAATTTTGAAAACATAAAACTGAGTAGACATTCAAACTAAAACTGTTTCAATTCCTCCTCTATTTCTATGTCTACAGTGGGACACAACACATTTTTGGACAAAACGATCCTCTAAATATGAAAAGATAATGTTGCCAAGAAAAATTCAATGTAATATCATGGAAAACATGAAGGTTGATATAATCCCACTGGAAAGATTCTCAGTTTTGCTACAAGAAGCATGTGAAAGTACGGGGAAAAGCCAGAAGCAGAATAATTTTGTTTTTTGAGGATATATATATATAAATAAAATAAAAAATATATATATAAAAGTAACTGGAATACTTAAATACACCTCTACATAATAATTTCACTTTATGAAACTGTAAAAACATATGCAAACTCTTTTTAGAGTATGGATGATGTGGTGGTCACTATAAACTGATTTATTGGAAAAGATATGTGATCCTTTTTATACACTAAAATAAATGAAATCATATTGGGTAAACTATTCCTTTAAAATATTTAATTTAAAGGAATATTCTGCATTCATAATACAAATTCAAATAAGTTATGCAGGATCCTAGGGTATTATTGGAAGCTGGGGGCTGAAAGAAAGTGAAAGCAAGTTGCAATACAGGTGAGTTTCAGCCAGCAGTGACATTGCTACAGGTGTGGAGACTGTTGAAGAAGACATGGACATCTACAGCTATATCACGAGTCTGGTAAGACTACATTTTCATCTCAAACAAGATTCTTTGCATTGGATTTAACTATGGTAAATGTGTAGAACAGAGCTGAGAGAATTTAGTGGTTGCTGAGAGCATTATCAGAATAGCTACACATATTAACATTTTACTTACAAAATGAAGTGGTAACCTTGTTTTATACGGTTTATGTGGTGGTAACATTTAAAAATACTGGTTTTAATTACAATTTTTAAAAAAGTGTATAAAATGACAAAAGTCATAAAAAAATAATATAGCCTAATAATATAAAGTATAGGACAGTGTTTCTCATAGTGATGTTAGATATGACACCTGAAACACCTGATTAACGAAAAACGAAGCCTCACTTTCTTTCCAGTCACGTGAATGCTTCACTTTGCGTGTCGGGATGTTTGAACCCAAACCACTACTCTACAGGTTTTTGGAACTTTAAGTCCATTTACTAACATTGTTTTTATAAATAAGCCTATAGCCTATGTGTTACATGCTCATATATTCTGCCATATAAACAGCACAGAAGCCATAAAATAATTACTGTAGACCACCATTTAATTTCATCGAGCAACTCTTTTGGTATTTTTATAATTATAATTAGTAATATAATTGTTACATTTAATTTATTGCCTCACTTTAATATGCGAATTATATTATCAGAAAACTGAACATTTAGCGTTGTCAGGCTTTTATTTGTGCTTAAAGGAATAGTTCACTTTAAAATGAAAATTCTGTCATCACCCTCATGTTGTTTCAAACCTGTATGAATTTCTTTCTTCTGCTGAACACAAAGGAAGATATTTAGAAGAATGTCAGTAACCAGACAGTTTCTGGGTCCCATTGACTTCCATAGTAGGAAAAAAATATACTATGGAAGTCAATGGGACCCAGAAACTGTCTGGTTACTGACATTCTTCTAAATATCTTCCTTTGTGTTCAGCAGAAGAAAGAAATTCATACAGGTTTGAAACAACATGAGGGTGAGTATATGATGACAGAATTTTCATTTTAAAGTGAACTATTCCTTTAATAGATGAAACAACGGCTCTGCGCACTCGGGTTTATGCCTGCTATAAATTTTACCTGCCACAAGATGGCGCTGTTTTCGACACTCTTGATGCTTCGAATCTTTTCCCGGAACAATCAAGGGAAAGCCTCACTCAGAGCCATAGGCCTCACTGCTTCATGAGGCTATTATTAGCCAGCCAATAAAGCTGCATTTGGATCTAACCTTTCTGTCACGAACCGCTCCGAGACACAAAGGTTAGATCCAAATGCAGCTTTATTGGCTGGGGCAATCCAGAGGCGTAATCCAATGTACAGGCTAGGGTCATACACAGGCAGGCAGTCAAAACAAAGAAACAAACAAAACAAACAAACAGGCAGGGACCAGAGGCAAGAGAGTAATCCAGGGAACAGGGCAAGATATCAAAAACCAAGAAACAAGAAAACCAGGGAAACGCTCAGAAATGCAGTGTAACACTTAACACCTGGGGAGACTAATAAACAAGAAAGACTACAAAGGACTACAAAACATGGCACAGAACAGGAAATAACAAAAATGCACACCAGACAAGGGAAACACAGGACAGGAATCATGACATAGCCTACCTAATATTTATCCAAATGAGTCCATATTAAATCAAATCACAATAATTGAATTGAAATAATAAAATAGCGCAGCTTACCAGAAATTGAACCATGTAAACATTGTAAAATGTTGTCACTAAACCTAATAAAATTCAGTTTGGTTACTAAAATGTTTTGACAATCACAATACACTTATTGTGATGCAATAATTGTTTTTATCCCCCCCCCGGTGGTGTCGGTGGTCCAGGAGGGGAACAGTCCCGCACAATCCACCGTAAACTCACATTCAGGTCCGTCTGCACTCTGGGATGAAGTTCACTATCATATACAGACTGAGTTTCACGTAGAAATATGTCCCATATTACACATTAACAATGCCATGTTTCTTTGACTAGAGGCCTTCAAACCTGTTTGAACTGAACTCTGATTTATGATGCACAATATCCTTTTGGGCTCTTGATGTGTGTGTTCTCAAGGTCATTATATCAAATCATTGTTTTACTCTGTGGTTTCAGGTCATCAGATCCCATCACACTACCCAAACTCCCTCACTGACACTAATGAGATTGCCGAAGTGGAGAAGATCTACCTCAAAGTAAAATGTGCTGGGAAGATCATGGAAGTGGGCATATTCCCACAGGAAATGATCTCAGATTTACTAAAGGAGGCCTGTGACATGGCAGGGAAGAAACCAGAGAGAATGACTCTGGTGTATGATGGTAAACACAGCATTCGTAAAAAAAATTCTTGAGGCTGATCTGATGCACCAAACAACATTTATGTCTTAAAAACTTTAGTTTTGATGAGTGAGCCTGCAAATCAGTAATTGTTGCATTATTTATTTTCAGGAGAACATCTGGATGTGAACGAGAAAGTGTGCCATTATAGTCTAGGAGGAGGAAGCATAGTGAACTTGATTCATGTCTAAATCATGCCTGGAATATCCATCCGGATACACAAGTACACTACATGAAATGTTAAATGAGCTCAATCATTTCATTATTTGTTATGTGCTTTAAAACAGTGTCACAGCAATTGTATTGTGTATATTGTATATTCTCTATATTGTAAAATAAATGTGTGCAGCCTTACCTCAGCAATTTTATTTAAATGACACATTTTTATTTGATTTTGCCATGAGACATATGTTGAAAAACAGTATTATAAGGTCCCGCCCAATCGGTCCAACAACAGTTTCTGATAAGCGGGTTACTGTCTTTTCAGTGTGGCAAATTAATTTAATTACCTCTTTGTTTCATCTGACTCCAAAAATAAAAAAGGTCAATAGATGTTTGTTAATCCTTAAATTTAGGTGAATGCTTGATTAATCAATTGAACTCTTCATTGAAATTACACCCATCCGGATTCCTGTAACACTAGCATCTGCCAAATGCATAAATCTATTCTAAACAGAAAACCCATTATTAGCTTCTACATTTCTATGTATACATTATACAAGTATACATTGTGCCGATGTGTTAGTCGGATCTCTGATATTTCAGTCGGTGTGCTCCTCTGCTCCACCTCAGTCCGTTTCCTAACCTGGTCGTAGAATTGTGGTGTTATGGACTTAATGTAATCTAATGGAGGTGTAATAAGTAAATCCGAATAAATCCAAATGTAACAATTTATTAATGGTCAGGTAAATGCATCATGACAATTACATTATCATTTTAAAGATAATCAATACAATAACATCAATTGCTCAGAGATAAAGAGTAAAGGATGTATACCTGACCTGAAAAGATAAATAATGCTGAGTATCTTGAGGACATTCAGCATTACGGGTTGATCTGGCTCTTGAGACATTTCTTTAGATCCTCAGACAAAACATCCCCCAATGTGGGGACACGTTTTAAATGAAACCTAACATGACTGTTAATTCACTTGTATTGACATAGAACATAATCATTTTTATATAATCTTTCTAAGTGAACCGAGTGAAGAGAAGGATGTGTAAAGGAAAGGAAGTGGGGAGAGAAGGAACAAAAGTGAAGGAAGGACAGGAGAGAAAGAAGCTTTCCCAGAACTTCACTCTGGGGTGTGGAGACAAATGGCAGAGTGTGTTTGTGGTGTCCATATATCAGGAGATCAGAGTATCTTTTTAACCACAGTTTACACCACAATAGTGCTGTTGAAAATGCACAGTTCAAGTGAATGAATAAATGGGTTGAATTAAGTGAATTATTTGAAAATGTGTTGAATTTAGTGTTGATTCTAGCAAGGACTGATAAGCGCAGGCCAATAGTGTTCAAGTGCGGGTCGTCCTGTGACAAGGATAGACGAATGGCATTCATGCAAAATGAATAAAGGACAAAATAATGATTCACTTCACGTTATTGGCGTAATATGGAAGCTTGTTTCGTCACGGAATAAAAAATAAAAAAGGTAACTGTGACTTATCTCACAATTCTGACTTTTTTTCTTTATATGTTGCAATTCTGAAAAAGCAAAAATTGCGAGTTTTTAAAAAAGTAAAAATTGCGCGTTTTTAAAAAAGTAAAAATTACGAGTTTTTTAAAAAAGTAAAAAAATGGGTCATTCCTGGGACTCGGTTTTTCGGATTCCTTTTGTGTTCCCAGTAAAGATCATGATCTTACTGCCTTAAAATCTTACAATATCAATTTTGAACCTGTCTTAGTAATAAATAACACCATTTGAACTCTAATATTTTACAGCTTTTTGAACTGTCATATATCACAATTTTCCCATGTCCCCAGGCCTGTGTAGCCGATTTTCATGATAACTTTTGATTAGATTTTTTTTTTTACATAGTTGGGTATATCATGATTCTCTCTAATGTATGTATTTATTTACGATGGTTAAATTTATTTTAACAATTATAATCAAGAATTTTAGATTGTCCCTCAATTTATTGTCCACCCTGTTATTTTTTATTACTTTCCCTTTAAATGAATGTTGGAAAAAATAAATGACATCATATCATAAAGCAGCCATCACATCTCTGGAGGGAAAACAACCTTGATTATTTAAACTGTCTATTTTTTTTATACCAGTTTTATCTTTCAAATCTGACGGTAGGCTACTTCCACCCTTTTAAGGAAAATATGAAAAAAGGTTAGTAGAAATAATAACAATTTTAAAATTACAGTTTTACAGACAATGCAATTCATTATTTGATAAATCTTCTGCTGGTTTCTGCTCAGACATGATGCAGTGGCTAATTTTAGGACTGATTGTCCACCCTGTTATATCAGTGAGAGTTTACATAGTGATTGTAAAAGTAATTTATGTCTAAACTTGAAGCATTTAAAGTTTGTTGGTACACATACTGCTAAAAACACAACTAATCTAATCAATTTGATTAAATCTAAGTCTTTAAACTTAAAAATAACACCAGTGGAAGAATGGGAATTATGGGCAAAATTGTCTTTTTTATTATTAAAGTATATGCACAACTCATATGAATTTGATTCAAATTTAAGCAAAAGCATTTAGATCAAAATGGTTTTAAGAAACAAATTCAGTCCAGCGTGTCCAAACCTTTGACTGGTGTTATGCACAAACACAACTAACTGAACATCATGAGCTATAGTGTATGGACTAGATGTGCAGCGTACGTTTGTCTGAACTCTCCGATGGCTTCGTCTGATCAGGGGTTGAACTGCTTCCCCAGAAGACTGCGATGATCTTCTCCCACTTCAAAGCATAATACAAATCAAAGGTTATTTTAAAGTAATGTTAGAATGAAAAGTCTATAGTCTTCAGATTTTTCAGTAATTAATAGTCTTGCACAGAAATGTGAGAACAAGATTTCAGATTTCCACAGAATTGTAGTATTATTTATTCACTAAATTCTCACCTTTTTAAAACATCTCATATTTTAATAAAAAATATAAATAATTATTGTCTTACATCATTATGTTAACAAACAAATATAAACAGAATACAAAAATATTAGTATTTCCTATGCAATACCGTTGCACAATCCAAATACAACAAAATCAGCTTGTTCATTTATCATTCTTTAAATGGCTTCATATAGTTTCAGTTAGAGATGCACCGATTGATCGGCGGGTGACCGGAATTGGCCGATTTTCACGTGATCGGCCGTGACCGGCGACCGGCCGGTCAGTCTGACAAATGCCGATTTTATGCCGGTCAAATGCACTCGGGCGCCGCATGATTAACATCGCGCAACATCCGCATCACACGTGCACACGGTACACACATGTAGAAAACCTCGTGAATTACGTCCGTTCAGACCGCAAGCGCGTATTTTTTTTTCGGCGTGCATGTTAATCAATGAGTGCATTCACAACGGTAGCAGGAGCAGCGCGTGAGCGTCAAGCAGGAGCGTCGCGAGCAGTGAAGCGCGTTTCGGCGCCGAGTCTATTTGCTGCACTGCTCACGCTCAATTAAAGGGAAAGCACACTTTCGATGGACAAAATAGCCTAAATAGGGTTTCACCAAAAAAGTGCCCAAAATGCACAGACTTTGCGTGTTTTAACAAGAACTAGAGTAGGCTATGTCAGAAAAGAAAACGAAGACTAATATTTATAGAAAATGTACCCATTTAAACTTGTTTTATTATTCAGTTTGTACAAGTGATTGCAATAGGCCTGTGTGTGTGTGCTTTGAGACATATCTTTATACTGCAAGGCTATATTATTTTATTTTTTATTTATATATTATTTTATTGCCATTCCCTGTTTTCATACAGACGTTTAGTTTGTTAAATACATATATAAAAAAATTGAATGTGAAAAGGAAATGGTTCTTCCATAACACTGCACTTTAGATGTGTGTGAACTATGCAAATTGTAAAATGTTCTATTACAGAAAAGATATAAAATAAATATTTGTGTGTGCTGTAAAGTGGTTAGAAAAAATGAAATCGGAATCGGCTAAAATCGGTATCGGCAGGTCAAACTTAATGAAAAATCGGAAATCGGAATCGGCCCAGAAAATTGTAATCGGTGCATCTCTAGTTTCAGTGCATTATTTTTAAATAGTTTCTTTAACTTATTAATTGTCCCACATATTTTTTAGTTCCCCATGACAGCTATTCCATAGATTTACACCTTTAACTGGAATACAATGGTTTTGCATTGGTCCTTACTTGGTTCTTTTTGAATATTATACAAGTTCCCCTTAAGTCATGTTAACATTCTCTTTCTGTGAACAACTCTTGGATACTTTCTGGCAATTGATGATTTTTTACTTTGTACATGATCTGTAATGTTTTTAGTTCTACTAATTCTTTAAACTTTAGAGTTCAATAAAAAGGGAGTTTGTTGGCTCCCTTTGTTTTGCTCATTGGTTAATGTTAGTTAATATGAATAATAAACAAATGAACCTTATTGTAAAGTGTACTATGAAATCAAAGATATAAATTCCTTACAATTTAGAGCTTGACATGGACTTAAAATTTCCTTTCACTAGATGTATTTCCCCAAGCTAATAACACTTACTATGGCCTGGACAAAAACGAATGACATTGTCAGACTCAGAATGCGGCTGAAATTGAGTTATATTTTTATGATTGTTAAGCATAACTCACATGCTGCCGCAACTTTTACAGTAGCATGGTAGGATAAATGTAACTTTTCCATATTAGCTTAATGTTACCTGCTGCCCGTCAGTGGCGGAACTAGAGTTTTATACATGGGGTGGCCAGGGGGTGGCCACTGCTACTTTCGGGGGTACACAGTACACACACACACACACAGTGGAAAAGCTTATGGAAGGAATTGGGTCACTCTGTTTGTGTCTATAAGTGTTGAACATCCAAAATATTTGCAGAAAACAAAGCTTAAGCACCAAGGAGATAAGATACCGCATGTGTCTGTTATGAACTGCTGCGTTTATTTACAAAAAAACTCACATTTACAACCAAAAAAAACTGTTTTTTTAATTGTACTTGAAAAATGTAAACAATTGTATTGCCCATCAATATAAAATCTTATCCTAGGAAGATTTAATACAACGTAATTCTTTCTTTATAATAATTTATAATTATTCTTTCTAATTATAATTATTTTTTTGTGTTCATTTTTGGGTGAACTATCCTTTTAATCTGGCAAAATCATCTCAACTTAAATTCCTGAATTGGGTATGTGATTGACTGCCTGTGTCTGGTAGATGCTCTGACCTGTTGCTGGTCCTGAAGTCTGACCACACTGACTCTGACTAGCCAGTGGTGATGCAAGGGCTGGGGTCTGTTTGCACCTGATCTGCCTGTTAGTCATTTTAAGCCAAAATGGGGGTCAACCTTTAACAAATTGCAACAGAAGCAAACTCAACAGAAGCAAGAGATTGGGTTTGGGACTGGGTCTGGGACTGTTTCTGGGGGACGAGTCTGAGGGAAGAACAGGAGACAATGGTAAGGAGAATGCAAAGGACAAAAGGTAAAATAAAAAGTGAATCCCCAGAAACAGTTTTCGAAACTTTCCCCTAATGGGATTCTTCTAGACTTTTTTTCCTTACTCAGGACATATTGAGGATACAAAATTATTTGAGTTTGCTTCTGTTGCAATTTGTTCAACCTTTTTTCATAAAATGACTGGACTATGTTTGTGCTTATTTAAAAAGTAGGCTACTCTGATATCTCTCCCTTTCTTTTCATGTTTAATTGACCCTGTTCAAAAATATGACAAATTTAAAATATGATTCCAATCATATTTATATTCTAATCATCATCCAATTACCAACATTTTTATCTTAACTCTTTCTCGCAGTAGCCTATAAAAAAAATGGTGTTTTTGGTAATTTTCACAATTTCATGGCACCCCAGAATATTTTGTTGTATGAATATCTGAACATACCAAAAGAATGAACAGACAAAAAATTGTTTTATTCTAGCTTTGTGCATCTTTTTTTATCAACACTTGAATGTTGGCAAGTTTCATAAAAAGCAACATGAGCAAAAAGCTGAGAAAATCGCATTTTTATCAAAGACTACATCTAGATCAGATTCATAATGATGATCAAAACACAGTAGATCGAGTCCATCAACACCCTACACCCATAAAGCTTCATAGTCCTATAGTGATCGCATTATGATATCACTTGTTTCTGCTCTTCTTTGCCTGCGTTTTGATCTCCTATCCTCACATTAGCTAGAACATTTGTATACTGTAACGGCAAGGTACTGCATATGCGTGTATTAGGCCTAATGTAGGCTATTCGGAGCAAACCACCCTGATGCTAAACCTTAAAAACTTACTTCAATATGATGTTTTCTTATTCGGTGAAGTTCGGTATCTTGCAACCATCTCTCGTCCTCTGCTCGTCCGTTTGAAAACTGCGCGCGCGCCGCGCTGCCGGCGAACGTAATTTTTTTTTTTTTAAATCAGCATCAGCAACTGCCAGTAGCAAATAAAATTTTGGGGTGGCACCCGGGGTGGCCAATCGCATGTCAGGGGTGTCCAGTGCCACCCCGGACCCCCCTCTGGCTCCGCCACTGCTGCCCGTGCAGTTGAAGACTCGCGGCGAACTGCTGCGTACATAGCTATCCGTCTACTGCCACTTCACCTCCGCCAAATGCTTCCGCCAAAAAAATAAAATAATATTTGTTTGTATTATTATTGTTCGTGGCAATGGTGTATAATTGTATTGTTATTTATTATGATATTTATTTTAATAATTATTATTATTTACATTTATCAGAGAGGGGCACAATACATTTTGAGACAAAATTGGGGCAGGGGCTTGAGAAGAGTAGCCTACCCGGCAGGCTGTAGACGGTAGTTTTCTTATTCCCAGCGAAATAACAATGCAACCTGTCTTTAAGAACGTCTTGATCGACTGGGATACAACAACTCTCCTGGCCTCCCTCTCCTTCTTTTCATAGAGTTTCTGATATCCTAATTTATGTTTTCTTTTCCCCCACATTTTGTTAGTCAATCTCCTGCTCTTCCACCAACTTCATCGTTAACTTCAGGCACTGCCGCCTCAACTCTGACTGGTTCTGTTCACGAGCTGGGGTGGGACTTACAATTTGATTGGGTCCATCTGATGTTTGTCACTAACTGAATAATTAATAAATACGTTAGATCGGACTAAACCATTTATAGGGAGGTAAGAGAATATTTGGAAAAGAATATTTAACCAAATTGCATGTTTTTGTGGTTTTCATTTAAATCTCAGGCATACAACTAATATAAATATTAGAATTATTCATACAACAGGGGCCTATATAGTATTACTGCTGGATTTTGAGGGGCCCCCTGGGCAGTGGGGGCCCCTATAATTGTCACCACCTTTCACCCCACTAGCGACGGCCCTGGTGACAAATGTTTACATTTGTAAGCACAACTGCTGTGACAAATAGAGGCAAAGACAATATAGCACATACATGACCAAATAAGCAACCGATCATCAGAAGGCAAATTATTTAAGATATGATTTAATGCATTAAGTGATAATGTTATCACTTGACTGCTTGGTATTCTGCTTTTATTTTTTATTTGTTTACTTTAATAAGATTTTTATTTATTTTTTTGGACTGTTCTTTTTATTGACTACTAGTTGTCCAATATGTTGCAAAACTCAAAAAAAAAAAAAAAAAAAAAAAGTCAATCTGGTTAATAATAAGTGAAGCTGGAAATGCTGCTTGTGGAGTTGTTTATTACTCCTCTATATTTTGAGAGATTTAATGTCGTCTTTTATCTTCAGTTGATTTCATCTAAGACTGTGGCTAGTGTCACGGGTGGTTGCAGGAAGCCAGACAAAGATGAAGAATAAAGTTCCAGTACGAAGTTTAATGAGGGTAATTCATTTAAAATAATACTATAGGACAGGAAGGGAATGAACTACATGCAACATACTGTAGACCAAACAAGGAGTGCATAGAGGAGGGCCCGGATGTACATGGCGTAAGTGGAGCGATGACTGACCAAGGGGGAGCCGGTGGGACGAGGGAACCCGGTGGAGTCACTTGGTTGAGGGTTATTGGTGGAGCTGAAGGTGAGAGGAGCCAGGGCAGAGCTGACAGGCCGAGATGGAACGAGGGAAACTGAGACCGGAGGTGGAGCCGCAGGTTCCTCTGGCACAGGTGCTGGAGATGGTTGCGCGATCTGTGGCTCACCATTCTGGCAGGGCATCTCCAGAGACGGCGCAGGTTCTGCAAGCTTCTAGCAGTGGTGGGGCTGGAGGACTGGCTGAGCTCTGGGATGAGGTGATATCAGGCTAGACAGGATGAGTAGGGTACAATCCACACAGATCAAAGAGAAGAACAAATCGGCGTCATTCGTCATTCACGCCATATCATTTCTAATGCCATCTTTAAACAGCGATAAAGGGTGGGCTTGGATGGGAGTCGATTCCTCTTCATGTCTATCAGCCAGTGGGGATTTCTTCAAGACAGCAAGGGGAGCTTGGCTTCCTCTATAATGTCAAAAAATGAATGGTCAAATATGTACTATTGTGTAACATTTTATTGACTAAAATGCATTAGAAAACATTCATCTCAGTTACATATACAGATTCAGTAACATATAGCAGGTCGGCTAACTCGATTTCCTTCTCATACATTCCCGTAGCGTCACAGTGCATTTCCCTGTTGAAGCCCAGCGTGACTTCAATGGGGCTGCTTTGAACAGTTTTTTTCAGTGCTTCGAAACTAGACAGTCATTAGATAAATGCTGCGATTATGTCCCGCCTGCGGACGCTCAGTGTCTCTGGGGGTGAATGAGGAGTGGGCTGGCCTGGACTCCGGGCTTCTGCGTGATGATTGGAGGGTCTGTCGAAAGGCTGCGTCTCCTTTTGATTGACAGCGATTTCATACAATAAAAAGTCGCTGATGCTGAAGCTGTTCGAGCTCAGTCCCATCGCGGATTTTTCAAGTGTAGTAGAAAGACAAACTGCTGCAACCTATTTCTTGGTATTTGCTTATCGAAATTGCTAGCCAATTTTCATAATACATTTTACACAATTATACATTTATACCTTTATTATATTATTACTTATTATAATTTTTATATTATCATTAGTAATAATTAAAAACTAATAATTTAAATAATTAAAAAAAATATTATTAGTAGTAGTATTATTATACTGTATTATATTATTATTTATACCTTTATTATATTATAACATTTATAAAATTATACCTAACTCTGTGGATACTGATACTGATACTGTGGTCAAGTCACTGGAAAAGACGCCTAGTTGGTACGACAGGGTCACAGAGCATTTTCTTGAAAAGGAACGTAGGGCAGAATTTTCGTATAAATAAATGGACAATTTTTATGATGTAGGCCGAAAATGAGCCTCCCCTCTTTGAAATACCAGCAGCCGCCACTGAGAACCTGGTTCCTTTTCTTCTGCCTGCTACCTATAAGAGCTTCTGAAGTATTTATTTAGCAATTTGTGGTTAAAAATGCTGTCTAGTTGAGGAGCTCAGGAGAAGGTCTTTAAAAGCGTTACGGTTAGCCCAACTAGCTCAGACGGTAGAGCACGAGACTCTTCCTTGTATTGTTGATCATCCATCATAGATAGATCCATTTTCATCCATCATCATAGATCCACTTTAGATATGGAGGAAACATATCTAAAAAAAATATGAATGTGAAAATCATTAACATTTATTTTGGCATTTTGAGTTAAAATAATCAGGATGCAAGCCCGGCTAGCTCAGTCGGTAGAGCATGAGACTCTTAATCTCAGGGTCGTGGGTTCGAGCCCCACGTTGGGCGCATAGTTTTAACTTCTTAGTGCATTAAACATTTGTTATGTAAACATTTCGAAAAAACACACCAATCGACCCCTATAGAGGCACATTGGTCTCAATAATAATTCCTGTGAAAGATATGATGCACAATGCGCAGGCAAATTCACATGCTTGAAACTTAACTTCATGTGCACAAACAAAAGCACAAAAAGCAATTCACGTGCGCAAAATAAAATTATATATTCATAAAATACGTTTCACAAATGCAAAATAATTCACAGATGTACAATTGTCCACAAAACATTTTGAATCCTTCCCTCGCGAGTCAAAATGACCCGAAGCCCTAAAATTATACTTAATTTTTTTTTTTTCTGTCCAGAAAGCTTATTATATTTCACCTTGATAATATTTTTTTGGAGTTTTTTATTTTATTTACCTTTAAAATACTATATTTAATCAATGAATAATAAATAAATAGTAATTTAGTAATGTAAGCACATTCCTCACATTCTTTCAACTTAAAAAAAAAACTTACAATTTTATGCCTAAACCTTTTAATTCAGCTCAAAATATCTTACATTGGGTGTCTTTGCCGACCTCTTGTGGGAAAAAAATTACATAACATGATATTTCATGACTCTTGCCACTATTTGCAGCAAATGAGCGGTTTCCCCATGGTCCTAAAGCCAGTTTTTCCTTCAGGATGCATTCAGATACACATGTAGACATTAGAAAATAATTTTTTGGTAAAGGTTTATGGGGTGAGATTTCGGTCACAATTCTGCGCGCGCAAGATCACATTTTGAGCGTGCAAAGGGGCATTTCGCACGCGCGTGAACTGAGTTTTGCAGAGAAATGTTCGTCTCGCAGATAAGAAAATATTGCGGGCGAACGAAAATCAATTTTGCATTTAAAATAAGTATTTGGATGTGCGCGGACGTTCTCTTTCGCGTGTGCAAAGTTTCACTTTCTTGCTCCTTTCATACCAGCCGTGAGCGCTCAAGCGCAGACGGCTCGCTTGCTCAACACAACCCAGCGTTACAATATGCCATAATTCCAGCCAATCAGAGATGAGACTGCTAAATTCTGATTGGCTGGCTTGAAAACCAATCACAAAACTCCCTGCATCACCGACTGCGGAAGAGAACTAGTGCAGTTGAGTAAAGTTGGCGAACTTCCCGGGTCAATAACTCGTGAGCTAAACGTTGTTACTGCACAAATAACACCTCTTTTTAATCGTAGTAATGTAGACAAGCAGCTACAACCTAATTTTCCTCCAAACGAGCTTTCCCTCGCAGTGGACAGCAAGACAGATCCGAAGGGACCGTCTGCAAAGTGCAAAACCCGAAAAGCGTTACTACGAAAACAGTCAATAACTTCACTGTCACACACTATAGTGTCATCAAATCCAGTTCAAACATCACTGCTGTCCTGATGGTTATACTACAACACTTATTTTGTATAAATATCGTTTTTCATATTTTTTATGATTATTATTTATGAAAAATATTCAAAAACTTCACTGTAATTCACTGTATTTTTGGCAAATTCAGTTCACACATCACTGCTGTCCTGATGGTTATACAACAACACTTATTTTGGGAAAAATATAGATTTTAAATTGTATATACTATTGTAAATGTAGAAGTTTTATGATTTTTATGAAAAATATTCAATAACTTTACTGTAATTCACTGTATTGTTGCTAAATTCAGTTCACACATCACTGCTGTCCTGATGGTTATACAACAACACTTATTTTGGGGAAAATATATTTTAAGTTGTATATACAATTGTACATTTGTGATTTTTTATGATTTTTATGAAAAATATTTAATAACTTCACTGTAATTCACTGTATTGTTGCCAAATTCAGTTCACACATCACTGCTGTCCTGATGGTTATACAACAACGCTTATTTTGGGAAAAATATAGATTTTAAATTGTATATACTATTGTAAATGTAGAAGTTTTATGATTTTTATGAAAAATATTCAATAACTTTACTGTAATTCACTGTATTGTTGCCAAATTCAGTTCACACATCACTGCTGTCCTGAAGGTTATACTACAACACTTATTTTGGTAAAATATATATTTTAAATTGTATATACAATTGTAAATGTATAATTTTTATGATTTTTATGAAACATATTCAATAACTTTACTGTAATTCACTGTATTGTTGCTAAATTCAGTTCACACATCACTGCTGTCCTGATGGTTATACAACAACACTTATTTTGGGGAAAATATATTTTAAGTTGTAGGCCTATATACAATTGTACATTTGTGATTTTTTATGATTTTTATGAAAAATATTTAATAACTTCACTGTAATTCACTGTATTGTTGCCAAATTCAGTTCACACATCACTGCTGTCCTGATGGTTATACAACAACGCTTATTTTGGGAAAAATATAGATTTTAAATTGTATATACTATTGTAAATGTAGAAGTTTTATGATTTTTATGAAAAATATTCAATAACTTTACTGTAATTCACTGTATTGTTGCCAAATTCAGTTCACACATCACTGCTGTCCTGAAGGTTATACTACAACACTTATTTTGGTAAAATATATATTTTAAATTGTATATACAATTGTAAATGTATAATTTTTATGATTTTTATGAAACATATTCAATAACTTTACTGTAATTCACTGTATTGTTGCTAAATTCAGTTCACACATCACTGCTGTCCTGATGGTTATACAACAACACTTATTTTGGGGAAAATATATTTTAAGTTGTATATACAATTGTACATTTGTGATTTTTTTATGATTTTTATGAAAAATATTTAATAACTTCACTGTAATTCACTGTATTGTTGCCAAATTCAGTTCACACATCACTGCTGTCCTGATGGTTATACAACAACGCTTATTTTGGGAAAAATATAGATTTTAAATTGTATATACTATTGTAAATGTAGAAGTTTTATGATTTTTATGAAAAATATTCAATAACTTTACTGTAATTCACTGTATTGTTGCCAAATTCAGTTCACACATCACTGCTGTCCTGAAGGTTATACTACAACACTTATTTTGGTAAAATATATATTTTAAATTGTATATACAATTGTAAATGTATAATTTTTATGATTTTTATGAAACATATTCAATAACTTTACTGTAATTCACTGTATTGTTGCTAAATTCAGTTCACACATCACTGCTGTCCTGATGGTTATACAACAACACTTATTTTGGGGAAAATATATTTTAAGTTGTATATACAATTGTACATTTGTGATTTTTTTATGATTTTTATGAAAAATATTTAATAACTTCACTGTAATTCACTGTATTGTTGCCAAATTTAGTTCACCCATCACTGCTGTCCTGATGGTTATACAACAATCGAATCTGTGAATTTACTGCCAACTTTACTCAACTGCACTAGTTCTCTTCCGCAGTCGGTGATGCAGGGAGTCTTGTGATTGGTTTTCAAGCCAGCCAATCAGAATTTAGCAGTCTCATCTCTGATTGGCTGGAATTATGGCATATTGTAACGCTGGGTTGTGTTGAGCAAGCGAGCCGTCTGCGCTTGAGCGCTCACGGCTGGTATGAAAGGAGCAAGAAAGTGAAACTTTGCACACGCGAAAGAGAACGTCCGCGCACATCCAAATACTTATTTTAAATGCAAAATTGATTTTCGTTCGCCCGCAATATTTTCTTATCTGCGAGACGAACATTTCTCCGCAAAACTCAGTTCACGCGCGTGCGAAATGCCCTTTTGCACGCTCAAAATGTGATCTTGCGCGCGCAGAATTGTGACCGAAATCTCACCCCATAAAGGTTTGGCATTTTTAGTTTGAATTTTGAGCATTTTTAGGTTTTTCTATGTGTACTGAAGCATTCCTCGCATTACATTCATTCCTATGGGGGTCAATTTGACCCGAAAGGGAAGGATTTGTTACTTTTTTAAATTTCAACCACAAAACTCCTCAAATTCATAAAAATATTTTTCAATAATTTTCAAAATGACCCGAGGGAAGGACTAGGGTTAAAATGTATTATTTTAAAGTTTATTATTTAACCACAAAACACCTGAATTGTTTTTTGTGCATGTGAATTAGGTTTCAAATTTGGCTACGACAATCGTCTTTTGCGTGAATTATTATTTCGATTAATCTCGCTCCATATACCAGTTGTTTGTTGTTGCTTGAGCGTCTGTACAAAACAAAAGCAAATAAAATGAGTAATGTGGAAATCAGTTGTGATTTTTAATGATAAAACAATTCACAGCATAAAATAATAATCTTAATTTCAGGCAACAGTGGGATTCGAACCGGGAACCTTGTGATCAACTTTACTCCCATATAAATGTATAGGAACAATAATTTTACGATAATTTATGATAAACGTAGACTTTCAAAAACACTGGTGTTGGAGGACAAAGTCATAAAAAAATTCCTTCTCCTTTCCTCTCCTTTTCCCTTTTTTCTCTCTTTTTCATGTTCCCCCCGTCTCCTGTCTCACATCCAAGCCCCCTCCCCCGCCCCCCGCGAACTGACTTTCTCAGGGAAAAAAAAGGAGGGCATCAATAATTTAACAACAGCAAAGATTCAATCACAACTATACCTGGTTCGGTCATGCTATTGAATTCCTCTCAGGACTTATGAATCAAAAGTCATTTCGTCCCTGGGTGGGCTCGAACCACCAACCTTTCGGTTAACAGCCGAACGCGCTAACCGATTGCGCCACAGAGACGCTGTTGTCTCCGCACTCAAAGCGGAAGCAGTTCATGTTAAGCATGTTAAAGGACAAATAACAATGGAAAGTGTTAGTACAACAGAAGTGACTGTAGCCCTATTATGATTATTATTAAGACATTAAATGGTAACACTTACAATAAGGTTTCATTTGTTAACATTAGTTAATGTAGTAACTAACATGAAGTAACTATGATCAATACATTTGTTACAGTATTTATTATCTAGTATTAACATTAGTTAATAAAAAATGCAGATGTTCATTGTTTGTTCATGTTAGTTCACTGCATTAACTAATGTTAACAAATACAACTTTTGATTTTAATAATGTATTAGTAAATGTTAAAATGAACATTAACTAAGGTTAATAAATGCAGTAGAAGTGCAGTTCATTGTTAGTTCATGTTAACTAATGAAACCTTATTGTAAAGTGTTAATCATTCCATTTATTTAGCATATTTTCAGGTTCTTCCATTTATGATGGCTGTATATAATGATGGCCACTAGAGGGCAGTGTAGATTATTACATAGACGATGGGCAAGCTCCTAGTTTGGGGTAACACACATGACATTTTGGATTAAGCTTTTTGTTAATACTTTTCTTTAATCAAAATGAAAGAATCAAAAGTTCCTCTATAATTTTAGTTAATACAATGAAGGAGATTGGTTTAAATAACAGAAACTCAAAATATTATTTTATCTAAACCACATTCCTTATCTTAAGTTGATTTGACAAAAGACAAAATGTTGTGATAACATCATGAAAATATTTTGTACAGTGCACTGTAAAAACATATATGATCAATAAGTTACGACAACATATGTTTTTCCATTGCTTTAACTCATCAAAATAAGTTAAGCAATTTTCAACTTTTTTTTTACAAGTTATACAAGAATCAACTAATTTTTTTAAGTCAGTTTAATGTAATTTAGGCTGAAATTGATTAAAACAAGTTGATTGTACTTAGAATTTAAGGCAGCAATTTTTTTTATGCATACCTCCTGAAAGAGATCACACCATTTCTCCTGACGGGGAAGAGCATCAGAAGGTCGATTCTCTGAGGATGCTGCAGTCGGGATTGGGACATTTTCTGAAAGCAAACACAATGAACATTTTTCCTCTTCTACTTTCAGCATCCAACACCTGTTTTAAAAGTATGTTAGGCTTAAAATATTTACACATTAGGCTTAAAATAAATACAAAGCAAAAGATTTGTTCAACCTTTCTGACTTCAAGGCCCTCCCACTATCCACTTCACAACAATATTTGTTGTGGACAATTTCTAGTCAATAAAATATTTTAGAGCTTGGCATAACTAGAAGGATCTATATTTGTTATATAAAAAAAATTACCAAATAGTATGAGATATCTTGATTTAAATTTTGCTTTAGCTTAATATAATACTTGTTTTGTCTTATTTTAAACAATCTGAAGTTATCTTGAGGACCCATTGAAAGTTTGTTCAGAACAATTGTTCTAACTTTCATACTCTACTCATATTTCATATCACTATTTCAGAGAAGGGTGTTAATTAGTAATGACATCTAGTGGCCATCCTTATATACAGCCATCATAAATGAACATGAAAATATGCTAAACAAATTGAATGATTAACACTTTACAATAAGGTTTCATTAGTTAACATGAACTAACAATGAACTGCACTTCTACAGCATTTATTAATGTTAATTTTAACATTTACTAATACATTATTAAAATCAAAAGCTGTATTTGTTAACATTAGTTAATGCACTGTGAACTAACATGAACAAACAATAAACAGCTGTATTTTTATTAACTAATGCTAATTAGTTAACAATTAGTCAAAACCATCTATAGACTGTAAAGAAATGGAGAGAAAAAACAACAACCCTGAAACTCCCGTGTGTCCAGGTTTGAGGCTTAAAAAAACTAGTCATCATATGCAAGCTGGACAACTTGCTGTAAAACTAAATCTGCATATTCACGTTCACGTTAATTCTTCATTCCATCATCGCTACTTTAGCCATACAGTAAAGTTAGTAGGCTACTATATGACTAAATTAAAAAATGTATGCATGCTTTGCTTTTAACTTAGATAAGAAAAGTAACTTGTTAAATAGCTGTGGAATCGTAAATGGCCTCACATGAACTGCAGCAACAAACACCTCGAGATTTAAAGGTGACAAGAAATTAGACGAATCCAGATTCTGAAGATTTGCCAAAAAGCAGACGTCGTGCGATTGAGTTACAAATGTAATATTAACACTTTGCAGCACGGATTTGTGTAACATTAGGAACTCACCCGATCTATTTTCTCTGAATGTTTAATGTTTGAACGCGATAAACTACAGTGACGCAGTTCTGAACGTTAAGACCTCTTCTTCTTCGGCGTTTAGCCGTGGATCTGGAGTAAACAAGATCTGCTCGCGCCTCGGATAACTAGCCCGGCTAGCTCAGTCGGTAGAGCATGAGACTCTTAATCTCAGGGTCGTGGGTTCGAGCCCCACGTTGGGCGATACGTTTTCATTTTGCATATTAAATATTTATTGTAAATTAATTGTACACTAGATGTAACCTATGGCCCTCTAGCGGTTAAAAACTGTATGCATTTTGCGGAAGAACATTAGCCTGACTGCGTCAGACTTCGTACTTCCGCTCAATTTCATTTCGCTTCTGTACTCAGTCTGAGACAGAAGCCGTTTCTCAATACCAAGTACGCAAAGTTCGGACTTGAGTCCTTGGTAGTTCGGACTTGACAAGTTCGACTCAGGAGAAGGGAGGGAGGACGCAAGTCCGATAATTCTGAAATGGAACAGCGGCGTACTTGACAACGTCACTCAGCTCGCTCTGGCTACTCCGGTTATCTCTTTATGTATATCTAGGCTACAAATAAAACAAAATATGTTATAAACCACCACTCTGCCTCTTTTCATTTTCATTTAAAAAAATCTTAAACATAATGGCCACACAAATGTGGTTCAGGCAACGCAATTGAGACTTCAATGCGCACTTCTTATAGGCTACTGTGTTTATTCAGCTCTTACGTTGATTTTCTGGAGTAAGTTAATAAAACCCTTCATCTTTTGTGTGAAGTAGGCTACAATAAACATCCTAAAACTCGTCGTCAGTAAATTTTTGGCCATCATTCGGACGGGTCCGCTACTACTACAACACTGTACTAATACTAATAGTGGGTAAAAGCAAAGTTATAACCGTAATTAAACAAAACTGTACCTGTTCTATCTCCATGCAGCATATTTCTGGTCTGATATTATCATTCCCTGAGATGAGATCTTCCTGACACTGAAGCACGAGCTCTTGAAGCTCCGCCCTCTTCTTGAAACGGGGCCAGCCAGTGTTTCAGGGAAACTGGAACTTACTGTTAACTGAATATTACACAACACCCGAGGCACCAGATCATTTGCATTTAAAGGGTCACACTCAAAAACGGCGTGTTTTGCTCACCCCCCAAAAGTTGCAATTTTAACATGCTGTAAAAAAAAAAAAAAAAAAAAAGATCTGCTGGGTATTTTAAGCTAAAACGTCACACTACGGGTTTACTTCTTGTAAACATCTTCGAAACTGAAAAACAGCAAAATGGAGCGAGTGTGAAAACTATATGTTTTTAGTGAAAACTAAGTGAATATTTAATTACTAATTTCTCGCTAGAAATTACATCAAAGGTAGAAAACAAAAATGTACATTTACACAAACTGACGATCAGCCGCAACTTTCAGCCGCCATCTTTATTTATGTTGCTCAACTGTCACAGAATGGAAAGCACAGGATTGTGGGATAGGAAGGATACATCTATGCGGCTTTCAAAAATCAATCAGATGAAGTATCTGCAAGGAAAAAGGAAGTGAAACTAACACTGCATTCCTTCCGACCTAGTGCAGCATTCTTCAGTTTTCTGACGCAGCCCTTATGTAGCCTTTGCGGTTATCTATCTACTATTAGGAATCCTTTCATCTCGGATGATGACGCTTCAACTGGCACACAACTGACATGTTTGGCACACCTTTAAACAGTTAAACTGTTGATATGACAACGCCATTATGAGAGGAACAGCAACCTTCCCTTTGTTGAGCGGGGGAGCAGGTACAAGTATAGTAAGGCAGTGCGCAATGATCGATGACATAAACACAGCATCATTCTCTGGCACTCCCTTAGGATTTATACACTCATAGGAAGCCTCTGGCTTCCTCTCGGTTCCGAAAAGGTAAGTTTATTAAGATTTAGTAATTTAATAGCACAGCTTTGTCATTTTACTTTACATTTGAGCAATTATTGCCGAATCAAACACTCATAAAAAGCTTTCCTTTTTAGGTCATTCTTATAATTGATAGCCTACTTGTTCAGAGTGACCCTAACTATTACTGTATTAAGTAATTTTACTGTATAATTTTTGAGAAAATAAAGCCTATAAAGGAAAATGTTTTATGAGTGTTTGTAAGTGCTAATGCACTTTGATATTTGTCTTTACAAATGTCATACCTTTACAACCGGGGGAGTACCCCACCCTACCCCCGCTGTTAAAAAGTAACTCAGTGACTTTTACTCTGAGTAAATTTTAAATGAGTTACTTTTTACTTTTACTTGAGTAGATTTTTTGACCGGTAATTTTACTTGTACTTAAGTAAAATTTCATTGTAGTAGTACTTGTACTTGAGTAGAATGTTTGGTAACGCTTTAGATTACAGCCCGGAAAATACTGCGTAATTAAAGCGATTTTACCGTGTAACTTTCAGTAATTATAGTGTACCTATAAAGTACTTACATGCAAGTATAAAGGAACAATATGTAAAGTTTGGGGAATAAAGGGGTAACAACCAGGAGAATTAACTAATTATTTATACTGTAAGTATTATAGAACTAAGAGGTACTTATTCTACTATTATTATACAACAATCTTACATTTGGGAGCAATTATCAAGAACACTCCTTATACCAATATAGACTTTTTAAAAAATTACAACATATCTATGCATTTATACAGCAATATTTTAAACAAAAGTTCACTGAAAACGAAAACTATTGCAAATTTTTCTTAAATACTCTTGCTTCATGTAGTTACAGGGTAAGTAGGCTATACACCATCTAATATCACTGACTCAGAAACCTTTATTTGAAAAACAACTTAATTCAAAACAAACACTTTTTAAACTGCTTTTTTTAATCAACAATTCATTTCAAATGCTTAAGTCTTGACAGAAAGTAGCACGTTTTGTCCCCCTTTTTTTCTCTTGCTTGGCTTCTTCCTCTTGTTCCTCTTCTTTTTTTTTCTTTTTTTTTCCACTGATGAATCTTAAGAGGAAATCATGTCTGTATTATTAAAAGAAAATGCAGTACACCCAGAAATATGTCCTCACCATTTCCTCATCTTTTCTCCTTCTTATATTCCTTCTTCAGATTAACACAAATTAAGGTTTTTAGAAATATAAATCATCTCTGGGAATACACATAATGCAAGCTCATGTGTTCCTAAAAGTTGGAGCATCAAACAGCACATAGGCTACTGCAATAACTATGTAATCCATACGACCCTAATGGAGGGATCAATGTCTACTGAAGTGAAACGATAAGTGTTTGTAAGAAAAATACTAATATTTTAAACTTTTCCAGCTGTAGACTATCGCTTCAGACCAAGTGTGACTGTCACCAGCGCGTGCACGAGAGGGTTGAGTTCACACTCTTGTCCTGAATGTAACGTGAAGTGTTGGCACACCGAGAAACTCACGCAGAAGTCTGATGCGGATTTTTAAATATTCCTTACAACAAAATACAAACGAATCGATAACAGATAATAACAATGAGAAACAAACAAGACAGGAGGAAAGAGACACCAGTTCTTGCGCGAGTTTCACAGTGTGTTTGCGTGTTTAATGTACTTACCCTGTAACTATATGGAACAAGTGGGTAACAAGCACCACTTTAAGTTACGGCCCGCAATGTCACACTTACCCTGTAACTACATGGAACAAAAGTATAAATTGTTTCACTTGTCTTGAAACATGTAAGCCCAAAATAAAACATCAGCACTTTTGATATAAAAAACCTGTACAAATGCATATAGGTGTGTACCCTATAATTTTTAAAAAGCCTACAGTATGTATTGGTACACCATTATTACAAAAAGGTACGCAGTTTATGTTCTTGTTAAATTGGATGTTTCTGAATGGTTAATGCATACATTAATGTAATTGTTGTGGAGTTAAAGCTGCATTATGCAGCTTTGACGATTTCTTCGCTTTTTACTCGCGGGTTTCTCTATAGAGCTCCCCCTACAGCTTCGGAATAGATATTTGACAACACTGTCGTCAAAACTCGTTGGCTCGTCCCATCTTCTCCCGCTGGTCATGTGCATTTGTTTTCAAAGAACCCGGCGAACGCACGGAGCCATGTCCACTGAGGTATGTATAATACACAGAAGGCTAGCATATAAATGTTTAGATAGTATATGTGTGCAGTGCCGTAAAGCAGTTTGTTACATCGCGAGACCTGATATCACGCGATACTTCCTGATGCTGCGGCCGGCGGCCCGCCGGCCCAAAGTTGCAAGGGTGGTTTTTCGTCTCACAGGCGCTCGAGGGGTGCGAGAAGACCACCATTCAACCCGAAAACAGTCATATAACCATTCCAATGACTCCGAAGCTGTTCGGTTAAGATAAAAAAGTTACTTAGTTCACCTTTAAGTTTATTCAACTCATCGATTAGCATGTCATGTTAATCTAAAAATCTTTCAGAATCAACTTTTGTGCAAATCCAACATTGAACTGACCCTCGTTTGTGAAGCAGTCTGGCGTAAAATGATTTGCGCAAATATATAACACTTTAATGAGTTTATTCTGCACATTTTCTTCATAAATGCAATTCATCCACTGTGTCCTCAGTGGCTCAGATGCCCGGAGTCTGTGGAGACGCTTATGCTTGTTGGTAGATCCAATGACAGAACATTTGTAATGTTTATGTGGCACAGCAGACATTATATATGCTAATCTAGCATCTATGCTGATATTGCAGATCATCAACAGTCATGGGCAGGTCTTGCTCCTACTCTTACATAGCTTGTTTGGAGAGACTGTTTATGATTTATGTGGATTATAAAAAATGAGTGTGTGGATTTGTACCATTATAGTCTGGTTGTTTACACACATTGTGGACATTTGTGTTCAAACACCTTAGACAAGTGAATTTTGTATAATAGGTTCACTTTAACATATTTGTTCCCTTCCTATTTGCTGTGTATGTCTCCTTGTCCTTAAGTGCCTAATGACTTAATCTGTGTTTCCAAACAGGGCGGACATGGAGACCTCAGAGAGTGACAGAGAGGTTAATCACGCCAAGACCGTTTGCAAAACCCTCTTTGAAATTCTGGAGTCTGAGTCTAAATACGATCTGCAACTCTGCAAGGAAGATATTGAAAAACTTTTGACTACCAATCCAAATGTCTTTAAACACTGTAAACTTGAAATAGAAAGGCATGACCAGGCATATGCCAGGCCTCTTGATGAACCAATGCTCTCTATCAAAATCTATGGAAGAGAAAATGTTGGCAGATCTTTTCCTGGAGATGAAGTCTGCGTAGAGATCTTGAGCAGAGAAATGTGTCTGCGGGAAGGTGAAGAGATACAAGGCAGGGTCGTTGGATTAATACATAGAGATGAAAACTCATTAACCTTTATCTGTAAGATGGTGGAAGACAATCCTGAATATGTTAGACCCGTTAACAAACGCATGACCATAATACGTACAGTTCAGTTCAAGCAGAGGGACATGGGCAAAATTGAAGTAAGACAATACAAATCCGGTCGCTGGGTTAGAAAGGAATTTGTAAACAAAGCTGAGAATCAATTGTTAGTTGTCAAGGTTTTAAAATGGGACAATCTGAAAACATTCCCTCTTGGTGTGGTAACAAAAGTAATTGCAGAGAGTGATGCTTTTCATGAAATGCTAGGCATTGAACTTGGCTCTAAAGACACACCACCACCATTCAAACTACAAGAACCTGAAGATGATAAGGCTTTAGAAAGGGAGGATTTGCGTGACATTCTCACTTTCACCATTGACCCAACTACAGCTGAAGACCTGGATGACGCCATTAGCGTGACTGAGCTTCAACAGGGTGATTCCTACCAGATTGGTGTTCACATCACAGACGTCGCAAGTTACATTACCAAAGATAGCGAGCATGACACATTCGCTAGACAGCTCGGCAGAACAATTTACACTTCAGAGAAGAAAGATGTGGCCTTCATGTTCTCAAGAGATCTGAGCAATGACCACTTGAGTTTGATGCCTGAAGAAGATCGGAAAGCCATATCCTTGCTGATAGACATTGACAAGAAAACAAGCATAATACTAAACAGCCGTTTTGCTCTAACCCGCATTAAGTCTGACAGACGGATGTCGTATGAAGAGGCAGACCAAATTATTCAGAAGTACTACAACTCGGATGACACAAAGCCTCTGCGGGTCTCACGTGTGGAGGATTGTGTAGCCGTTGCTTACCGTTTCTCCGAGGTGCACCGAAAATGCAGACTGGAAAGTGAATGGCCGTATGGGAGGCAGGCAGGGCAAAGTTACTCTCACGCCATGGTGGAGGAACTAATGAATCTCTACAATAGTGCCGCCGCTGAAGAACTCATAGCTACAGACATCACAAAAGATCTCACACCACTGAGGTGCCACCGCGAGCCGGACCCAGAACAACTGAAACAGTTTAGAGAGAAATACATTAACCTAATTCCCATGTCACTTTACTTTTCAAATATCTGCGAAGTCGATACTGAAAATAGTGAAGAGGATGTTTGGTCCAATGCAAAATATGACAATATGGAGCATGCAGGCAAATCACTGAACATTTTCACCTCCGTATTTCACAAGATTGAAGCGTTTGCACAGAGAAAAGACTCCTATAATCTGATGCAGTTAATTTTTTCAGATGAAATCCATCCGACATTTATCCCCATGGTGCGGGAGTTTCGTGACATTCAGAAGAAAGCCTTCATATTACGTTCGTGCTCCTCGACAGATTCCAGGTTGGGTCACTATGATTTACAGCTTAACGCATACACCTGGGCGTCATCTCCTATGAGGCGTTATCTGGACCTTATCTTGCAGAGACTTCTGCACACTGTGCTCTCTAAGAAAACCCTGACTACCCTGACTAGTCAAGCTGACTACACTCAAGTTGAAATCAACAGGTTTTGCCAGTCTGCATTGGATGTAGAAGAGAAGGATGCCCAGCTGTTGAGACTAAGAAAGGTTCAGTTTGAACCCAAAGATGTGGTCAAGCTCGCAGTAGTGGACCAGATCACTCCGCAGGGGCATGAATTCACAATATCGTTCCCTCTGCATCCTATGTTAGAGGCGATTACTATCATGTACAAGCATCTCAAAGTTGTGGATCAGCCAAGATACAATGAGGACGAGAACTCCATGACTCTTCACTGGAAGAGGAGAGTGTATTCGTTCAGCAAATCATTCAAGATTTCAGACCCTTCAAAGCCCGTGAAGAATGTGACTCCAGTGTCAAGTATACTGTGGAAAAGACTGGTATCTGCCGTAAAACAGCAGGATTGGGTTAAGACTGAGCAATGCCTCCGAGACATGAAAAGAGGGGAGAATGAGAATGAAGACAATAAAAGGCTGGAAAGTAAGGTTTGTTCAATGGAGCAACACCACTTTAAGGAACCAACTATGGAGCTAGAGTTAGGCACGGTTGTTCAGGTGCAACTTGGGCCCGAACTTAAAGATGGCTTACCAGTTCATGTAGTTCAACTGCTCAGCATTAATGAATGCTTTGAGATCTGTTTGGAGCACACGAGAAACCCCACTGTGTGCTTCTCAAAAGCGGAATGCAATGCATCCAAGACTTTCTATAAGAGCTACAAGGAGTACCAGAACATCTGGAGACGACTATGTCAGATAGACACCGCTTACAATGCTTTGGAAGAAAATAATAATGTCATCTTAGAGGATGTGCGGATAAAATGGAGCGGGGATGAAACAAATCTCCAAGGGTTTTTTTATATAACCAAGACTCAAAAAAAGGAATGGTCTCTGGAGTTTGACCTTAGGAACTGCTTCTTGTGCATCAGACTAAGACATCAGAAACCAGAGAACAATGAGAATGATGCAAAACATTTGCATGGTTCTGCAGTTTCAGATCTGCAGGGTTCACTACCTTTCACATGGGTTGCACACGCAGTAACCAGCAAACCAAAGAAACGGAAGGATACAGACAATGAAGACCGGATTCAGTTTCAGATCACACAAAGATCTATGAGTTACATCCCACCCGAGGTTAATGCAGAGGGAACCAAATTCACCATTGAGGTCATTCCCAAAAAAATTCCATATGTGTGAGTGATCATTCATCCAGCTGTTATATTACAGATTTTGTAATAGTTTGTAACTAATGCAATATTTTTGCAGGCTCAGGGAACAAGCGATTGCAAACCTAAAACCGGCTAATAAACTGGTGAAAAATGTCGCCACTAGACAACAACTTGAAGCACTGAATGATGGTGAGTGAAGCAAAATGGCAACTTTATTCAAATTATATCCATCTGTGTAGTACAATGGTCTCAAGTGATTTGCAATTAGTCTTGAATTGAAATTCAAAAATAAATAGTCAGACAATTAACTCACATTAACATATGACTCCTTGCAGCCGAACAAATGCATGCCTGAGGAAAACAGTTTAAATAGAATTATTTTGCAGGATTAATAAAAGGTTCTAGCTAGTAAAAAGTTGCTGAGTCTTAAGTCACTGTTATAGTCGTATTTTATAATGTTATAATGGTGAATGAAATTAGGTAAGAGCACATTTTAATGTAGGCCTACACTTTGAAGTACCGGTGTCCAAAGTCTGGCGTCTGGTGATGAATTTCAAACATGTCTATTAAAATATATTTTACGCATAATTTATAAATCATTCAATTTCACGATCAACGCAAGGCCACAGCACTTGTCCACAAGTTGTGTGCATCCATCCATCCAGCATTTAAATAAATCATGCAACGTGAAAGTGATTTACTGAGGTTTAACGCTCAAAAAAGTTTGGCAACAGAGAGATTAGAGAGTGTGTGGAAAAGAGAGAATTGTCTCCACTCATGTTAATTTATTTGAAATGCTAGAGGAAATCGTTTTCTGAACGTATCATTTGCCAAGACGTTATTTTGAATTTGCACTGTTCTTGGTAGATTGTGCTGGTCATTATGGAAATGATCTGGGTGCGTCTGTGTTCTTTAATTTGCGTAGATCATCCGCAGAATATGCCACTCCCTTCAGGGCTGTTATGGGATACATTTGGCTGTCTATCTTTTTCATTTTGGTTAATTTATAAATATGCTTTTGTTTAAAGGGATACTCCACTTTAAAATGAAAATTCTGTCATCATATACTCACCCTCATGTTGTTTCAATCCTGTATGAATTTCTTTCTTCTGCTGAACAGAAAGAAAGATATTTAGAAGAATGTCAGTAACCAGACAGTTTCTGGTCTCATTGACTTCCATAGTATATTTTTTTCCTACTATGGAAGTCAATGGCAGAAGAAAGAAATTCATAAAGGATTGAAACAACATGAGGGTGAGTATATGATGACAGAATTTTCATTTTAAAGTGGAGTATCCCTTTAATGTTAGATTGTGCTAGTTCTCAATGATGCTACATCACTGATTTTAATACTACAAATGAATTAGTATACGTAAAAATAAATATACTTTAAAAGTATTGTTCATGTATTGTTGGTCTGAGTTCATGTTCACTGTTGTGTAATGGTAATGTATACACAACCTTCTTGCAGTGTTTTACCGATACATTAAATAAGCAGCAATCCGATGATGCTTCCATAGATTAGACTACCCTAGAATCTCAAGCACTTTTCCAACTAATCCTAAACTAACTCTCTTGTCCCTGTTTGTTCTTTCTCTGGCTCATGTCTTGAATGCATTGTCTGAGCAGCTGATAGTATGAAATGCGGTATAAAGAAATATTACGCAATTTACTCGGGTTGATTTTCTAACAACAAACTGATGCGAGTGCTAAACGATGAGTGACAGGACAGGACAGGACAGATCCTTAAAACCTAGGCTGCGTCTGAATCGCCCCCTATATCCTTAAAAATGGCACTATTTGAGGGGACAGCCATTTTTAGTGGTGTCCGAAACCGTAGTGGATGTTATTAAGTACACTCATTCATTCCCATAATGCACCGCAATAACGAGTGTACAACCGATACGCTCAACAGCCAGAGAATACCCTTGACTAATATTTTTTCCTCCATCTGATATTTTTTTCCTTCACCTTGTTCCTTCAGGGGCTCTGTACAGCCCTGCACATGATTCTTGAGATTTGTTTTGTAGACAAATTTAAATGCCATTGCAATATTCTGCCTACATGTAAATTTCTGATACAAAAATTAATTAATTGGGAAAAAAAAGGATGAGTTTGACAAGAAGAAAAAGCATACAATACATGCACTTGGTGCTTTTGAGACTTTCATCTGTCCTGATGCCAGATGTTGAAGATTTTCTGTACATTTGTAATGGGGACACCTTGAATAAAATATTTCCATGCCTTGTCTATGAATATCTCATGTATGTGTTAACGTGGTCAAAACCTTCTTGTGTTGAATTAGATGCTGAAGTAAAAAATCTCAACTTGTACAATGTGGACGAGAGCCTGAACCTGCCACTTCTGAATGAGAGCCAGCAGAAAGCTGTCGAGGAAGCTATGAAGAAACCTTTTACTGTGATTCAAGGCCCACCAGGTATTAAAATACTGTAGCCTACAATGTGTGTCCTCCAGTATTTCTGTCGTATGTTTGAAACTAGTGATGGCTATGAATCATTAACAATTCAATCTAAACGAATCATTCTTTTGAGTCGCAGTTCATTGAATCATTTGGAAGTTGTTACAGTTTCTCAGTCAGTATCAGTAATCAATACAGTGCTGAATAAAGTGGATATGTATCTGCAATCACTTGAAGTAAAAATACGCTTTTATTTGAGAAACTTCAACTGCTGTGTCATGTGAATAAGGTGCATTCACTCTTAAAGTGTTTTTGTGTGTGCTGCACTTTAAAAAAAGGTCTTTTGTAAACACAGTCTTAATGGATGTTTTTGACAACTGCACCCTGCATTTTATAATGCCGAGTGAAGTTGAAAAGAACTTCAATTGTTAAAAACGTGTATCGAAACACATTGGAGATAGCCAACATGAATGCTGCATGTATTTATTTATTTTTAAATATAAATCTCCAGGAACAGCAATGCCCCGAACTTCCCCTACACAATATTATAGGGCACATTTCTTTAGTTTGTTGGGGAAAAAAATTCAGCATTAAGGAATTCTGCATTCTATCTTGTCACAAGTTTTCTGAATCGATATTTGATTTCACTATTGCAGACTCATTTTGTTCCTGAGTGATGTGAATTGTGTGCTAATATTATTGCTCATATTTGAGGGTTAGTAATTGTATTTTTCTTAGTGTTTTATGGACATTAATGAATGAATCAGTAAATCCAATGTCATGGCAGCATAGTCAAATTCAACTCAAAAAATGTAATATCTAATGGACTGATTTGCTGTCTTGACAAAGATGGTGTGTTTTGTTTTGTGTCCTCATGTGCCATACACCATAGCATTTTTCATCCACAGGTACAGGGAAAACAGTGGTTGGTATTCACATTGTTTACCAGTTTTTCATGAAGAATAAAGACTTTCTGGCCACTTCTGAATCTTCCAAATCCCCCCCAAAAAAAACAAACCCCCAGAAACCCCCAAAAAAGCCTGCCATCCTGTACTGTGGACCTTCGAACAAGTCTGTGGACATTGTTGCAGGTGAATTGTGTATAGTGTTTATTTTATTTTATAGATAGCACACCCTAGCAGTCTGATTATGCATACAGCCAGAAACATACAGTATGCAAACATATGTAAACATGTGGACAATTGTTGAATGTGTGCTGTATTTACTAAAAAAGAAAACAGCATGAAAAGAGACATGAAAAGAGTTTACTTTTATGAATGGGATTCTGACTCTTTTTAGAATGCAATGCCGAATAAAATCAAACTTGTGAGAAGCATTTGCATTTCCATGCATGCATAGAGTATGTTTCAGGCTCTGTTTTACTTGTTAAACAGTTTACTCACATTACCTGTTGATCTTGTGTCCCAGAGCAGTTGCTTAAACTCGGGGGAGTCCTAAAGCCTCTGAGAATCTACTGTGATCAGATGGAAATGCGTGAATTTCCATATATGGGCAGTAACCTGAAGCTTTGCCGCAGATCCCTCCGTGATGAAAAACCAAAGGAGGAGCTCAGGTAAGAGCTTCCTGTAAATGAAGCGTAAAAGTTGGACAAAAATGGGAGTGAAAAAGCAAGACAATGCCAGCATGTACAGGGTGAAAAGCAACGGTCCTAGTACTGAGCCTTGAGGCACTCCATACTGAACTTGTGATCAGTATGACACACAATTAATTTACTACTACAAATTGGTAATGTTCAGATATGTACAATTTGAACCATGCCAATGCAGTTCCACTAATGCCAATGTAATTTTCAAGTCTATTTAAAAGAATGTTGTGGTCTATTAATATAAAATGCTGCGCTAAGATCAAGTAACACTAATATGGAGATACAATCACAATCAGATGATGAATGCAAATCATTTGTAACTCTGATGAGAGGAGTCTCAGTACTATGATATGGTCTAAATCCTGACTGGAAGTCTGCAGCCAATGATAATAGTAGTATAATATAGTGTTGTCACATGACCTCATTACATCACATGTGTAGGTGGTGCACTTTACAACAGATGGTGTGCGAATAAACCCATTAAACTTCTATTTCTGTTGCAGGGATATTACTCTGATGTATCTTGTCCGTGAACCTGAAAATCCTTTTTCAGAAAAAATAAGAACTTTGCGTGGGAGCTTAACAGAGGATGAAATAGATGAGTGAGTAAGACTAAAGTTTACATAAATGCATGTGTGATGTTGTATGCTTTCAGAGGGTGGACGTGTAGCAGACTGTTCTTGTATTTACTGCCACCATGAGGCCATTTAAAAAAATACCCCAGTGAAATAAAAGTCTAGTAATATTAATTAATTAATTAATCTGTAGGATGGCAAGTCATGATTACTCAAATGTGAGACAGGTAACTAGTAAGATATTATGTGATGAAAAGCTGTGTAAGGCACAGTGTTCAGTGGGAAAAGATAGAAGATATGGTAACACTTTACTTGAAGGGGTGTGCATAAGACTGACATGACACCGTCATAATCATGACATGACACGTCATGAATATGAAGGAGGTTTTATGCATGTTTATGACAAATGTCATTAAGTGTCATTCGCTCAATTATGATATTTTTAATGCAAATATGACATTGTGTGAGATGTCTTTGTTATGGCAACTTGACTTTACTAAGACAACACAACCTGTCATAAATATGTCATAAACATGACATAGCAGATTAATTATCAAACTTAAGAAACCACTTAGCTTTATGGGTTAACATTTCATTAAACTGTCATGTGGTTGGTTTTGACATTGGCTGTCATGAGGCCATTATAACATTTTAATGACAAATTAAATTTGTACCACTGTAGTTGAGGTCAAGAAAAACATTCATGACACAGTTATAATGGCCTCATGACAGCCAATGTCAAAACCAACCACCTGACAGTTTAATGAAATGTTAACCCATAAAGCTAAGTGGTTTCTTAAGTTTGATAGTTAATCTGCTATGTCATGTTTATGACATATTTATGACAATTTATGTTGTCTTGGTAATGTCAAGTTGTCATGGCAAAGACACTGACAGGTTATGATGTATTGGTTTATGTCAAGTTGTCATAACAAAGACATCTCAAACAATGTCATATTTGCATTAAAAATGTCATAATTGAGCGAATGACACTTAATGACAGTTGTCATAAACATGCATAAGACCTCCTTCATATTTATGACATCTGCCATGTCATGATTATGAAGGTGTCATGTCAGTCTTATGCACACCCCTTCAAGTAAAGTGTTACCGAAGATATAAAGTCACTAGAAAATACAGTCCCAGACATTTCAGTGTTGCTACTGTATGCAATAAAATATGGTTAGAACACTGTTTTGACAATTTAACATGTTATATGTGGTGTTGTGTTTAGTGCTATGTTATCTTTTCAGAAGCTTCCGTTTCTAGAAATGCTTTCTGGCATCTCAACTACGATAAACTTTCATGTTAAGTAAAGGTTTTCTTAACTTTTTGGTGCAGGTTTGAATGGCAAATGTATGTCAACAAGATCTTTATAGTTTCTCAATCCTGGTTCATCAGTTCAGAGTTGAGTTACTGAGTTCAGGCATGAAGCATGAAGATATAATAATAATAAGCCTAATAAGATAGAATCAGATGTGTCTAATAAGGGAAAATGTGTTGTGTAGTGGAATTAAGAAACTTTGCTTTGGTAATTTAATGATTTTGAATTTGAATTTGGACCAAACTAATCCGTTTGTTGTATACAAATATGTATGACTTACAAAATTTGCCTTTGCAGATACAGGAAAGTTTTGAAGGAAGCTCATCAGCATGAGATCAGGAATTGTGATGTAGTTCTGTGCACCTGCGCTTCAGCATTGAAACCCGAGATCCGGGAGGTCATGGATTTCCGGCAGATACTCATTGATGAATGTGCCATGGCGACAGAGCCAGAGGCCTTTATCCCTTTAGTTTCCTACAAGCCACAGCAGGTGAGCTCGGGGATGACATCATCATCATCATCATCATCATCATCATCGGTTTCTGTTTTAAACAAAACAGTGACCCTGGACCACAAAACCAGTCACATGGGTCAATTTTCTGAAATTGAGATTTATACATAATCTGAAAGCTGAATAAATAAGTTTTCCATTGATGTATGGTTTGTTAGGATATGACAATATTTGGCCGAGATACAACTATTGAAAATCTGGAATCTGAGGGTGCAAAAAAATCGAAACATTGAGAAAATCTCCTTTAAAGTTGTCCATTTATGTTCACGATTGTGCTGCATTCACTCACAAAAATAAATGTTTTATATATTTAGGGTAGAAAATTTACAAAATATCTTCATGGAACATGATCTTTACTTAATATCCTAATGATTTTTGGCATAAAAGACAAATCGATAATTTTGACCCATATAATGTATTGTTGGCTATTGCCACAAATATACCCGTGCGACTTATGACTGGTTTTGTGATCCAGGGTCACAGACACAACAGATTCTGGCAGGTGGAGAAGACTTGCGATTTGCAACATGGTGTCTCCAAGTCTGTCCAAAATTGGCCCGTTCCCTAAAAAAAGTGTGTTAAAGACATTTTCTTGCTAAAGATTTCATTCCCTATATATTTTTCTAATTATTATTATTATTATGCACAATGCATTTTGATTTATAGTTTCCTGTCTGAAATATCATTCACAAAATGTTATATGTCTTTCTTGACTTGGACAAAATTGGATTGTAAATGAAAAATAATTGTTTTTATTTCCGAGATTCAAAAGTTAAAAATGCATATAATGAGGTTATCTGACAACAATGCAGAATAAATTGTAATATTTATCCGTGCCTAATGCTTTTTTACACAATATTTTTAAAACTAGTTGGCAGTAAACATTATATACTAGGGGTGTAACAATATCATGTCACAAAATATTGCGATACAAAAATGCAACAATATGTATCGTGTATAGTTCACCCAAAATAAAAATTAATGTGTGAGAAAAAAATCAAGTTTACAGAGTTTTAGTGTCAGTACTACATTAAACTACTATATATAATGTTGAATATAACATAATAATGTAATGGGGGAATATTTGTGTGTCCTGATAATGCCAAATGGCTTATGCTATCAGTAAAAAGTGACCTACATTATTTTAAATGTATCTAGTCAGTGAAAGAGTGCAAGCATATTCGTCTAAAATAATTCTGTAGGCTATTTTCAGCTTCAGAATCATGAATATTTTTATTCTGGTGTCACCATCGTCCTGTGCATTGGGTTAACAGCACCAATCCTATTCATTTACACCCACAATAATATCAAATTTAATTTCAATCAACAGCACATTTTTAGCATCGCAATAATAGGCTATAGTATTGTGAGTTCAGTATCATGATATGTATGGAATCGTGACATGAGGGTATAGTTACACCTCTATTATATACTATGCACTTTTTAAGTCATTCTCGGTGTATATAGCCACGTTAGGAGTGGAAGACAATCTTAATCTTCACATCGAATGAAAATCTCACTGGTTTCCTTGACAGATTGTTTTGCTGGGTGACCACAAACAGATCCGGCCCATAGTGCAGTGTGCCCTAGTGAAAAAGATGGGCATGCAGCGGTCTCTGTTTGAACGCTACATGGATCTGGCCATAATGTTGGACACTCAGTACAGAATGGTAAGAAACACTCAACAGAATCTGAACAAAACTTTCTCATTTTGCTTTGATGTTTAACAAATGCACATGCATGTTAGCATGAAGAAATTTGCAGGTTTCCTTCAGAAGAGTTTTATGATGGCAAACTGAAAACAGGAGCTAAACGAGGACCCCCCTTCCTTCTTAACAAGAACGGACTGCCAACGCCGATCTTGTTTGGCCACGTCCAAGGAGAAGAAGTCAGTTTAGTGGTATCTACAGAAAAGGGCAACGAGAACTCAATGGCCAACACTGAGGAGGCAGAGCAGGCTGTAAGTCCAATACTGCCTTCAGTTCACAAGCGCATAAGAAAACCACAGCTATGTCAGAATTTTCCAGTAGGAATTTCATTCGATTTTCGATTTGTTCCAGAAATATTTTTGTTATGCTGGTTGAAAGTCATTAAGTGGTCTAAGTAAGCAATAGTCGTGCCTAACAACGCCCTTCAGCCGTGACTTATTCATGATACAGCACTAGCCTTGAGTACCTTATTGCTTTTATAAAACGGTTACCGCACAATACAAATATTAAAGCCCCCAAAAAATATGCATCAATGCAACTTTCATGAAGTAAAATCACTAAAAGCCTTCCTTCCGCTTGAACAAATAGTCCCTGAGCGTGAACAGCAACAGAAGTTACATTATTTCGCCTTTAGATGGCGGCAAAAGACTTTATGAGTGACTTTTAAAGGGTAACTAAACCCTAAACCATCTTGTTGTAGTTAATGATCTGTAAGAATGGGGCTTTATTAGTGCTGTTCATTGATTCGAGTAACTTTTTTGACATTTGGGTATAAAGTGTTTTAATTCTACAATATATGGTGTAAAAACGTCTGAGTGCTGCCCTCTTCAGGTTGAATGGTGGCTACTGCAGTTGAATTTTCCTATTAGATGTTTGCGGTGGTACGTGACGTAAGCAGGTTCCAGCTCACTACGCCCTTCCTTGGTACGAGCTACCACGCATAGTATTGCATCAGTTAGGATAGCTTCAAGTTAGCGTAGATTTATCTGTATTTAGTACAGTGGTCAGGAGGGTACGTAGGTGTAGTGTTGCTGGTTGCAACAGCACGGCTGGACTGCAGATCTCATGCTTTTAAAGCTAACTCGCTATTGCTAGCCTCTACAAAAATTGCCTACCCTACCTTTAAGTATTGTGAGCATTCCTTGTAAGTGCAAACTCAGTGTGTGAAAATATGAAATTAGAAAACCATTATTATATTATTATTCTGAGTGGAATCACTTCAACACACCTCATACCATAAGCAGGAACTTCTCAGGAGAACCTGAAGGCAGCATCGGTTCTGTATCATTCTCATAATATTCTCTTGCATGTGATTTGTTTGTTTTTTCCAGGTTAATGTGGCACATCTGTTGATTAAATCACACGTACCACCTCAGAATATTGCAATTCTGACCCCTTACAACGCACAGATGTCAGAGATCAAAAAGACAATGCAGAAGAGAAATCTTACAAATGTCACCGTTTGCACAATTATGAAAAGTCAAGGTGTGTTATTCTGATTGCATCAGTCTAGAGTTTTAAATTCAATTCTGCTTGAATTTATGCTCAGTCTCTTCATTGATTTGAATCTTATCTTAAAACATTTTTCATCGATAGCTTTGATTTTATTATCTTATCATGCATGTTTATTTTGGTTTTCCTTTTCTCTGTGTTAATTAAATAATTATTATTATTATTCAGGGGGATAATGTGGAACGTGTGGGTTCAAGACTCGTTGTTTTCCCCCTTTGTTTCTGTGATTAACGAGTGGCATTAAAAGTGTAAATCGCTGTGTGCAGGAAGCGAGTGGCCGTATGTGATCGTCTCCACTGTTCGTTCCTGCTCCGTATCCGACATAGAAAGCTACACACCAAGTAATGCCTGGCTAGGAAAAAGACTCGGATTCATCACTGATCCAAATCAGGTCAATGTTGCCATAACTCGTGCACAGGATGGGCTGTGCATTCTGGGTAAGCAGTGAAGAATGCTCATGAAGTGATGACAAGTTTTGTTTAAAAAAATTGTTGGTTACTCTTGATTGGTGTTACATCAGTGTAATTATACAGTACCGGTCTTTTAATATTTTTAAAAGAAGTCTCTTCTGCTCACCAAGGCTGCATTTATTTGATTAAAAATACAAACAAAAACTGTAATTTTGTGAAATATTATCACAATTCAAAACAGCTGTTTTCTATGTGAATATATAGTAAAGTGTAATTTATTCCTGTGATCAAAGCTGAATTTTCAGCATCATTACTCCAGTCTTCAGGGTCACATGATCCTTCAGAAATCATTCTAATATGATGATTTGGTGCTTAAGAAACATTTATTATTATTATTATTATCAATGTTGAAAACAGTCATTTATCTGTAATACAAAGCTTTTGCAACACTAAACACTACCGTTCTAAAGTTTTGAGTCAGTAAGAAGTTTTATTTAATTTTTTTGGTGAAAGAAATAAAAGAAATCAGTACTTTTATTCATCAAGGATGAATTAAATTGATCAAAAGTTACAGTAAAGACATTTATAATGTTACAAAAGATTATATTTCAAATAAATGCTGCTCTTTTGAACTTTCTATTCATCAAAGAATCCTGAAAAAGAAAATTGTTCACAACTGTTTTCAACATTGATAATAATACCATAATCAGAAATGTTTCTTGAGCATCAAATCATCATATGAGAATGATTTTTCGAAGGGTCATGTGACACTGAAGACTGGAGTAATGATGCTGAAAATACAGCTTTGATCACAGGAATAAATTACAGTTTAAAATATATTAAAATAGAAAACAGTTAGGCTATTTTAAATTGTCATAATATTTAACATTACTGTTCAGTTCTTGTTGTTGTATTTTAAATCAAATAAATGCAGCCTTGGTGAGCAGAAGAGACTTAAGTAAAAATCTTACAGATCCAACACTTTTGATTAGTAGTGTATATTGTAAGTACTACTAATAATAGTAATATTCCCATTTTTGTTATCTCTTAGGTAATAGTGACCTGTTGAGATGCTGTAAACTTTGGGCCAGGCTCCTGGATCACTATTACAGGAAGAGCTGTGTGGTGAATCCAGCTAGTGACATACAGGTCAAAGCGCCGCCGAAAAGAAGACAGACAAAGAAAAAGCTCTGAGTGGCACGGCAGTGGCGAAGGTCCTTAGAGGACAAAAATGGCAATGGCAAAAAACTGTCATAAAAATTTGGTCTCATTTTAAAGAAGACCCTTGGCTGAAGTAAAAAACAAAAGTGAAAATATATTTATTTTTTTTTACATCATTTTACATAAAAAAAAAAAAAAAAATATATATATATAATAAAATATGTTAACTTAAAACTGCTAGAAAATCAAAGTAATATATCTAAACAAGTTGTGTTCCAAGTTTGAGCTGAGAATTTTCCCCATTAGATGCCAGTAAAAAAAAGTTTTTTGGTTTTTCACACCCACACAGTTATACTGTAGCTGCATAATTTATCCGGCCAAAGCTGAGAAAATGGCACCATCTGGTAAAAAATAGTAAAAATGTAAATTTTTGAAGCCTTGCCAACAGAATGAAAGCCTATTAACAAAAATTGCATAATTTTATAGTTAAATGGCCCCGGTATTAAAAATTGGGACACATTTTTGTCCTTAAGGTCTTGAGTGGAACTATTTTGTGTACCTAGTGCAAAATAGATTTATTAAAGGAAAAGGGGTGAAATAAAAATACACGTTTGTCTCAAAACGTATGCAGTTGGCATAAACACAGGCAAAAAAACTATAACCTAAACTGAAAAAGATTAACATTTCCATACAGACGCACAAGGGTTAAAGAATGATTCCTGAGTATTGGGGCATTAAAATATAGAACGAAGAGAAATGAGCCTTGTGTTGACCTCGTACATATTACCCACTGACTTTTACATTCTTACAACTTAAACTTAAAATGTAGGAAATTGCATCAGCTGACCATAAATACGTAAAATAATAAAATACTAATTATGGATTTGGAGGGATCTGTGGAATATAATTGCTGTGAAATCCATAAGGTTAAATTTGAATAGAATTAGATCATTTAAATCTCAACCTCAAAATCCTTGTCAGGTCAATAATTCAGCATAACTACAGAAAAATAGTGCATTTCATATTATTTTATTTTAATTTTGTAAAAAAAAAAAAAAAAAAGTTGAGTAGAACAGCTATTTTTGATTTCATATTTTAATTTTAAATTATGTGGGCCATCAGTTTCCCTAGTGGACAATATGAAATATTTCCTTAAAGGGACAGTTCACCCAAAAATGAAATTTCTTTTATGATTCACTCGCCTTCATGTTGTTCCAAAACTTCTATGCATGACTTAATAAACTTTAATGTTTATTGTCCTGAATTTTTCCTTTCTTTCTTTGCCAACAGGCTTACCGTACGAGTACACAGTGATAAGAGCTAGATAAAAGCCACTTGAAAAGGATCATGTTTCTGTTTGTAGAGTTTAGAAATCAGTGGGAGTGTCACTATTCTTTAACACTGTGTGTCACAGGGGTTTGCTGGATGCTGCAGATACATGCATTGTTGGCTACAAATCACTTGTGTTTCTGTATATCAGTCGTCCCTTCCAGATTCCCTGGTGACTAACTTCAGCGTCTCATTAAACATGAGTTCTGTTGTGCTGACTCTCTTTGGCCAAGCTACAACCGTCCAATCACAGACTGGAAGAAAAAAACACAGCGATTGTTGTGATTGAGTTTGTCAAGTTAATACTGTTAATGGATCTGATACACACGTCTGTTTAGCATGTTATATTAAGAATGATATTTATTTCACATACAAGAATCAAACAGTTTTGGTCAGTTTAATATATATATATATATATATATATATATCTACATTTGGCAATTTGACTATAGAGAAAATAAAAAAATAAAACCGTCATCATAAAATATTTTGTTCAGAAAAAAAGATTGGCATTGTTAAACGAGTAGGCTATAGGTATGAATATAGAAATAACATCTCAACAGATTTCCTGATAACTACGTAACTTCAACAGAACAGCAGATCTTGCTCTCCGGGGAGCTTGAGGTCAGAGGTTAAAGGTTACTGGTATCCAGGAGGCTGGTAGCCCACGTTGCTGGCTTGAGGCGGCTGATTGAAGGCTTGCGGCTGCTGGTGAACTGTGTGTACGGTGGGGTTGATGACCACTAGATTGTGTCGACGAGCCTTCAGCTCTCTGGCCATCTGACACCACACACACACCGTGCAGCAGGTCACCGCGCAGCAGTCGTCCTGAATCGAACCCTTCATGAGAGAAAACACAATAAATGTAATGTGATGTGAAACTGAGGCCTTGTTTACACCTGATATTAAGATGCGTTTTGGTCGATCGGATCACAAGTGGACAAGAGAGACACATTCACGTTTACTGGTGTTTTAATCCGACTCTTCTGTCCACTTTCAACCACTTCTGTCCTGATTTCTTCGAGGGGAGGGTCTATGGGCGGGAAATGTTTGGGTTTTTTCAGATCTTTTTGATCTAATGGCAATGGCGCAATTTACATATGAACACGACAGGAGATGACAGAAAAACACACTCAGCTTTAGTTTCTGCTCTGACAGTCACAAGACCAGCTGATCGCTGTGAGTGTGTGTTAGAAATCAGGAATGGTGAGAGAACATTGTGATTGATATGTTTTTGATCTTCAAACCAAACTTGGGTCTCCAGCCAACAAAGTTTAAATCCCGTCTGTCTAGAGCTCTTCCCATAATGTTACGCATGAGGTCAGTAGACGGAGAGAAGACGGTCTTTTGTGGCTGTTTGAACACATTCGATCACATGAGCGTTTACACTACGAAAGCAATCCGGTCGAATGTATTTTCAACTATTCAGTCAAACCTCAAATGCACATTTTAAAGCTACAGTGTTTTTAAAAAAAATCAAGTTTCTAACAAGTTGTTATATAAGCACTACAACGTTTTTCCGATTCGTAAACATAAACTCACTTCATTTTGGTAGTTTTATTCATCATAGAATCCTGAAAAATGTATCACGGTTTCCATTAAGCAGCACAACTGTTTTTGTTGAAGAATTTCCCTTGTCTCATATAAAAGTCTGAATGCTGTAATGCCCAGCAGAAAATAGGTCACAAGGATAAGAGAATGGAAAAGTACTCAAAAGTCTGTAAATGCAGGTGTTGGGATGCGCTGGCAGAAAAACATGTTTTTTGAGATGTTCCACCAATAGAAGAAGGTTTAGGGAGAGATGTATCTAATGGTGGCAAGGCCACAAGGAGTGACAAAGAAGAGGAGATAAATATGAGGGTTTTCTTATCACCTAGCGATAAGAAAAAGTGTAAGACATGAACACTGGCCATTGTAACCTCAGATGTCCAGACGGCCAGCTGGCTTCTCATTTTGTTGCTTGTCAATAAAGTTAATTCTTCTGACCTGGAACCTTGACTCTGAGAAACTTCTTTGTGACCTGAACCAAGGACTTCGAATTTGCCACAACATTTTCAACATTGATAATAATCAGAAATGTTTCTTGGGCAGCAAATCATCATGTTAGAATGATTTCTGAAGGATCATGTGATCGGCTGGGAGTAATGATGCCGAAAATATATTTATATTAAACAGTAATAATTGTATTACAACATAGTAATTACCCTAATGTGGTATCTCTCTCTCATACTGCTCCTCATGGCGAATGTAATAGGATGCAACATGCCTCCGAAGCAAATCTCCAGCATGGGGAGACAGAGACACTCTCCAAAGTCCTCGCTGGTCTTACACATGAGGCAGTAGCTGCACCATAAACCACAGCAACCTGCCACAGGAACACAGATGTCAACGCACATTGAATTAGTTACGCTTTCAGTTCATCTGAAATCTCACATCCTCAAACCCCAGACAGAAACATGACGCAAATTGATGTTTATTTTACACATTCCTCACGTGTGCTTAACTCTACAGTAGCCTATACTATTCCTCTTTCTCTCTCTCTCTCCACCAAACACTTACAGATGCCCATGTCGTCGCAGCAGTCACACACTCCTGTGCTCCACATGTTTTGCTTGAAGTTATCAGGGGCCAGAATCATGGGTGAATGGACACTTATAGTTGATTGCGCCATGATTATCACTCAGTGATCTGGGAAAACACATGGAAAAATCCACAGACAAGTGAGAATGCTTGTCAATAGATGTATTTATTTATAGAGGCATGTTTTTTAAGCACATATAGATTTATATTTTTCATTTGAATACTACTACTAAAAATAATGATTAGTAGTAATTTGTAGGTGTAGGAGCAGTAAGAAATAATTAAGGTACGACAGCGGTGCTGTAACGTTATGTGAATAAAAGGCTGAAGGGCAAGACTTGCTAGTTAAATTGACTTGTAAATACACAATCCAGCACGGTCTCTCGTACCCTTATTGCTTTTATAAACCTAATATATATATATATATATATATATATATATATATATATATATATATATATATATAATGCTCTCTAAAATAAGTAAATCCCATCCTTCCGCCATAAAAAATAGTCCCTCCCTAACAGTCACAGTAAAGTGATTAAATGGCAAGTGTTCCTTGTATTGCCTCGAAAGGTTTGAGCTCAAATAAAAACACATACTAGGAACTGTTCTTGTGCGCTTTGCCATATATATGTAAGGGATAATGTAGAGCGAGGCGGTTGTTATAGCGAACCCAGACAGACTGATCAGGACGTTCCGTCTCGACTGTTAGAATCCTGCCATGAAAAACAGAGCGTTGGATTCTAGACGCAGGATTCTAACCGTAGAGACAGAACGGACTATTTTCTTTAGCAGAAGCAATACAATCATTTTTAAATCAATATTTTGTCATTGATTTATTTGGTAGGTAGCCATGTAATAAGCGGGATAATGTAGAGCGAGGCGGTTGTTATAGCGAATACAACCCCTTCAGGCTGATTCAAAACTGGTAAATTAGTTTAAATCAGACCTGTTCACTGTACAGACTTCGAGAGTTCGCCTAAGAAGCGGCATTAACCAGTATTACTCGATGAACATACAGTACCATACCTGGCTGAAACAGAAAACTTTGAAATTATATTCCCTCTGCACTTCAGAAACGGTGGGCTTCCTTTCACACACGCACGCACATGCATCAACCGCAATGCATGAGAAGAGTTTTGATTGAAGGCGCAGGAAGTTGAAAACCCCCGTTGTAAATACAACGCACTTAAAAAAATAAAATAAAATAAAAATCATGTACATTTATTCATTTTGTATTTTAGTAATGTATGCATCATAAAATTATACCTTTTTTTGTCCAGAAAGCTTGTTTAATTTCAGTTTGATAATATTTTACTTTTTTCAGATTTATTTGTTTATTTTTGTGGGGTGTTTTTTACGTTTAAATTACTAGATTTGATAAATAAATAAAAAATAAATAGTAATGTAAGCACACATTATTCAAAATAACTCACAATTTCATGCCATTTTAATTCAGCTCAAAATATCTTACATTGGGTGTCTTTACTGACCGCTTGAGGGGGAAAAAATTGCTTTATATCACTATTTGGAGCAAATGAGCTGTTTCGTCGTTTTGTTACTTTTTTTAAATTTCAACCACAAAACTCAAAAAAGTGTGTATTCGTGGTTCAAGTGCGACAAAAGTCCTGCGGTCTTGCACCCCTCTGACGAAAACTTATAGGCCAGGCTACTATGTACAAAAAATCAGATGAGCCTAGAATATGAACACAACGTGTTTAATTATAGCCTACACGTTAAGCATTTTCCTTCCATAGAAAACCATTATAAGAACGCTTAATGTAGCTTAATGCAGATTAGAATGTCCCCTTATTATGTCGAAATAATGAGAAATATTATGTCAAAATGAGATATTATGTCGAAATAACAGATATTATGTCGAAATAACGATATATTATGTTGAAATAATGAGATATTATGTTGAAATAACAACTTAATATCTTGGAATAACAAGATAAGAGTTCTCTTTTTTCCTTCACCATGCGGTTCAGGGCTTCCATAGAATACAGCCTGAATATAATTGCTTCCAGAAATTATTTTTGGGGGTGCTATCGGGGTGCTTTGGTCTTTTTTGGGGTGCTGAAGCACCTGCTAGCCCCTCCCCAGCACCGCCCATGATTATGATTGTAAGCATTATCAATATATCTCAAAAATGTGATGTGCCGTCAAAAGTCCCAGTTGGTCTGTAATATTTTTATGAATGCTAACAATGCAATGTTAAAATTCTGTCAAAAAATGCCCGTCTCAGAGTAGTAAACAGTCGGTTATGGCTCAAGTGAACTAAACAGTAGAGAAAGACAACATGTGTATCAGTATCAGTGTATTGGATCCGTGCATCAGGTCTTAAAGAGACAGCAGCTATAATTATAATTACTATTATTATTTTGTGTTGCCCTGTTTCATCCGGTAAAATAACTTCCTCTAAAGTCTTCCTCTAAATGAAGTCAAGCTATTTAAACAGTAAACATGATTTGAGAGCTTAGTTCGTGTTTGAATGTATGAGGCGCTCCCACGTGGACTTCATAGTTTGTCTTGATCAATGCAAGAGCAAAGAGCTGTATTATATCTGTGTATTAGCTCTTAAAGAGACAGCAGCCTAATATTTCACCTGCTGTCTGTGATTTTAATACCCTGGTTGACACCAGACCCTTCTCAGTTGTAACTGAGAGTGGGGCTAAGGTTCATTCACAGCCCATTTCCAAAGGGGCGTCGCTCAAATGCCTCTGGGCGCATTGGATAGACCTAAAACCAATCAGAGCGATGAAGGAGATGATGTATGCAGAGCTGCCGGCGACCGCTTCGAATTAATTCTTCGTTGTCAGTGCCAATTTGTAAAGCTGAGAGTCCAAGCTTGGTCGCTTCCTTGACCTGATCCTCCATGAGGGCTACCAATGGAGAAATAACCATTACCAGGGGGCTCTCGCTAAGACCCATTCAGTCGGCAAGACCGCAACAACATCTTTTTTAGATATGAAGGCTTCGAGTGTTGTTCTTTGCTCGGCTTTTAACAAAAAGGAAACGTTCAAATCGCTTAAAACAGACGCGATAGCTGATTCGAACGAGTGATATTGCGGATGTTCCACGGCGGCAGCCATCTTTGCTATGTACAAAATCTGCTTCAGCGTCGCTGCGCTCGTCATCGTGTAAAGCCCGCCTCAACGTTTGTGATTGGTGCCTCGATTTGGAAAAATTGGAAATGGGCTTGAATGAATGGGCTCATGGCCAGACGGACTTGCAGAGCAAATCTCAAATTTGCCAGAAGTTCGTCAGGGTTTTCCCAGGCTATGATTTTAATGTTAATCAAACAAAAAAAGGACAAAGAAAAACTGAATAACTTTAGCTTTAACTTTAATAAGGATTAATCCGTTTAATTTGTACAGTGAAGACTATCAAGTTATTTTACATTTGGTTATTCAATGTCTATATCTGAAAACTATCCGTTTTATAATTATTATTATTATACTTTAGTGAGATTACATTTAATTATTATTCACGAGGGTTTTCCAGTTTCAATTTAACCTGAACATGTCACATAAAATGGGACACTTTTTAAACCTGTTCTGATTAATTACTATTTTGTGTTATCATGGCCTAAACCGATACAACAGGTAATGATATTTCTACTATAAATATACAGTGAGGAAAATAAGTATTTGAACACCCTGCTATTTTGCAAGTTCTCCCACTTGGAAATCATGGAGGGGTCTGAAATTGTCATCGTAGGTGCATGTCCACTGTGAGAGACATAATCTAAAAAAAAAAATCCAGAAATCACAATATATGATTTTTTAACTATTTATTTGTATGATACAGCTGCAAATAAGTATTTGAACACCTGTCTATCAGCTAGAATTCTGACCCTCAAAGACCTGTTAGTCTGCCTTTAAAATGTCCACCTCCACTCCATTTATTATCCTAAATTAGATGCACCTGTTTGAGGTCGTTAGCTGCATAAAGACACCTGTCCACCCCATACAATCAGTAAGAATCCAACTACTAACATGGCCAAGACCAAAGAGCTGTCCAAAGACACTAGAGACAAAATTGTACACCTCCACAAGGCTGGAAAGGGCTACGGGGAAATTGCCAAGGAGCTTGGTGAAAAAAGGTCCACTGTTGGAGCAATCATTAGAAAATGGAAGAAGCTAAACATGACTGTCAATCTCCCTCGGACTGGGGCTCCATGCAAGATCTCACCTCGTGGGGTCTCAATGATCCTAAGAAAGGTGAGAAATCAGCCCAGAACTACACGGGAGGAGCTGGTCAATGACCTGAAAAGAGCTGGGACCACCGTTTCCAAGGTTACTGTTGGTAATACACTAAGACGTCATGGTTTGAAATCATGCATGGCACGGAAGGTTCCCCTGCTTAAACAAGCACATGTCAAGGCCCGTCTTAAGTTTGCCAATGACCATTTGGATGATCCAGAGGAGTCATGGGAGAAAGTCATGTGGTCAGATGAGACCAAAATAGAACTTTTTGGTCATAATTCCACTAAACGTGTTTGGAGGAAGAAGAATGATGAGTACCATCCCAAGAACACCATCCCTACTGTGAAGCATGGGGGTGGTAGCATCAACCGCAATTTTTAAAAACCGTAGCAAAAACCGTAGCATTTTTCTGCACATGGGACAGGGCGACTGCACTGTATTAAGGAGAGGATGACCGGGGCCATGTATTGCGAGATTTTGGGGAACAACCTCCTTCCCTCAGTTAGAGCATTGAAGATGGGTCGAGGCTGGGTCTTCCAACATGACAATGACCCGAAGCACACAGCCAGGATAACCAAGGAGTGGCTCTGTAAGAAGCATATCAAGGTTCTGGCATGGCCTAGCCAGTCTCCAGACCTAAACCCAATAGAGAATCTTTGGAGGGAGCTCAAACTCTGTGTTTCTCAGCGACAGCCCAGAAACCTGACTGATCTAGAGAAGATCTGTGTGGAGGAGTGGGCCAAAATCCCTCCTGCAGTGTGTGCAAACCTGGTGAAAAACTACAGGAAACGTTTGACCTCTGTAATTGCAAACAAAGGCTACTGTACCAAATATTAACATTGATTTTCTCAGGTGTTCAAATACTTATTTGCAGCTGTATCATACAAATAAATAGTTAAAAAATCATATATTGTGATTTCTGGATTTTTTTTTTTAGATTATGTCTCTCACAGTGGACATGCGCCTACGATGACAATTTCAGACCCCTCCATGATTTCTAAGTGGGAGAACTTGCAAAATAGCAGGGTGTTCAAATACTTATTTTCCTCACTGTACTTGTTGCTAGCAGACATTAGGTTACATAGACTTTCTAACCCATCTAAAGTTGTTTTACATAATTTGACATTGTAGTTGGACTATGAGCTTAAAATCACTGCCCCACTTTATAAGACTAAACAAAACGAATGAATAGCAGAGCTAAACTGTGTTGAAAGAGCATAATAACATTAAAAGCACACTGGATATTGTTTTAAAGGTTATAGCATCACACAAAAACTCAAAAGCCGGGAGTAAAAACAGTTATCTGTGCATCTACCGAAACCTGTCCCATTTTTGCATAGCTCACATAATCTAAAATGAAGTATATATTGAGCAAATTTTTAGGCAGTTTTATAGCAAGTCTAGACAGGTTTGTGAACAGAGAGGATTTAAATTGCATCACATTGAATGGATACGGCCACGATGTATTATATCCACTACAATCAGAGATCATGGTGAAACTCGAGCCGGATCGAAAGAGAAAAATCCCTTCTCCACCCGTAGGGACGGTCACTTCCTCGCCCCAGCACAGGGAACACAATGCAAATTCCCACACCCTTTATTCTGGTAAAGAGCATCAGATCATAATACGAGGAAGGAAAAAGTGAAGGAAAATCATGGAGCAGAATGGCTGCCAATGTCCACAGGACGACATGAAATGAAAGGACGAAAGTGAGGTCAGGAACTGGATTTTCATATATTTCCCTCCTTATTTTACTTGTAAATACCCTCCAGGTTCTCCAGGATGCAAAACGTTCAGCATAAAGCATTAGACACGGCTGTAAAAACAAGTGCTCTAGAAACCCTCGAGGATATGATTTTTTTTTTAAAGTATTAAGAAGTGCTACTGTCATTTACAATTAAAGCCGCAGTGCCTGAACACGCATAAACTAACACTAAAGGAGAAACATTACACGTCTAGACAACTTTGTTGATGTGTAAAAGCTCATTTAAAAGCAAAAACATAAAAAAAATACTCTTACAAAAAGTCACGAGATACAGGAACAGTTCAGAAATGCAATACCACATAAAACAAGTGATGCAAATATTTGCAGAAGTGTAGAAAACGGTGTACTTGCCCAAAGCCTGGTCTTCAGAGGGTGTGTGTGTGTGTATGTGAGAGACGTTTGTGTTGACGCTCTGCTGTTCACAGGGGGGAGGAAACCAAAAAGCCATCATGACCACAGGTGAGCACGTCACACACACACACTTCCTTCACCATCATCAGTGCAGCGCAATAGAAGAAAAACAGGTGCATTTCTATTGTGATCAAGCAATTAAAAGACACTTACAATCATTAGACATTGTTATTCATCCTGAATACAAACCAGTTAACAATGACATTTAGAAAAGTTGATATTATGATCATGTAATGCTATACATGTAATATATATGCATGCATCTTCTTCACAGTGTTTGCATGCTTTAGACACTGTTTATCATGGTGCACTGAGGTTCATAATAAATCTTAAAACCCTCACTCATCATTGTGTGTGTTGTATATGCTCAGGTTGGATGGTTTGCTTTGTCCATCCGAAGACAAAAAACACTGGCATGTTTTTATTTATAAATCTATCCTGGGTCTACTTCCGTCATATCTTTATACCTACATCTGTGAACAGTATGTTTGCTATAATTATTCTTACTGTCTGTTCCAGTGGTACGTACTGGCAGAGGTGGACAGTAACAAAGGACATTTACTTGGGTAGGCTACTGTACTTGACTACACTTTTTGAGTATCTGTACTTTACTTATTATTTTTTTTACTTTAACTTCACTACAGTAAATTTGAAAGACAAATATTGTACTTTTTACTCCACTACAATTTTGTCAAGGTCCTTGGGTAGAATAAAGCAATAAGCCCCGCAAAGCCGTGTTTTATAAATAAAATATTTAAATAAAATAAATATTAAAAGGAATATTTTTTTATTTATTTTGTGTATTTTTTGTTATTCTTTTTTGTTTATTTACCCCCTTTAGCTGTTCTAAATTCACTGTAAAACACGGCTTTTACAAGGGGCTTATTGCTTTTATAAAACGGTTACTCCATAAAAATATTAATTTTAATATTTATTTTATTCATAAAATAAACACCAGCAACAAAAAAATATGTAAGGGATAATGTAGAGCGAGATTAATCTGATTAATTCGGTTTGGGAGTATAGATAAAAGCCCGCCCGCACTTACAATTGATTGGTTGGGTCCTTCCTTACACACGCTTCGTAAGGCACACTAGCACACACACGCAAGGTCTCTCGCTCCCTCTCTCTCTTTTCACGTTCTTCTCCCGGTAGACGTAGAATCCACAGCTAGATCAATGAGCATAGAAGCCCTATGATTACAACGAACGACCATCATTTGAAGTGTCACACAGTTCTGAAATTATCGTACATTATAGGATTTTTTTTTTTCATTATTGATCGTACATCGTACAGAGGTCAAAATTATCGTACAAATACGATAATTATCGTACGTCTGGCAACACTGAAACGGACTATTTTCTTCAGCGGAAGCAATACAATCGTTTTTAAATCAATAAACTCCATGTTGAAACTTAGTGAGCTGGTTTCATTGGACAGTTTTAAACGATTTGGAGAATGAAACATCGGGCTGTAGATGTTTTAACTAGTTATGTATTGATATTGAAATTTGGATTGGATTTGCTTGTGTGTGTATATGTGCATGTATTAATGGATGTTAGGCTATCTGTTAAACTCAAACGAGCTGTGTCTGTCAGCCAGAACGCTCTTGTAAAATAGATTCTAAATCTCAATGTGCTTCTTTTCCTAGTAAATTAAAGGTTATAATAATAACAATAATATGAAAAGTTATTTGTAAAAAGGTAGTCTATTATTTGCATAGTAACCCCCCCACACACATCCTGGAACAGAACCGGTTTGCAGGGACTGAGCAGAATAAAGGATTGCTAAACAAATGCGTAACGCAAAGTGTAAACACTGCTGTGTGATGATGAATCAGTAAACACACAGACTGAGCCGATCGGCTCCGGTAACAAAACATTGTCAATCGCATGTGACGTCTGAAGCCGGGATCAGGTTCTGAACCTCTATTATGAGTTTTAGCATTTATACACGCAAACACAATCCCTATTATAATTCCTCTTAATGAAGTCAAGCTATTTAAAAAGTAGCCTAAACATTAGCGAACTTTAACAAAAGAGCTTAGTTTGCATTGGATGTACGAGGCGCTCCCACATGGACTTCATGGTTCGTCTTGGTCAATGCATTACCTAACATTACATTAATCTAGCATAAAAACTAGGTAGTTTTAAACATGACCAAAAGCATTATTTAACTATGCCCAGCATTTTGGTCATAATCTTGTAAATTAATGATTTCCCTCCTAATAAATGTGTTTTTTTTTTAAAGAAGAAAACTGCCCCCTCCCCCAAAAAATGACATAATTTGGTGAAAAGACAATTAATGAACTGTCAATCAAAGCTAAACAACTCAACTAATTGATATATACATATATACATACATATATATAGACACAGTGTTGGGGGTAATGTATTGCAAGTAACTTGAGTTATGTAATCAGATTACTTTTTCCATGTAACTAGTAATGCATTACTTTTTAAATTACAACTATAAGATACTGTTTCAAATAAGCAATGCAAGATACTTGTTTTCCCATGTATTGACTTGAATGATTGAGAGTAAATGTCAAGACGTTGCGCATGACATGAGGGTTTACTGTAGTTCAAGAGTAAATGTGAGAATGAATTTATCTCACTTGCACAAAACGGTGTTCCTCAAAATGAATAAAAACAGTAAAATTGAAACTCAGAATATTACGTAATACGGATTACATAATACAAATATATGTATTCAGCAATGTCTTTGCTGATGACTTTCGAAAAGGCCTTTATATTTGCCAAAAATAGAACTTTTATGGGATTTTTTGGTTATTAGCCCTCTGGTACTGTTCGTGTGTCGGTCAAAAATGATTGAGTTTGTTTTATTTCAATGAAATGATTGTAAAAAAAAAAAAAAAAAAAAAAAAAAAAAAACTCAAATTGAGGGGAGTGATTTATTTAGGCCGGTTCACTGCATTTCGTTGCTTTGTACTTGTGACATGCAATGACAATAAAGTTGAATTCTATTCTATTCTATAACAGCAGTTAATACTATTTAGTCTGATGATCATTTACTTTTTACTGATCACTTGCTGAAAAAAAAAAAAAAAAAAAAAAGATACATTGCTTCTTTAAGCATTGCACAGGTGTTTTGTACCTTCTTTTTTGGAAAGAGCCCATAACAAACCAGATTGCAGAGAAAAGACAAGAAAAACTGCACACAGGTGTCATTCCAGAAATAATTTATTTCACTTCCATTTTAATCTTTTTTGTTTTTCAATGATGTGGAAAGTACAACCAAAAAAAAAAGAAAAGAAAAGAAAAGGAAAAAAAGGCCCTTTGAGAACAGGAACTGAGATGACCAAATAAAGTGAAGCAACGGTCCCTTCCCCTTTACCCATGACTACCGTTTGACTGGCTTCTCTGCCACCCCAGCAGAGACAGAAGAGGCCCAAACTTCATTCCACCAAACTGGAGTGCATTACATTACAATGCTCTCGGATGCACGTGTGTGTGTGTGTGAGTGTGAACTAAAGCATCAGACTCGGTGTTACAGGCTTCATCTTCTCAGAAAGCCTTCTAGACCATCCACACCAGACTGGAAGCTGTCAAGAGTGTGTGTGTGTGTGTGTTTCTTTCCACGCTCACACACATCCTGCCTTCCTTCCACCAGAAGCTTCGCTGGGGAAACACATGTTGAAAACCTAGAGATTAATCAACACTGTGAACCTGCCAGCTAGTTCATTTACGTGTCTCTCTCTAGTTCTGTGTTTGGACACTTGTGCCACTTTCCCTCCATTTCAACTGAAGAGACCGAATCCATTCGGGATTCTCATGGGTTGTCTCTCGGATCATGTGACGCTCCTCTCAATTTATATGCTCATAACGTACAATCGGGGACACACTCGTACACACAAACACACATTAAACGGCTTTCAAATAACGCCTTGACCTTGGACAAACATCCTAATTTCATGTTTGGCATTAATCTTTCTTATTCTGCATAATCCTATCATTTCCTCACACAAAATAAAACACCAAACAAACAGGAACCATCTACCTCATCTCATGGACAACGCAAATGTTAAGGAAAAACAGAAAATACTCAAGTTTTTTTTTCTTTTTTTTTTTTCTAATTCAAGGCACAATGTCTCTCCGTCTTGCCCTTAAACTCAGAGTACCACAGACTCAGCTGTCAATCACTCGCGAAAGGCTCCGCCTTCAACCCGTCGCCTCTCCGCTAGCTCCGCCCTCGTTTAGCTAACACTGTTTCAGAGATGCGTCTGTTCGGGAGTGTTTTCACAGTCCCACACCAGTGAGTACAAACAAAACAAAAACAAATAATGACAGCAACGACAACAGAAAAAAAAAAAAAGAAAAAAAAAAGAAAAGAAAAAAAATCTAAAATAAAACCCAAATAGTCACGTCCTGTTTTCTGTGTTATGTCAGAAATTTAAGTCATATCCATCAGCTCATTTTTGGCAAGCTTGTCTTAAATATGCACTAAGTACTGATAGATAGGATAAACATACACCGTTATGTGTGGTTTTAAGTAGATGCGTTCGTCATTTTTTTTGTATCATTTTCTTCTCATAGACTTGTATGAACAAGGATTTTAGTCGATTTTCATTCGTCAGTTTAAAGGTTTACGTGAATGCAAGCAGGAACAGAGTTTGCCGTGGTGTCTTGCTTTAGACGTGGGCGAGATGAGTTTTACGAGACGCCGTTCACCAGGGCCACGGCCCCCCCGGCCGATGCCACGCCGTTACTCGGGGAGCGCTTGGAGGGAGTCAGCTCTTCCTTACTCACGCTAGTCCCGTTTTCCTGATGGAGAGACAATGAGATGCAGTTGAAGACTCTGTTCTGTGCATAATCCTCATGAAATTGTCCTTTTACAGACGTTTACATAACGTTTCATGATGGTGGCACAGCTGCTCTACACACACACACACACACTCTTGTACATCTATCTTTATGAGGACATTCATTGACAATGAAATCTCTAGCCGCTTACCCTGACCTTACCCATCACAACTAAATGCCTAACCCGACCCCTGACCCTAAACCTACCCTTAACCTCATTATAACCTGAACCCTAAAACCAAGTCTTGACCCTCAAACAGGCCTTTAAAGGCTCTCAGAAACTGAGGACCAGCCAAAATGTCCTCACTTTACTCTCTTTGTCCTCACTCCAATGGTCTAACACTCAAACTGGTCCTCACAAAGATAGCTGTACACATACACACAGGCATTTATTGAAATAGGCGCTTCAGAGTGAAGTGGTATATATATATATATACACACATTTGTTAGATGCAATTAATAATTAATCGATTTGATTTTCAGTAAAAATAAAATAAAAAAAGTGCTTCAACTTAAACTTATTTCAGTTTATTGCCATCACAACATTTCTAATTTTCATATAGTTCATGTTTTTCAACTAATGTTTACAATTTTACTTTATTTCAGCTTCATTAACAGTAACGTTTTTAATAGTTTTAGTTTTAGTTAATAACCCCGATAATAACCATAATAATTATCAACATTGCTAAATTGTGCAGCCCTACAAGACATACCTGGAACTTTTAACTTTATTTAAACAATAATAATAATAATATTAATAGCAACAATATGCTGAGGGGTGTGTTTAGTGTTGTAGTTTTGGCAGACCTTGGGATGGGACACGAGCTGCATCGCCGCCTCCTTCCCTGGGAGATTCTGTCTGCTCTGGGAATCGGCACGAGAGATGAAGTCAGCAACAGAAACTATATCAGCACAGAGAGAAATAGATGGGGGAAAAAAACAGCAAGAGATCAAACAAGTGGAGCAAACCCATAACCTACAGCATGAAAACAGATCTTACATGTGGACCATGACTGTGAAATTAACATCAGCAAAATGCACAATCTAAAGATGAACATCGTGATGTGGCGAGACCCAGGCAGACGGGCAGCGATTATGGCTAAAATTTTAATAAAATTTTAATAAGGAATAAATTTGATTAAAATGTTAAATTATAGAGACAAACAAATTAATTTAATAAATATTAAAATTGTAATGGCAAATAAGTTTCAAGATAACAAAAAATAAATCTCTAAAAATAAAGTGTAAAATCTAAAGTAGCGTATGTAACAAATGAAGTTTGTGAAGATCAGAGTACAGAGAAAGAACGGCCCAAAAGAAGATGTGTATGTGTATATGTGTGTGTGTGTATGTGTGCATGTGTGTATGTGTGTGTGTGTGTGTGTGTATATGTGTGTATGTTTATGTATGTGTGTGTGTTTACACATTGCCCAGAGTGATAGAGAAAACTGACATCGCCTCTGTCATCGTGACAAGAGAGACACATTCATGAAGGTATAGGCGAAGGTACAAGTTTCATTTGATTATTTGATCAGACATATGTGATTCATCTTCTAATAACCTTTTAATGGCTTCCTTGGAATGATTTGTGTTATCTACTTCTGTGGCGGGTCATATTTGGCGTGTATGTGTGTGTGACGCCCTCTGGTGTTCAGAGGGATATGTGGTGTGCTGAGAGATGTGACGAGATCTCGACTAAATTGTGATGAGATTTCCCGTCGAGTGAAAAGCGGTCTCGCGATATCGCCATGGTTAAGTGAGGGTGAAATAAGCACAGAATATGCCACCGCTTCACTCACATTCCCCTCAACTGTCGTTTTGCTGTTTTTATAAAAAATAAAAACCATTATAAACGAATGTAAAAGTCTGCTCTGCTCATCCAGCACGAGTTGCCATCACAATCAGTGCAGCAGAAATCACAGTTCACTGATCACGTGATGGCGGATGATTTGTTGCGCAACAGAGCCTAAACATCGGATAAATGTCCTACCTTGTAGAATGCGCGCTCAGCACCGCTGCTCCCTGTACACAGAGTACGATACGTGCGATCGCGCATTTGAAAGTGAAAGTAAAACACGAGCTCCCTGATGTGCGCAAAATAGGCTGCTGCGCATAGATAGATATAGATAGATATATCTATCTATCTATCTATCTATATATATATATATATATATATACACACACACACATACATATATATACATATATATACACACACATACACATGTTAGATGCAATTAATCGATTTGACATAAAAGAAATGAATACAACTCCAATAACAAGAACATACACCACATATCATACCAGCAAATACTTTAACAGGCCTGTTAAAAAAAATACAATAAAATACTACAAAACAACCAAAATATGAGTCCTGGTGCAAGATTGAATCTGGTCAGCAACACAATCTCACCCAGTCCTCCTCTCTACCATCCTGTCACTAAATCTGCATAATAGAGGAAAATAATCCTAAAAGTTTGATGAAATGTGCAATCTGACGATTCTCTTTCTTTAGTCCTTTCCTCCTGCATCTTGACCCCTTCCCACTCTCTCACCTGTGTCACCCGGCTGTCTGTCCCGGCTGGTGGATCCTCCCTCGGGACGGTTGCCACGGTTACGGCGCCGGCGGCTCCTGTTGCGGCGCTGGGGCCGGCCTTCCTCTTCTGGGAGAAATGATGAGACAGAAAGCATGAGAGGCAAGGGGGCCAATCTTCTGAGGCAGTTCTACGAAATTAAATCAAGCAAATTTCCCAAAGGCTTTCCTAATGTGGATTCTTTTTTTATATAACAGTTTTTGCAAGAGTGCAGAATTCAGTGAGTTTGCGCTTTAGAGTTTGACAGCCTTAGTGATTATAAAGGGAGGCCCTTCTCTTGCCACTTGTTTATTACTAATTCACAATCTGAACACAAGTTTAGTTTTTCATGCTAAGTACAACACAAAATGTTTCTTGAGCAGCAAATCATCATATGAGAATGATTTCTGAAGGATCATGTGACACTGAAGACTGGAGTAATGATGCTGAAAATTCAGCTTTTGATCACAGGAATAAATTACATTTTACAATATAAAATAGTTATATTACAATGTAATAATATTTCACAATATCACTGTTTTTACTGTATTTTTTATCAAATAAATCCAGCCTTGGTGACTTATTTCTACACAAAAAAAGGAAACCCTTAACAAAAAAAACAAAAAAAAAGTCAACTACATGAATAATAAAAAAAAAACCACTAAAACATTTACTTATCTTACAGTTTTTCTTGATTGCTTAAACACTATAACCAGGCTTTTGAACTAAAATTTCAAAACCATAACGCCGTTTATCAAAAAGCACACTCATTTCCCTAAACTATAAACACTATTCCCCTGTTTTGACATCAGATTTGTTGAACTGTCACTGCAAAACTCTACACACAAATCCCTTCATTTCTCATTGCCTACACCATGTTGTCATTTAGAAAGCACTAGCATTCAATATTGTTCACTCAAGTCAGCACAGCTTCAGCTCAGTTAGACACAATTACCCAAGTGGAAACACTAAGAGTCAAAATTGATCACACACCAATGAGAACCTTCAATACAGGGGTTTTCAAAGTGTGGGGCGCCAAAGCATGCCAGGGGAGGCGCGGAGAGTGATACAAATTATAGCCTAATAATTAGTTTAAATTAATGAATTAAAAAAGTTAAATTGTTATTATTTTGAAAATAAGGCCTCGTTTAGACTGCAGTCTTGATGCCCAATTCTGATTTGTTACCTTTATCCGATTTTTTTGACCGTCCGTTTACACGTTCTTTCAACTGTATCCGATTCATGCGTTTACACTTGCCATACTATCTGAAGCATCGCGCATGCTTGAAGGGTTAACTTTTCTCTTGCACAGCTGGACGAATGCGAAATATGCTTGATGCTAGCTCTGCGATATATGCAGAGTTCGCCAAACATCACCATGATTTTGAGGTGGAGGACGACGAAAAGTGCCATCATTGCAGCCTGTTCATATGCTTCAGTTATTGTGCGAGAGAGATCTCAGGACTGGTGGGAGCATATTGTGTTTAAATATTGGCTTTAACGAGAAGCATCGGGTCCGAAATTTTAGTATGAGCAAGCCAACCTTTGATATGTTGTGTCAACGTTTGTCCACATTCTTCTCCTACGACGACACAACGTTTCGTCGGGCCATCTGTCCCTTTACAGATGTGCGTCAGGGTTTCTTTCGTCATTAAACCACGGAGATGTTGCCTAATGCCTCAGAAAATCAGATCTGCCTGTTTACATGACAGTCGCATTGGCACATATCTGATTTATATCTGATTTATTTCCACATATGAATGAGGCCTGAAACCGATCTCGAAATATCCGAATGCATGCGTTTTCCTGTTTACACATTCATAGAACACATCCAATATGTCACATGTGAGCAAAAAAATCGGAATTGGGTCACATTTCACTGAGAGTGTAAACGAGGCCTAACTGCACTTTTCAGCACTTCATGTTAACACAAACAATGATAAAAGTGAGGAGTTAAGAGTCTGACATTGCTGTGTGTGCGTGTGTGTGTTTGCCATTGGGTAAGTTGTGTCAAAAGGGAGGCCCACTGTCTTAGACTTTGAAAACCCCTGCTTCAATAGATAGATAAAAGGGCCAGAGTTAGTTCATTGGGTTTTGGAACAATGGATCCAGAAAGACATTAAGAAAGAGGATGAGGACACTGGAGTTGGAGGAGGGGGAGGAAGAGGTGAGGGAAGAGGAAGAGCAGTAAGGAGTGGAGGAAGAGGTGAAGGAAGAGGATGAGGACACTGGAGTGGAGGAGGAGGAGGAAGAGGTGAAGGAAGAGGAGGAGGACACTGGAGTGGAGGAGGAGGAGGAAGAGGTGAGGGAAGAGGAAGAGCAGTAGAGAGTGGAGGAAGAGGTGAGAGAAGAGGAAGAGCAGTGGAGTGGAGGAAGAGGTGAGAAGAGGAAGAGCAGTAGAGAGTGGAGGAAGAGGTGAAGGAAGAGGAAGAGCAGTAGAGAGTGGAGGAAGAGGTGAAGGAAGAGGATGAGGACACGAGTGGAGGAGGAGGAGGAAGAGGTGAGGGAAGAGGAAGAGCAGTAGAGAGTGGAGGAAGAGGTGAGAGAAGAGGAAGAGGTGAGAGAAGAGGAAGGGCAGTAGAGTGGAGGAAGAGGTGAGAAGAGGAAGAGCAGTAGAGTGGAGGAAGAGGTGAGAGAAGAGGAAGAGCAGTAGAGAGTGGAGGAAGAGGTGAAGGAAGAGGAAGAGCAGTAGAGTGGAGGAAGAGGTGAGAGAAGAGGAAGAGCAGTAGAGAGTGGAGGAAGAGGTGAAGGAAGAGGAAGAGCAGTAGAGTGGAGGAAGAGGTGAGAGAAGAGGAAGAGCAGTAGAGTGGAGGAAGAGGTGAGAGAAGAGGAAGAGCAGTAGAGAGTGGAGGAAGAGGTGAGAGAAGAGGAAGAGCAGTAGAGAGTGGAGGAAGAGGTGAAGGAAGAGGAAGAGCAGTAGAGTGGAGGAAGAGGTGAGAGAAGAGGAAGAGCAGTAGAGAGTGGAGGAAGAGGTGAGAGAAGAGGAAGAGCAGTAGAGAGTGGAGGAAGAGGTGAGAGAAGAGGAAGAGCAGTAGAGAGTGGAGGAAGAGGTGAGAAGAGGAAGAGCAGTAGAGAGTGGAGGAAGAGGTGAAGGAAGAGGATGAGGACACTGGAGTGGAGGAGGAGGAGGAAGAGGTGAGGGAAGAGGAAGAGCAGTAGAGAGTGGAGGAAGAGGTGAAGGAAGAGGAAGAGCAGTAGAGAGTGGAGGAAGAGGTGAGAGAAGAGGAAGAGCAGTAGAGAGTGGAGGAAGAGGTGAGAGAAGAGGAAGAGCAGAGGAAGAGCAGTAGAGAGTGGAGGAAGAGGTGAGAGAAGAGGAAGAGCAGTAGAGAGTGGAGGAAGAGGTGAAGGAAGAGGTGAAGGAAGAGGATGAGGACACTGGAGTGGAGGAGGAGGAGGAAGAGGTGAGAAGAGGAAGAGCAGTAGAGAGTGGAGGAAGAGGTGAAGGAAGAGGATGAGGACACTGGAGTGGAGGAGGAGGAGGAAGAGGTGAGGGAAGAGGAAGAGCAGTAGAGAGTGGAGGAAGAGGTGAAGGAAGAGGAAGAGCAGTAGAGTGGAGGAAGAGGTGAAGGAAGAGGAAGAGCAGTAGAGAGTGGAGGAAGAGGTGAGAGAAGAGGAAGAGCAGTAGAGAGTGGAGGAAGAGGTGAGAAGAGGAAGAGCAGTAGAGAGTGGAGGAAGAGGTGAAGGAAGAGGATGAGGACACTGGAGTGGAGGAGGAGGAGGAAGAGGTGAGGGAAGAGGAAGAGCAGTAGAGAGTGGAGGAAGAGGTGAAGGAAGAGGAAGAGCAGTAGAGTGGAGGAAGAGGTGAAGGAAGAGGAAGAGCAGTAGAGAGTGGAGGAAGAGGTGAGAGAAGAGGAAGAGCAGTAGAGAGTGGAGGAAGAGGTGAAGGAAGAGGAAGAGCAGTAGAGAGTGGAGGAAGAGGTGAGAAGAGGAAGAGCAGTAGAGAGTGGAGGAAGAGGTGAAGGAAGAGGATGAGGACACTGGAGTGGAGGAGGAGGAGGAAGAGGTGAGGGAAGAGGAAGAGCAGTAGAGAGTGGAGGAAGAGGTGAAGGAAGAGGAAGAGCAGTAGAGTGGAGGAAGAGGTGAAGGAAGAGGATGAGGAAGGTGAAGGTGAAGGGGAAGGCCAAAGAGACAAGCAGTGCCACTCTAGTTGCCCATGTCTTTGTCCATGGTATGACTATGAGGGAGTTTGGGCAACGAGAACAGCCACACTCGAGTCGCTTCACCGTCGCCTCGATTATAAGAACCTTCATGGAGAAAAACAGGTACAGTAGATGTTCATCATGTGAAAAGGTCTGTGAGCGGGGGAACCACAAGCAACAGAACTTACCAGTTTTGGAAATGTTGTTTTGAATTTATTGCACCAGTGTGTAAGACTATGTTGCAGTGTGTGTGTTTGTGCGGGCTTGTGTGTGATGTCTGAGGGCAAAGTTTGTTTTTTCAGCAAGAGTGAATGGTTATGAGTGTAGAGCTTCATTCTGACCTGAAAATAGGATGTTTGGGGAATTAGGTGAGACATAATGGATTTGCGTTTACTTCAACATTTACATTATTATAACCAGAGAAGTTGAATCAGCTGGATTTTGATTGCTTGGTTGTAACGCATTTAAAGCCTGATAACGACATCTATAACTGCATAGTGAAAGAGGAAGTAGGTCAGTTGACCACATTAGTGTCAACACCTCGCCACACGCTTCAAAAACACAACCCTAAAACAAAAACAGCACCGTTGAGAAGAAAACTAGCGAGGTGATGGTGAATAACCACAAAAGAACAAATCTACTGAGATTCACAGAAAACACTGTTTTGCTTCTGCATATCACTGACATTAGGAGTGTGACGACGTGCCACGAGATATAAAGATATTTAAACGTGCACGATATCAGCATGACTGAGTTGAGTTTGGCAAAACCTGTTACAATGCTGATATTATACTGTTCTGTCTTTTACTGCATATGATAAATCATACTCAAAGTAGAACCGAAGTGGCATTCATTACAAAATTATTAGTGCATCGCTGTGACAATTCCTCAAATTAAAAACCAGAAGTGGCACGTTCAACGGACGAGAATCCAACCGTATCGTCTCGTGAGCTAAGTGTATCGTCACACCATAACTGACATCATTAGACTAAAGTTGGTAAAGGAGAAACCCATAAGAAAAGTTAATACTGCTATGCAAACACAGGGTCAGATTATGTGAGCTCAAATGTTCTTCTTAAGGCGAGACACGGCAGGCAAAAACATTGATTTTTCATGCAGTGGTCAGTTTTGAGATTTTGGGCTAGTTTACTCCTTCAATATGTGTTCTTTTTTAAGCTGCTATAAAGAAAACATTGAAAATATACATTAAGATGTTTATTTTATTACATTTTGTTTACTTGCGGCAGTAAGTTTCTCCCGAATTTACCAAGAAGTTAGCATTCCAACGCGACACGCCGAGATCCGTCTGTTTACTGAAGTCCATCATGACCGGTGTCGTTGTAAAGCTCTGTAAAGCTTAGCAGTATTCTGAAGATATTGTCAGAGGGATTTGTTAATAAATCATTCCTGGCCTGATTTATGTGACATTTTAATAAAAAAAATATGGCGAAAATCGATTTTTTAAGGCTATGGAATCCGTGTATCATTCGTTCAGTCGTTTTTTATTTAATATTGAAAGTAGAAAAAATGAGAAAACAGTTCCTTTTTCGATTTTTTTTTTTTTCCAAAAAAAATGAAAAACAAGAATTCAGCTTGATTTTTCATTTTTCGTTCTGAGGTAGAAAAATGAATAAACAGCTTGATATTCGATTTCTACACGTGGGCGGGAATGAAACGCCCCTTTCCTCTGATTTGTCAGCCAAAGATCAAACTGTCCCATCATCAGTTCTTCCTCAGTTCTGCACTGCAGAATAAGATTCCTCCGTTGTGTGGATTCTTAACACGTTTATTGCAACTTTTTCATATTTTTTCCATCAACCAGACTAACGAATGGTTCGACACAACCCGTACTGGGGAATAGACTTCGTTTTTTTGAAAAAAAAAAGAAAAAAGAAAAAAAAAAAAAAAAAATTTGAAAAAGGAACTGTTTTCAATTTTTCTACTTTCAATATTACATAAAAAGCGACTGAACGAATGATACACAGATTCTATGGACAGTATATTTTGATTTCCTAGGTAATGAAAGAATATATCCTGAAATCCCTATGATTTTTTTTTCATCTTGTGTGTAAACAAAATGAAAAAATAATTTTGCACCTGGCTTTATCATATGTTCAGATCTATCTACTGAAAATATATGCAAAATCATGCATATTTAATGAGATAATGCCTAATTTGCATAATTAAACATACAAATTTCTAAAACTTGTAATACATTTTTTTTATATATACTTGTGGAAGTAATCAACTGAGGAAGTTTCATGGTGATATCTATTATTTTAAATTTTTACCCTATTCACCTGTAGTGTCTCGCCTTAACTCAACCTGTGCGCATCAAGATAACCTGGAATTGTGTCATACCCAGTCCGTTCTCACTGGTGGCTGCCTGATTGTCTGATTCGTTAGCGGCTGCATCCATAAGGCTGGGTTCCTGGTCATTACGGCGACGACGTGAGCGTCTCCTGCGGTCGATGCCGCTCATGTTCTCACTGGTGTCTGTATCGCCGCCCAGTTCACCGTCTCCCTCCAGCAGAGAGAACGGGTTGCTGTCTGGATCTCGGAGCACTGGAAACACACAGAAGATCAGCAGGGCACAAAATAACAAATGATAGGCAGGAGTTTGCATGAGGGGCTTTCGCACCGGAGGAACGTTTTCATAGTTCCTATAATTATTGGCAGTAGTCGTCGCTTTTTGGCGTGTTCGACACCGCAGGAACTGGGAACGATTTTAGTTATAGGAACACCTTTTTGAGGGGGGACTAAGTTAGCTCCTACTTCAGAGTAGTGTCTAATCCAGCACAAGTTGTCAGTGTGACATAAGTGTATGGAGGAAAAACACCGGTTTTCACTGTTATACGGTAGGGGGCGCTATTACGCATCTTCTGAAATAGCACAGAATCTCCACATCAAAACACAGGAGAAGGAGAAACACATGATAGAAGCATTGATTATGCACATGTAAAATAACACAATCCACAACATTAAACAGCATAAAAATCAAAACTGCCTAATGGTACTGAATGAAATGTCGTGTCGAGCTTCAGGACTGTGAAGCTTTAGGGGTGTTGATGGACTCGATCTACTCCATCTGTGTTTTGATCATCGTTCTGAATCCCATCTGAATGTAGACGGACAAAAAAAGCGATTTTCTAAGCTTTTTTGTTCAAAATGTTGCTTTTTTATGAAACTTACCCACATTCAAGTGTTGATAAAAATGTATGCATAGAGCTAGAATAAAATGCCTTTTTGTTGTTGTTTAAAAGCAGAGGGTCTGTTCTTTCTTTTGATATATTGCATGTTCAGATATTTATACAGCAGAAAATTCTGGGGGGCCAAAAAATTTGTCAAAAATGCTGGCAGGGAAAGAGTTAAATATTGTGAATACTTATTTTTATTATATATTCTCTAGGGCTGCCACTATTATATATTCTCTAGGGCTGCCACTATTATATATTCTCTAGGGCTGCCACTATTATATATTCTCTAGGGCTGACACTATTTTTGTATCGATTAATCTACTGACTAATTTATCGATTAATCTAAACGATTAAGTTTCCGCCAAAAATCAACAATTTTACTTAAGAACAATATCAATTGTATTGATTTCTCTAGAAACGATAGTTCCCACAACTTTTGCTAATTTAATTTTCATGATACTTTCAGTTGTTTTACTAGATGACAATTTATTATTATTACTAATAGAAAGAGAGATTTCACTCACGAGTCACAACTGAGCAACTTATGCAACTTATTCAACTCAAAAAAGGATATGCGCTATAAAAGGTTCCAAGACTTTATTTAATTCTGTATTAATTACAAGCGTGATGTACCAGAGCTGATGGTGTTCGTGTTTCGGGGGCCCGGTCCTCCTCGGCCCCTGCCAGCGCTGGAGCCACGGCCTCGACCTCCGCGCTTGGAGCCCCGATCATCGGATCCGACCCCCTTGGGCCTGAGCTCCCGCTCCCCCATCTCTTCGGTCTCTGACGCATTCGACAGCTCAGAGTTTGTTCCTGCGAGGATGAATAAAGAAATAAAAGTGTTGAGCAGCTGGCTGCCACAGAGAGATTTTGAACAGATTAAAATTAAATGTTACACACATTTAGCTGATAAACACCCCGTTATTACATTTGCTTCTGACAATTGTGTGAAAAGCAGGTTGTTGTATTTGAAGCCTTTCAGGATCATAGGGTCATGGTTATCGATGGATATATTTTTTTGTAGTGCTTTTCACAATAATATTGTAGGAAAGATACTAAGTTGGCATATGATTTTGAGTATTCATAAATGACAATATACATTATATTAATAGTAGGGGTGGGAATCTTTAGGCGCCTCACGTCACGATTTGATTCCAAAACGATTCTTGATCTCCATTTTTTTTTTAAATTAGTTTACTGACCTGAAAATTTTAAAATCTTTTTTTATTATGTAATAAGTACTACAAATGAAAAAAATTAAATCAAACAATTGTATGTTAAGGAATCGCATGCACAAGTGATCTTCACAAAGCAGACGTTAGCTTTTGAAATGAAATTCTCTGTGTACGACTGTAGAAAATAAAGTTTTTTATAGGACATTAATGAAGCAACAAATTTTGTTGTGAAAAATTATTATAAGTGGTTTGATTTGTTTAAAAAACCCTATAAATAGTGCAAAAGCCCTCATTTAAAGCCCATTGGCATGAAGTAAAAGGCCACCTGAAGTAATATCCAAGAGAACGCTTGTTCAAAATAACCTCTTCATAACATTAAAAAAAAAAAAAAAATTAACATTAGATCAACTTGCCACAGAATCTACACTGTTGTTGCTAGCGATCGTGTCAAGAATCAGACAAACGTCCAGGTGAAGGGTGAAAGGCAGGGGTGGAGAAAAGAGCGGTGGAGGGTTTTTGTGCCATCTAGTGGTTGAGAGGAAATTAAAAGCAAATATGCCTTTTACACAGGAGTGCCTTAACCCTGTTGTCCATCTTATTATACATGATACAGATATGATTGACAGGTTTCCGCTTGTAGTCATGTTTTAAGGATAGTGTTTCCGGGTACAAGCCTCCACTTGTTTCAGGTGAGAACGACAGTCGTTTTTGAGCACCATTTAATCATGTTACACATTTAGGGTAAACTTTTATAAACTGCTGATGTATATCCTGCAGTCTCTGTACTAAAGGCGTCCCGGACACTAACATTATTAATGTTAGAGTCATTAAAGATGAATCACTGTCTGGACATCTGGGATTTCAGTATGGAGATTAAGGTTAAGATCATGATTCTTCTGTAGTTTTAAAGCGAGTGTGTATTAGTACCGTTAGTTTGCTTATGGAATCTGCGGAAACAGTGACGCTTGACGTCGGACTTAAGGATCGGATAGACCGTTCAAGACAGAGGAGCATCATGGGAGTTGTAGTCTCACCATAGCCAGAGTACGCATTGTTAGGTTTGCGTCCACGTCCTCTTCCTCCGTAGGTGCGTGTGGTTTGCACAGAGTTAGTGCTCTCGTCCGTGAGGTATCCCCGCTCACGCTCACCGGCGACCCCTGACCCCGAGCGGCTGGGGGCTGCGCGATATCCCACCCCAATCTGACGGAGCTGCTCATCAATCTGTAGACGCTCCAGACGCAACTGCTCCACCTCCTGTCAATCACAGAGAAACAGAGGCGTCAGGCACCGTGGTTCATCTACATATGCAGAGCTAGAGAACACACACACACAAATCTGACTGGGTGTCATTGTTTAATAGCAAAAGGGGAAAAATTATACAAGCTATTGTAAGAAATTGTAGTCTGCCTCGACCCAGATTCCACTCCAAACTATATTTTAGAATGAGCTCATCCCCAAAATGGCTTAATTATCATAGAGATAAAAGAAAGTCAAGTTATATTGTTTCTTCACCATTTGGGTTGATCACATCCTGAGCAAATGGTCATTATCAAGTGTAGAATGGGAATGGGTGTAGGAAACAGAGAACCTTCTCAGACAATGGGGTGTCACAACTTCATTAACATACAGACCACAGCTGTTGCAACAAGAGCAACTTCATTTACATTAAGAGTGGTAAAACTTTAACAGGATAAAAGGTTTGAGATTTGGATGTTCTGGGTTCATTCTGACGCCGGTGAACCCAAGGTGCTTCACATACCTTGCCACTGCTATGCTGTGATAAACATCATTTGAGATCTTTGACGCCCACATAATTTTTTCTTACACTATTAATATGCTGATAATATAATAAAATATGCAATATAAGACAATATAATACATTGCCATTTATAATAACAAAAATAATGATTAGATTAATTAATCGCCACATCATGTAATTGGATCAATTAATCACTTGACAGCCCTAATTATAATATTTATAATATATATATTATACTGGTTTTCATTTTTTTTAAAGCAAATGGGGGAAAATATTTAATATGCTATTTATATTGCTGACAATATAATATATGATAATATAATAGAGGCTGATGAAATGATTGCCAGTTTTTCATGGGATCCGGCTAGCAGGATTATCTGCACAGACAGCATTTATCGCAGTGGGTTTTCACTAGATGCAACATGTCTGTAAACGTGTGCGGGTGTCAAATCAGAATGTGACAGCTGGCGGTTTGAAACAGCAGCTGAGCGTTGGTAACGCTGGGACGGGACGGAGAGGGGAAATGTCTATTTTGAGAGGAGTAGATGGCATGTAATCCACACTTTGCCCCCTCCCCAACCATATCTACCCCCAGTGGGGGTATTTTTAGCGTCAGTTCGTGGTTAAGGGTGACCAAGAGTTTTCCATGGAAGCAGAGATCAGCTGACCAGTCAAGATACCAAAGTTAATTTAAAACATCTTTAGTGGTACAATGAATCTGTGCAATTTTATGTTGCAAATAATGAATCGACATAAACAATAACAGAACAAACGCATGGGAGTTCCAGACACCATTAAGCAACTGCAATCAGTTCAGAAGCTGAACACCCTTATGGTGAAATGCATGTGCGAAAAAGGACAAACCTCAGTTTTTAAGACTGGTGACTAACCTGAAGGTAGGCCACGTGGTATTCGAGCAAAGCCTGGGCGTTACTGATGTTCTCTTTGGTTCCAACAAAGATAAAGGGAACCATTCCCTGAAAAACAAAAGAAGTGTTTATGGAATCTGATCCTTTCAATAGCAGTTGTGGTGTTAGTAAAATCAGAAGCAATTTCAGATGTTTAAGGTTAAAAACATGTCACAATGCGTGTCCCCTTTCATGAAAATAAACAGCTTGTTACTAATAATGTGTTGTTTTCCTCACTGAGGTTTTATTTAGCTGTATTTGTTGTATCAGGTGGGCGGCTCATTCACCTCTTGGCTGCTGACAGTGTTGTCTCTGCCAGCCCCCTGCCTGCCTACCTCCTCCCTGGGCAGCTTTTTATCATTGTCCCCTTCGATCCGGACCCGAACCACACCTGATTTGTCTACTATTTCCTGGATAATTTTGCCGTTTTTGCCAATAACCTTGCCTGTTGTAAAAGAGAATCATTGGGTTAGAACATTTTCAGAATTTGTGTCGGTCCACAAATGAAATGTGTCTGAGAAGCCCGAAAACCAACTCACCTACGAGATTCCTGGGAACCGGGAAGGAATCCTCTTTAAACTCCAGAAAAGTTCTGGCCTGCTTTACTGCCTCTGGGGTCTTGAGTCAGACAGAGAAAACCCGTCAAAAACACTGCTGACACTCACCTTACATGCATCTTTATAAATCCGCACAAGATGAACTAGGGGTTTAACGGTACACAAAAATGAAGGTTTTAGATGCGAAATATGCTAGCAAACTTCTTTAGAATAAGGTTAGAATTATTGCGCTCCCATTCTAATCCGCTCCGTCTATTTGACGCTCATCCGTAGACGCTGCCACTCGTGCACTGAAGTCTGCAAAGTTAAACGTAGACTTGTTTGCTGTCAGGATAATCCTTTATGCGAAATGTACAACGTAAGGTGCAAGTTGTGCTGAGGACAACGCATCGCATTAAACAACATGCATCTGACTCTAGTTCAAGCCATGTAGGCTTAATGTTTCAAGCGCTTAATATAAAACACGTCAGGTTCAAGAATAAAAAAATAAAATAAAAATAAAGATTATTTTTAAAAAGATATCAACTTCAGGATTCCGCGATTAAAGAGAAAGACGAGAGGAGTGAGATTTAATTGTGGGGAACAGGTGAGGTGAGTCTTACAAAAAATTAAGTTGCATTGGTCACTGCCAAACAGCAGATTAGAATAGTGCCCTGGCCAGAGACAAATTCAGATCCGGTGACTGTCATCTTGACTTTGTTGCTTTGCTCAATTAAGTCTTATTTTTACTTCCTCTTGAGCTTCATTTGCAAGAAAGGGAAAACTTTTTTCCAAGACAACATCAACTAGTCGCTGATCATGGCCTATACAGGGCGCAACAGGATAATAAATCTTTGAAGTCCACTTTTAGGGGCCGTTCACATATCACGTCTAAAAACGTTCTCCTTTCCACAAGTGATTGCGCTCCCGTGGCGTCTGTCATTGCTATGCAACCATGAACTGCGCTCTCCATGATGACGAGGAAGTATCAGCAAAGGATTAATTGATTTCTAGCCCTTACATTAGCTTTACTACTAGATAAGGAGATGAGAAATAAAAACCCGCCCTGTACAGCTATGATCAGCTTTCGATGTTGTTACAGAAAGGCCAAAGCTGATCGGTTGGTTTGTCACATGACCTGCGGTGCGCTTGCGGCAGAGGCGTGCCTGGAAAAAGAGGGTGCCGCACCGCATCGCTTCCATTATGAAATAACGATCTTGAGCGTGCAAAAAACGCGATGCCTGAACGGCCCCTCACGCTCCATTTCCAACAGTTAAAATGAGAAATGCATTCTCCGAGAGCACTTCACAAGATGTGTTTGATTATACCATCTGGATACTAAAAACTTGATCAGGCGAATGAGTGTTTGTTAATCGCCGTTCTAAACTAATGCACTGCTGCATTGTAACACACACACATACGGGCAGTAGCTTGCACATCACGTGCAGATCGCGCGCACACAGAAACATTCAGTAGCGTCGAAATGTATTGTCAACTTTGTCCTGTGATTTATCAATAAAATAGCATAGAAACTGAATAGTTCTAGCATATATTTCTTAGTAACTAAAACCCACAGCTTCACTATTAGTAGAGAGAAGCTGCCAGGTAGAATTAATTCACACCCAATCGCTTTCTCACTAATGCATTCATATAAATGTAATCTTTACTGTGCTACTGTATCTGTATATGATTTAGAGCGAGCGGAAATCTGTGAGAAATATAACGACCCTAAGACGCAAGAACTAAAGGAGCTGTTATGTAGGAGCGCTGTGTCAATATGCCATAGCTGTGCACAAGAAAACACGCGTTCGAGTCTCAGCTCGAGGTCCAGGCTTATTTGTTCATTAATGATGTAATCAGACTCGACTTTGAATCACAAATGTTGACTTAAAAAAAATCTGAAGTCGTTCAACTAACGTGCAGGGGTCAAAACAAACAACACTGTATTCGTTTAGTATACATGCATACCGAACCGAAAGACTCGTACTGAACTTTTCTGGTATGAATGCATGTATCGTTACACCCCTAAAAAAAGCTCTTAAAAAAAAAAAAAAAAAAAAGAGATGAAGACCTCTCCGTAGATCCTGAATGTGCAGCTCTCTTCTTCCAGCTCAATGGCTGTGACGCCGGGAACTTTGCGGGCCTGCTGGATGTTGGCGCCGTGAGAGCCGATGGCCAAACCCATCAGATCCTCACGCACCCGCACTTCCTCCTGATACGCAGACGCCAGCTGTTTACTCGTCTGCGGCACACACAAGAACACACACATGTTGAGCTGGATGTCTGTTTAATTAAACCACATGGGGATTCTAGCATGACCAGGATCACTTTTACAGGAACATGCATTTAATGATCAAAAGAAAAACTGCACTAACAATCAACAGGGGAATAAAGTTTGAACTGCAGAGGAATTCTTTCCACAAATTGTGGCACTTCAGGGGGAAAAAATCTGCTCTACCCGAATAAAAAAAGCACAGGCAGCTCTTCAGTGTTTGTTTACTTAATGAATTGGTATTTGTGGTAAAACATTGTTGTACAAGAACTAAATCAAGTTAACTATTGCTCAACTTACATAGGTTTATGCCTATACTGATATCCACAGATCAAGCTGCCAAAAATAATAGCAATATATACATGATACAATTTAATGACCACAAAAGAGATGTATACAAATATTTTTCTACAATATTTACTCAATTGAATGAAAACCATTTTACAAATTCCATTGTCAAGCCTGCAAGTGACACAAGGGGGAGCTACTATTTATGTTAATCGCTCAAGTTGATATTATTAACAAATGAATGCAATAATCTCAACCGGCTATTATATCTTCATGTTCATTGTGTTGTTTAGGACAGGCTAACCTATTTAAATGCAAAACGAGTAACAAATGGTAGTAAAAAAAAAGAAGAAAAAAAAAGCGCACATATTTGCTAACCTCTAAGTGTTTGGTGGCCTCCTCATTACGGGACATCAGCATGAGTTTGGTGCGAATACTCCGGAAGTGCATGTCACTCAGTAGAGATGCTCGTTTCACCGTGGACTCGTTTGTGGACTGTGGAGAAACAGACAAACACCTTCAGACACAACAGAGCATATTTCAGTCTCATGAAACAAGAATAAATGAGCATTAAACACCGACCAGGACAATTAGTTGGTGTGTAGAGGTGTTGTAGAAGATGCAGTTGGCTCCGATTGCTTTCCTGAAGTCTTTGTGGATGTTCTCAGTTAAACAGCTGCAACATTCAAAATAAATAAATAAACAATTCTTCCAAAATTCCAAACTACAAAATCAATAAAGCAATGGTTCTACTGGTCTGTCTTGATATAGTTAATATAACCTGGGTCATATTTTATTTCTCTCAAAGATTTTTTTTTTCATGGCTTTTAAGCATCATCGCACCATCTGTTCACATTGGCTTAATTTGGTTAGCCTGAGATAAATTGACAAATTTAAACCATAATACTGCTTAGAGGAAGCAAGATAGATGTGGAGAGAACAGAAAATGTGCAGATATACACTACTATTCAAAAGGTTTGAGGTCGTAAGTCTCTTCTGTTCACTAAGGCAGCATTTGATGATAAATACAGTAAAACTGTTCAATAGTACAATTTAAAATATTCCTGTGATCAAAGCTGTATTTTCAGCATCATTACTCCAGTCTTCAGTGTCACATGATCCTCCAGAAATCATTCTAATATGATGATTTGATGCTCAAGAAACATTTCTGATTATCATCAATGTTGAAATGATTCATATTCTTCATATTTTTATGGAAATAGCCAGATTTTTTTCAGGTTTCTTTGATGAATGGAAAGTTCAAAAGAACATAATTTATTTGAAACAGAAATCTTTTATAAATGTTAATAATAAATGGTCATACACAATTATATAAACGATCATTTGAATGCATCCTTGCTGAATAAAAGTATTAATTTATTTTCTTTTTTAATACTGACCCCAAACCTTTGGACTGTAGTGTAATATAAATATTTCAAAAGTTATAAAAAAGACCATTTATTTTTCCACCCTAACTATGCATGATTGTGTAATTAGTTGCATTTAGCATATTCCCCCTGCTGTAGGAAGAGTTGGGAATCGAATATCACAGAACGTTTTGCAAAAAAGCACACAGGATAATATGTTTGACTTTTTTTTTTTTTTTTTGCATATTGGAATCGAAACTGGGAATCGCTAAGCAGAATCCAAATCGCTAAAATTTGAACGTTACCCAACCTTAGCTGTGTGCCACCCCATCAGAACAGACCTGCGACCCCACAGAACCACTGCAATAATGAGTTGTAAACATTAAAAAGTGGACCATCAGAACATGTGACTTACATTTCTCTGAGATCCTCGGGTACAGCAATAGGGATTTTGTAGAAGGAGTTTTCAGAGGAGGGGCTGTTGGGATTGACTGGCCGGATTCTTTCCGATGTGACGATTTCGTTGTATGTGGCGTCGCAGGCTGCATACTCGATCACATAGAACTGAATCGGGATGAAATAATAAAAACAGATATCACAATGCCCACCACACACACACACACACACACACACAGCCATGTTTATGTGATTTGTGAGGACATTCCATAGGCGTAATGGTTTTTATACTGTACAAACTGTATATTCTATCCCCTTACACTGCCCCTATCCCTAAACCTACCCATCACAGGAAACATTCTGCATTTTTACATTAAAAAAAAAACACTGCTTAGTATGTTTTTAAAGCCATTTGAAAAATGAGGACCCCCAAAATGTCCTCATATATCACCTATTTTCCCGAGTGTCCTCATTTGCAGGTGTGTTATCATAAAAATGTCCTCAGTTGTCATGAAAACAAACTCACACACACACACACACACACACACACACACACACACACATGATAATGTCTGCATGCTAACCTTTGCTTGTTACTCATTTAGGGAAGTTAAATTGTATTATTCTACCAATTGTTGCTCTGTGGACTCATTTTGATTGGTTTAAACACGGCATTCTAGAACCAAATATGTTTGTATAAATACTGTTAGGCTGCATATTTGTCCATTTAATAACATCATTTTAACTCAAAAACAATTTTAAATGCCCTCTTATTTACTTATTTGGCAATTATCCATGCAATAAGCGAGATAAAGGTAGTCATCTTTGATTCTGGCTCCTGTTGGGTTTATTTTTCAGTAATGACCAGCTGACTGTTTATCGCACAAGTCACAATGGCCTCTTTCACAGCCTCACCACTTTAAAGACACAGCAAACAGACTGAAGCTGCTCAAAGACGGGTTTGTTGTGCTAGACCACTAGCTCAAACTGACAGTCATAAGTCACTCTGATGAGACACGTTAGCAAGTCAAGTCACCATTTATATAGCGCTTTTAACAATATAGATTGTTTCAAAGCAGCTTTACAGTGATAATAGGAAATTACAGTAACAGAGATTGTATTGGTTCTAGAATAAAGTTATTGTCCAGCTAAATTTTATTGCGCAACCTAATATTGCGCGCTTGAATATATATGAGCGCAGGCGTGTATTCCTTCTTTACAAACCAACCCTCAACAAACTACTTATCTGGCCTTAAAAATGTATAATAAAGAATTATTTATCAATTATTGTACAATTTATTATTATTTATATTATTAATTATCCCGACAACGTAGCACAGCACACGCTCAGTGAGAGCGAAGCCATCGTGCAGACAGAAGCATTAAGACAACTTTAAATATCTACTGCCTGTAACGCAATAAAAGCATTGAGGAAGAAAACAGATTTGAAGATAATCGGGGAACCCAAAAACAAACCCTATAATAAGCAGCCACATCTCATATCAGCGTAACACTCAATGACCTAGAATGCAGTCAAAAGCCAAGTCTAAATTCGTCCTATTATTCGACTGCCCCAGTATCAAGAGTAAAGTGTGCAGGAGGGAGAAGACAGGATCCCAGTGCTTCACTATGAGAAGTCTACCTGTCACCCATGTGCTGCCTTAACCTAATTAGCCAAAATGTGTGTCCAGAGGCAGGTTTGAACAGGAACATGTGACAATAAACAGTGGCAGACACAAGCTCTGAGGAGTTTAAGCAGTGTTAGTAGAGTGTATCAGTATTAAAGAAGACTCATTATGATTTTTTTACATTCAACTTTCTTTAGTATGTAATGTTGCTTTTTGAGCATGAAAAAGGTCTGCAAAGTCCCTCCAGAGGGAGTTCTTCTCTATATCAGTGTCACTGTTTCTGAACTCCCTGAAACGCCTCCATTGTAGTCTTGAGTTTTCTTTCAGTGACGAACACGTCACAATATTCCTCATTTAAATAATTCCTGCCCAAGGCATACGCAGAATAAAGGCATGAGGCCTGGTTGAGTTTGTTAGTAGCGTGTTGAAACTCGCGATTATGGTAAGAGGCGGGACATTTCCCAAACACGCCCGAAGAGCTTGACCAATCACAACAACACACTGGTACAGCCGACCAATCAGAGCACACTATGCTTTTCAGAAGGAGGGGCTTCATAGAGACAGGAACTAAACAGAGCGTCACTGACAGACTGGGAAGAGAATATGTGAAAAATAATGTGCATTTAAGAATGAAAACCTATTGTAGTAGATCACAAAATCAAGACTTTGTAAAAGGGCATAATAGGTAAATAATCTTTAATTGATCAACCCAGAACATTCCTTTAATCTGATGCCTTAAGTGGGATCCATATAGAAGATTCCAGATGTTTTTAAATGGACCTACATTTTGCGGTTGTTCATCTTGCTCATGCAAACTGAACATATTCTAGAGCTTAAGGCGATCTGCTATTAGATCACCAGGGGCTTCAGTCTGACTCAATAAATGAGATCACTCTAGTGGTTGTGGGTAACTGGGTCAGTGCTGCAGATGTGCGTGTTAAAGGCCTACTGGAGCAGCAAGTCCCAAAAAGACCCAAAACACCCTTCATCAATATTCATACATTCACTTTGGACTCAACTTCGGAGGCGTGAATAATGAGACAGAACCCTTGAAATGCAGACCCAGTAACCCACATCTGATCAAACACATGCTCACCTGGGCCCGACTTACCTCTCCCTTCATCATCCGCACCCTTGCCATCCACCAGCCGCAGGGCTCCTGCTCGTTGGCTCTGGAGTAAACCTGCAGGAGAAAGACCAGCTCAGGTGAGTGTGTGTAAGGAAAGCACTGAAAAAATGGACATTGTGAGTGTGTGTGTGAATAGACTGTGATAGAGAGGGGGAACAAGGCATGTTTTGGTCAACTGATTTCTTAATGGAAGACACCAATACCTAGATTAAGATGCCCAATATACATTACAAAATAATTTAATGATAGCAATTAAGATGTACATACATTTGCAGAAACACTTATTTTACGCAAGATTTACCAAATAACTTAGTACTAAAAAAAAAAAGCATTATCCACTAACCGTTTTTGGAGCTTGATTGAATAAATGCTTTGTTTATAATGAGGACGACGTTATAAGCCATGAAACTTGCATGAAGTTTTAATGGTTCAAAGACCTCTTACATGTCAAAAGCAAATTTGATTATGTCATGACCCCTTTAAGTTATACAGGTGTTGCAGTGAAAATATTTTGTATATAGTGATGAAAAGACAGGAGAGGTATAAATCAAACTGAACAACGTTAACACTCTTAAAGACAACATGAAATCCAAACTGATAAATGTATTATTTAGCACACACCATTCTAAAGAAAAAAATTGATTATTATAGTCAAAATATAACAACTTTTGTCACCTCTGAAATTACTTTTCTGCTCACATAAAGGCTGCATGGGCATCCAATCAAATCCCATGGATAAAATCTCATTATAAATAAAGCCCCTTTATACATAATTTCCTGCGTTTCACTCCGAAGTACGTCATATTACTAAAGTTAAATGTGTTGTAAAGGCATTTCATGTTGTCTTTAAAGAATGACCTGTGTTTAGGGCAAAGGAAAGTAAATGTAAGATGAGAGTCTGATACATGTTTTGTAAGCAGAGCATTTCAAAGGGCTATTTCTCCAGTGATGATTCATATGTGGGGGCTTTTTTTCAGGGTGATGATTTGAGGAGTGCTCCTGGGGTTTCAGGAGTGAATGTATCCCTACCTCCACCTCATCTCCCTCACAAATGTCCTTGTGGTAATCGGTTGGGGGTGGCAACCTCACGTCACTGAACGGCAGCTGTCTCTCCGGTTGCCAACTTGTGGAAAAAAGCCACACACACACACACACACACACACACACACACAGAGGGAGCTGTCAGTCAGCTTTCTAACGACAGGTACAACTCTAGTTTCACTTCTTTGACACCCCACCTCCAAAAACCCTGCGCTCACGAACCCAACGCAGAGAGAAACAGCACAGTTTAATGTAATACGTTTCCTCTGGCAGATGTCAGTGTCAATTTAGTATCACTCTAGTGAGTAAATGTGTGAGGAGGAGGAGGGGTGTCGACACCGACATTTGAGGGTTTATTATGGTTCTACTGAAATGAGCAAAACACATGCTCTCGGATGCACATGTAAAGCTCACAACTTTGAATAAATCACTCTTAAATTAAAACAAAAGTGTCATGAAAACTAGCAGTTTACTCAGTTACCTCAAAAACCTCACTGTCTTAATCTGTTTGACCATAACAGCTAAACTCAGGTTAGTTAGACACCATCATACACAAATCGAATGAAATCCACAGCACGTGGTATTAGAGAGATGATAGCGCTCCTGGTTGTCCATGGGTCAGCAGAACCATCCCAAGAATGGCAGGGCTACCGTCCCACACTCCCCTGCCTGCATACCTCACCAGGCTATTTACGGCTCTCAGTCCGCCCAAAACGGGGGAGTGAGAGGAGAAGAAAAAAGACAGATAAAGATGGGAGGAGTAGGGTGACATGGGGGGTGAAAGAGGGGGAGAGGAGAACTATAAAGAGCTGTCTGACAGATGCCCGAGAGAGGTAGCACAGGTGCTGAGAGCACATGGCTGAAGGAAAAGTGGAAGTGATCTATCAGTTAAGCGTTTAAGAAAACAAGCTGATAGTGAGATGTGCCAAATCAGATAAGACCCCATCTTACATGCATTTAAATAGATTGATAATATCCTTGTACGTTCATACTAGAATTAATTTAATCAATAAAATAATAGATACAACCATGTTCATTTTTTTAAGATGTCTACACATTACAAGTTCGGGGTTCTTTTTAGCGCAATTTTCCCCCGGAAATTGCGCTTGTTAACTCATGATTTCTGTTCTGTGCGTCTGTGCGCACCAATCTTGCACTTCTATCTACTCCTCAACCAGACCACCTAGAAACTTCGGGTTTTCGGCATTATGTTAAGGAAGGTCTAATCTCGGGAACGCACAAAAAAAATCCAGGAAAAGATTTACTATCTCTTAGTGTTGTGATCCCATGAGGTGAGAAAATTGCGCTAAAACACTCAACGAGTTTTTATTACTTGTTTTAAATGCTTTTGAAAGAAGCCTCTTATGCTCAGCAAGGTTGCATTTATTGGATCAAAAATACAGTAAAACAGTAATATTGTGAAATATGATTACAATGTGAAATGTACAAAATGAAATGTTTAAATCAAAGCTAATTTTCAGCATCATTACTCCACAGTCTCACGTGGCCCTTCAGAAATCATATGATGATTTGCTGCTCAATTAACATTTCTTATTATATCAATGTTGAAAACAGCTGTTCTGCTTAATAAAGTTAAAATGAACAGCATTTATTTCAAATTGAGATCTTTTATAACATTACAAATGTTCTTACTGTCACTTTTTGATCATTTTAACACATCCTTGCTGAATAATTATTTTTTTTAAATCGTAACGACCCCAAACTTTTGAACGGTAGTGTGCGCTTATATATTTTATATAAATATTTCAAGATAACTGGTAACAGGCCAGCCTGCAGTACCATTGCTAAGCCACTTTTAAAGACCCCAGAGATACACACACTGCATTTAAACAGGGTCAAGCTCTTCTCGGCTAACTTTATATTTGTGTTGGTTGTGTAGGTGGCAGAGAGTGAACACTCAACAAGCAAATCCTCGTCAAAAGCTTTGGGAAAGAGCATGGAAAAGCTCGGCCAACTTACTTGTTTTCAAAGACTATTGTGAGGGAGTCTTCGTGTACATCTTTGATGAAACCCTAAAAAAACAAGAGAAAATATGATCAGCACAACTGTTCTCCATGGTACCATAGTACCTGTTGTTTAGGGAGTTACATATGCCAACAAAACCTGTGTGAGACACAAACGTGATGCAAAACCGTGTGCTATTACACATTAATGGATTAGATCACTTCAAAATGAAAATTGTGTCATCATTTACTAACTCTCAAGATGTTTCAAGATGTCTTCTGCTGAACACAAAAGAAGATATTTTGAAGAATGTCGGTAACCAAACAGTTGATGGACCTTCTTGACTTCCATAGTATTTTTTTTTCCTACCATGGAAGTCCATGGGGTCCATCAACTGTCTGGTTACCGACATTCTTCAAAATATCTTCCTTTGTGTTCAGCAGAAGGAAGAAATTCATACAGGTTTGAAACGACTTGACGGTGAGTAAATGATGAGAGAATTTTCATTTTGAAGTGATCTAATTCTTGAAGTTGATAAAGCAACGTGTGCCACAAACGTGGCCAAAAGCACGTCACAGGTGTAGCATGTGAGAGCTTGTGAATGCGAGACGTAATAGGGGAGTTGGAGGGAGGCACCCAGAGTCCCCTCCTCAAAATCTGTTCCTCGTCCATCACTCCTCCTACCTCCACAAATCTACCCGAGCTGCCATAAAACGATTTACTCCAGTCGCCACCCCCATCATAGCTCAGCTAACACACAGACAATGCCTAATATGGGACGGGGAGACAGTGTGTAACCTGCTTGGAAGAGACTGGCTGGTTTCAGAAAAACTAGCTCAAGTGCATATGCAGGCCTATTTAGAGTCACGAGACATGAATTCACACACAAGCGACTAATGGATGAATCTGCACTCTCACGGCTGCCAAATCCACATTATCCAACTGAGAGAGATATACAGCATTTCTTTCTGTATGTCAGTCTATAGGGCAAGGCGACACTGAAACAGTAAAAAACTGTGAATCTAAAGTCATGTACAATAACCAGCTCTATTTATGAGCTATTAAATCCCTGCTTACAAGTCAGCAAAATCTGAAAAGCAACAGGGCAGGCTTTTAATATAGACCGTCCCGTGTTGAAGCCATTCCAACATACTAGATTGTGAAGTTACATATCCCCATGTCTGCTGACCGCTTGAGAGGCACTGAGGCTTACGTTAGGGTGGTCGTTCTGGGAATGTGACACTACAGACTGCAAGGACCCAACAGGACGAGTGGCGGATGACTGATCTATGACGGAGACCTCCATTCATTCACACATGGGGGAACCTCGTAGAAACATTGAAGTTAAACTGCAAGTCTAAAAGAAATTACTTTCATATTTCACACTTATGAACAGTCTTATAAAAACACTTACTTTGGGGAAAACAAAACCCTGCTTGACAACAAACATGAAAATACATATTTCAAGTCGACATGCAAAAGTTATAATCTGCACATATCAGATGCATTGATCACTGCTCTGAATATTAGAGCAGACTTTCCCCAAAAGGCATTTTTTAAGGGCATCTTAAATCCCAGAACAGAAGGGAAAGTGGCGACTCTTGTTTTTTGGGATTACGTGTTAAACAGTGCTAACAGCAAAAATGCAGAATATGTTTATAAACAAAACAGAGGCGGGACTAAATTGGCAAGAATTCATCTTTTACATAACAACATGACGAGTCACGGAAGGGAAAAGTAATGCTAAAGACTGAGTGATTTTGGCAATCCTATAAGATCATTTACAAATCACACTGTACGACATGGATGTAATAATCTCGGATACGACATGTATGTAGACTGTATGATGATGACACCTGTTGGATCGTAGGCTACGACGCAAGTTAATATAGAAGAATAAAATGTCATCAGCATGAGCTAGTGGTGAACAGACAGAGCAAGATCAATCACACTATGGTAATTGTGTTTATGTGCGCTGAAAAGAAGAGGAGGAAGCGAAAGAGGAGAATATGGACGTGGTCATGGATTGGGAAAACGCCACGCCAATCTTGCAAATGGAGCTTGAGGAAAACAGTTTTAAGTTTTAGCGCATCGCGTTGATCAATACGCCATTTCATGTTGCATGTTTATTGGCTAGTCAGTAGACGAGGGTCGTAGCAGCAAACACACTGAGATGAGCGTGAGAAATTGACAGGAAATTATCGCAGGCTATCTTTGGTCGCAAGGATGGGTGGCTCACTTTGTTTTGAGACACATGGGCCTGGTTTCACAGACAGAAAAAAAACATCCACATGGCCTTAGTCTTAATGGCATAGTTCATCCGAAAATGAAAACTCAGTCATCAGCTCAGTGACAACAGCCGTCTTTGAGCCTCTCTCACTGTATGACGTAGATCCACCGATTAGGATTCACGACCAGAGATTTCAATCGCCACGATTGGTCATATTTTAATTTGGGACGACCCAAAATCATACAATGTGTACCGGGCATGAAGAGAGCAAAGGATAAGACCAGATAGGAGTGTGTTAGTAATAGTGGTGGGGGGTTGTAGCGTGTTGGGTGTCAGCAGAGAGAGAGACAGAGAGACAGAGAGACAGAGAGAGAGAGAGAGAGAGAGAGAGAGAGAGAGAGAGAGAGAGAGAGAGAGAGAGAGAGAGAGAGAGAGAGAGAGAGAGATCACCTGTTCCTCTCGCACCTGCTTCAGCCCCTCAGAGTTTTACAGCTTGAAACAGCCGTCACTGTCACCTTACCACTAAACAGTATATCCTTATATATTACCTATGGAATAATACACCCATCAATACAGGCTCTGTTGAATTCTCTGTTCACTCTTCCACAGAGATGGATGAAATCACTGAAACATTTGTGTGACTTCGCAGCTGCAGTTTGATCAAACTGAAGGGTCACAATACCTAAATGAATACCTCGTGATTGGTCTGGCACTGATCTCAACTCAACCTGAATAAATTCATAGGCAACAGCAGTTCTGGAACGAGTCTTTGGTCCAAACGGCCCATTCGGTTGACGCAACACTTTTTCCGTCACAAAAGCTGAACTGAGTGGTTTCCCACAGCCTAACCTGAACTCAAGAGGATCAAACAAAGAGGACAGGCTTGAGAAAAACACAACCAATGGCACCAACATGCATATAAAACACACAATATAAGGCCGGCACTTGATCCCCCGGTTTCACAGACAAGGTTTAAGACGAGTCCCAGACTAGCCGTTTTAACTGAAAGCAACTTGCACTTAAAAAAAATGTCAGTGCCATTGATTTGTCTCAAGATTCACACCAGTAATGCTTTTTTCTAAGGCATGTTTATAAAAGCTACTTAGATGTCCAAATTGAACTAAGGCTTAATCTAAGCCCTGTCTGTGAAACCAGGCCTATATGTATTAAAAACAACAACCACATGGCCTTAGTCTTAATGGCATAGTTCATCTGAAATTAAATCTTCATCTTCATTTTGGAAGAATGACATCATCAGAATTATTCACTTTTATTGCCTGGAAAAAAAAGATGCAGTGACAGTGAATAACGCTGTCATACTCGAACATCTCCGTTTGTGGCCCATAGAAGAAAGAAAGGGTTTTGGTACAACATGAGGATGATAAATGATGACAAATTTCATTTTTGGGCCACCTATCCCTTCGAGCACTGATGGAGTGTCCCATCATCCCCCGGTTTCACAGACAAGGCTTAGACTAAAACGCATGTTTGAGCTGTTTCAACTGAAAGCAACATGCACTGACATATCTTAAAATATGCCATTGTTGTTTCTCAAGATTCACACCAGTAATGTTTATCAAAGCTACTTAAATGTCCTAATTGAACTTAAGCTAAGCCCTGTCTGTGAAACCAGGCCCATGTGTCTCAAAACAAAGTGAGCCACCCATCCTCTTATGAAAGCCCAGAAGTGCTGTCTAGGTAGGGCAGCTCACTAGATGTTGAGACACTACCATTGGCTTCTCATCAACAGACTCATTAGCTAACCTGCTAACAGGACTCCATGGTTCCCCTGTTTACCAGCTAAGAAATACAACAAACAATCAATCCAGATCAGGCCGATGACTAGCGAGCGAGCAGGTCCAAAACATCACAGCACATCTCGGGCCTCTTTGAAAGTGATACACACCACTGCATCCCACCTGAGCTGTCCCGACTCGTTCGTGAATGCGTACACTTGACCGTTATGGTTTCATATTGTTGTTTAAAATGAGGTTACCTTGTAGAAGGCCCCGTTGGAGCCGCGCACCTCCACAGCCAACCCGTCCATGTTGGTCGGCGAGTCCCCACGACTGAGCCTTTCTTTAGGCGCTCCTAACGCGAGCGAGTCCGGTACCACCCCCAGCTTCACGGGCCTCTCGCCGTTCTCCGGCCGCTTGTGTGTGTCCAGTGTTTCGGGTGAAAGAGGGGGGCAAAGGTGACGGGGGAGCACAGGAGCCACAGGAAGGGGTTCAGCTCCAACACCCTTTCCAGCGGGGCAAATCAACTCAATGACTGCTGGCTAAAGCGCGAGAAAAGCTCGCGGTATTACAGTTAGAAACGGATTGGACTGATGTTGTCTGATGACGAGTGTTAGCACAACAGCTAGCGCAGCCGTTGATCAACGGTCACCGACGCCTTCTGGCACTTGAACTCACGGTTCCTTGCATATGATTTTCGTGAGAATCCTTTCTACTACGTCTGAAAACGCTGCTGATTGGGACGTTTGTTGTTTAATAAGACTGTAGTGCTGCTGTGCTGCTTCACCCTTCCCCTCCAACACACGCCGTCAGAGTGGAGCAGCAAGACTGTCTGTGAATGACCCCGAAATCCCCACCCCTCTCCACTCTAGCCACGCCCACTGTAGAGTTTGTGGTCGTGATTGGTCTACTGAGCTGCCACTCACGCACAGTCGTGCGCCGTGATTGGTGGAATTGTCGGGGGCCGGTCGACGCGGACCCAGTGCTCGCGGATCCTCGTTCGCCGGGTTTGTCTTATTAGCGCCAGTAATGTGTAGTTAGTTGCTATATTTGGGTGGCTCAGGTTTTTGACTGATTCACAAAAACTGACATGTAGATACAGGTCATGTAAAGACCCAGTTTTAAGCCTACCTCAGGGAAAATATGATAATGTTTGTTAAACATGATGAGGCAATGCCAGATGCTTTGGGGCCTTTTATAACATCCTATGCAACCACACATGCACATGATAAATAACCATGAAATGTAGGCCTACTAATTTTAAAACACAATTTGAAGGCTTTGGTGCATTAGGCACAACCGATTTATTTTATATGTCAAACATTTAAAATATCCAGTGTATTCCATTTTTGAATCAGGACTTATTTAAAACGTTATACTTGAAAATATGATCATTTTTGTTGAACATGATGAGGCGATGCCAGATGCTTTGGGGCCTGTTATAACACCCTATGCAACTGCATGATAAATAATCATGAAATGTTCTAAATTTAAAACACACTTTGAAGCCTTTGGTGCATTAGGCACAACCGATTGATTTTGTATGTCAAACATTTAAAATGTCCAGAGTATTTCTTTTTGAATCAGGACTCATTTAAAATGTTATACTTGAAACTGCTGCTGCAATTCCCTGTTTGAAATACTTTATGGCAACATTAAAATACCATGGAATATGTAATCAAATGCCATGCATAACCACTGAACTATATTCTTACAATACTTTTTTTAACGGATGTTGGATAGTGAAATCTTACAACTTCATGACTGTTGTGGACTGATATCTGATACAAAAGGAAACAAAAGTGCCATTAAGGTTAACTAAAAAGTACATACAATTGTCTGGGATAGGCTACTTAACACACATGGAAGGTGTGAACTGTTCCAGGATGTTGGTTGACTAATTGATGTGTGAGGAATTACATGTCAAACAGTTTGACCAAACGAGAGGGTGAGGAACTCAGGAGGGGGTTGACAGTGTAACAGCTGAAGACAGCAGATGTTGGAGGACATGTGTTGCGCATCAGAGGAAATCTGAACAGATCCAAGACACTGCAAAGGGATATAAAGTGGATTTGAAAGTTACTGACCTTTCTTCGGTGTCACATGATCCTTCAGAAATCATTCTAATATGCTGATTTGCAGATTCTTCTCACTGAGGCGCAGATTTGTCATTTTGCATGACGCCGCGCTCAGCTTGTTGAACTGGTGCAAGGAAAACTAATCAAGGAAAATAAGCTGTGATGGCTAGCCACAGAAAACAACACAAAGCCCCCCTTTTTATGAAAGGACTCTAAACACATGCATATGTAGTGACATTAGACAGAGGATAATGTAGAGCCACAATGTCCATATCTGTTCTCACAAGGTTTTGAATGGAGATTGTTGAGCCTATAGAGAAAATATCTTAATCTAAAGAAATAATTCTATTTTTACAAACATCCGTGTGATTTCTGACTTCATAGTCGTAACATTTTAACATGTTATTATGCAGAATCATACATCAGTCATGCAGCATAACATACACAATCAGGAACTACTGAAATGAGAATTAATGTTTATTCAAAACTTGTGGTTCCAAAAAATGTTTAGGTTGTTTGCATTAATTTTTTTTATCAAATTATATATATTTTTTCAATTATAAAATATGTTTTTAAGGTACTCAATTTGATTTTTAGTATTTATTTATCTATTTTTAGCTTTTATTTAAAAAATGTTTTAGTGCTTATTAAAGGCAGACATTGGTTTGAAAATTGGCATTGTCTCTTTATGTTCCAGGTTTTTGTTCTGAGCCACTTATTTGGGCTTTAAATGGCTTAGGACCAGTGTTGGGGAAGTTATTTCAAAAGTAATGCACTACAATACTGAGTTGCTCCCTAAAAAAGTAACTTACTTAGTTACTTTTGTGGGAAGTAATCCATTACGTTATTAAATTGCGTTACTTTTTACACCTAGGCTGGGCTTCTTTTTTTAATAACAAAAACAAAACAATAAAAAAAGGTTTATTTTTAACAAATGAGAAGTCCCTTTCACACCAAAAGTAAAATTATCCTCTCAACATGCATGGGGACAGGAGAGCTGTCAGTCAATACATGGGAAAACAAAGTAACTTGCCTTATTTAAAAAAAAAGAAAAAGAAAAAAAACTAACTCAGATACGTTGTTGTAAAATTGAAATGTAATGCATTACTAATAACTTGAAAAAGTAATCTGATTACATAACTCGCGTTACTTGTAATGCATTCCTCCTAACACTGCATGGGAATAATCACTCTGGATGCACGAAAATAAATAACATTAAGCCAACACTGATTATCTGATTGTCTCAAGCCTTTTAATAAGTCAATTTCACATTTTTGGCAGCCCTCTAAAACAATTAGGAACTGCTTTGTGCAGTTATGAAATTAACGTTTATTTACAGTGTGACAACTGAACCAGAAGTAGTTTCAACCACTATTTGCTTTTTAATTATTTAATCAGACTTCAAAAAGATAACAAACAAACGAACTGTAGGCTACTTGGTAAGGCCATATGAAAACAACGCAGCAGATTACTGTTTATAAGTGTTTATTGATGCATACTCATACTATTTCACATTCTATTTAAAAACAGTAGGCGGCATAAACTGCACAGTAAAGCTGTACATCATTGTTTCTGAATATCCACCTTTTTTACGCCCCGTGATGCTTTGCGCGGATTGTGGGAGTAACTTTCGTTAAACTGTAAACAATCAGGGAAAGGTTCGCTCTATGAATGGATTTTTTTTTTAAACTGGATACAGTGAGATTACATTATTCTACTCTCCCTTCAACCATCAAACATTACAAAGAAATTTAAAAGTGTAAAAGCATTAACAAATTACAACAGACCATGAATAACCCCAAAACAAGCCTGATTATTTTCGCAGTGATAGGCTGTTGCCTTAATCACAAATGTTCATTAGCTGGAACAGTAATTTTCATTTCAAAGTGATTTATTATTAATATTTTATCTAGGCTACATGCTTTAGAAACAGTAAACACTGCTAATAGGGATTAGAAGTGAAAAGGGGAGACAGTTACATTTTAAAGCATCCGTGCAAACAAACATGGAAAGAGACGAGGATTTGAGGAGAAAAATGGAGATTCAAGAGTAGGCTATAGGCTATGACTATTCCAGTGAATGACTTATGGGATATATATCGTAAATTAAATCGGGAGAGCAGACCATAAATGCGCAGTATATGTTGTCTCTTTTCAGCTACTATTACAGCGAAACACAAAGGGGGGGGGGGAGAGAAAATAATCAGGAATAAATGAATGCAGCGACTGAAAAGCCCCCTCGCCATAGACTGTTATTGTTAATAGCCTATACCATCACTTTAAAATACCAAGCGTTGGGTTATTATCCTGACGTCTAAAAATAAAAAAGGAAATTTGACAGCTCATTCAATCAACCTGATGGATAATTAATATTTGTAGTGCAACCTTATTATTTGAAATGATTTGTTTCAGTCTTTTTGAGTGGAACCTTTCCAAACCGGAAGTGCCTCCCATAATCTAAAACGCAGTAGGAAAAAGGTGGATATTAGCCAGTTTCTCGCGGAAGTGAACATATTGATAGTTGCAGTATGCTGGAAAATAGTGTACATTTCAGCCCATAGTGTAAATGCATCCAAAGCAAGCACATGCAGTCTCACTCTGTTATATTCTCAGTGCACTGCTCAACACAGCACATGTGTGCCTGCCTTTGCATATATCTTCCAGGAGGTGTCAGACATGACTTAAAACCATTTTAAAAGAGCTCGACCTTTGCTCTGGTTTCTGAGTCGCTCTGGTCCAGGATCTTTGGTTTTTATGCCGCTTTTTTCCCCCTATAATCCTCGAGCCACTTCCATATGCTTATTTCTCACTTTGATCACTCTCAACACGATTGTGTTTCTACAACTAACAGCATAGCACAAATTGTACAGATGTTGGACAAAATAGACCACCATTCAAAAGTTTGGGGTCAGGTTTTTTAAAAATGTAATTATTTTCTTCAGCAAGGGCGCACACAATATCACGGTTTCCTCCAAAATATGAAGCACAACTGTTTTCAACATTGATAATAATTAATAAATGTTTCTTGAGCAGCAAATCAGCATATTAGACTGATTTCTGAAGGCTTGTGTGACACTGAAGACTGGAGTAATGATGCTGAAAATTCAGCTTTGCATCACAGGAATAAATTACATTTGAAAACATTTTATTTATTTATTTTTACATTTTTGATCAAATATATGCAGCCTTGGTGAGGATAAGAGCCTTCCTTAAAAACAATAAAACCCCCAAACCTTTGAACGGTTACACTTGAACTCAGTAGAGACGTAATAAAGTATTTTCAGCAATACAGAGACAGTTGTGTACTCGAGTCTCCTCAGGCTGTCTAGGAGTCTAAACACTTGACTGAAAATGCTGAAGGTGTGTATTTCCCAGTGACAGCGATCCAGAGGACGTGCAAATGTCTCATACCAGACATATCTTAATGACATCACTACAGGTAATTAGTCAAATCTCAGCCTGATAAGACATTTTCACGTCATGTGTGAAAGAAAACTTGGTTTCAGAACATGCCTTACAAAGACACCAACCCCGATTAGCATCTGCACAAGACGACAGCTAAACATCTGCACGGCCCTTGGGAAAAGTCTGTACTCGCGATCCCTGGTGCGCCCTTTGACCCCGGCAGGGGCAGAAGAGAGATCTGCGAAGCTCTTGGCGAGCGTCGTTGCAAAGAAAGAAGTAGAAAAGAGGGTCTAGGAGGGTGTTGAGGCTTGTGAGCCCGTAGCAGATTCGATAGTACAGGTAGAGGGAAACTTCCACTGAACACTGGTCTTTTTCACTCTTCGTAAGAAGCAGGGTGACAAATCTGTAGCCGACCACCAGATGATAAGGTGCAAAAATGACAATGAAGATGACAGTGATGACAACCAGGGTGGCGACGATCCTGCGGCGTTCGTGATCCGGCACAGACGGGGAGTTTCGTAGAGTCAACCCGATTCGGGCCGAGGTGTACCTGAATGTGAAAAAGAGGAAAGAAAGGCCAAAAGGTTAAGATGATATAGTTATGATTGTGTTTACATTCCTTTAAAGAGACAGACGTTGTATCTGTGTTTGTCATCTTTGCAATGGCATTTTGCCGGTTATTATGCTGATTCATTCCTGGGGCTGTGTGCGCTGAGACAACATGTTTCTAATGTTTCTTACATGGGCAGTGACAAATAAGAGCGTCTGTGATATGGTGAGAACCAGTGAGTGACATTTCACCAACTTTACAGGAGGGCCAAAACAAAATATATATCCATTGTTTGATCTGACTTTGTTTACTGATTTCAATCTTTTATTATGAAAAATGTGAACAGTATGACAGTATACTTATTGAACACTATTTTAACATTTATTCAGAATTTTATATATATATATATATAAAAAATGATAGCAAATACCACACTGTAAAAAAAAATATGATCAATAAGTTACGTCAACATATGTTTTTACATTGCTTTAACTCATCAAAATTAGCAATTTTCAACTTTTTTAAAAATAAGTTTTACAAGATTCAGCAGGTTTTTTAAAGTCACTTTTTTTTAAAGTTATTTAAGTTGAAATTATTTAAACATCCAAGTTGATTGTACTTAAAATCGAAGGCAGCTACTTTTTTTTTTTTACAGTGCATTAACTGAATGATACTGAAGTAATGAATTGCATAACTAATTATTATGAACAACTAATTAATAACATTTAGCCATTTAATCAACTTAAAGTAGGCTCCAGAACTCTAGGTTACTAAATACTGAGGTCATGAAAACATAACAAAAACAATGTGCGTCATAAAGAACGTTTCATATGGATTTGTAGGTATCACTATCTCTGACTGGCTGACTTGTCAAGTCTGGTAAGTCCACATAAGATTGCAGGACACAGCGATCCGTGTGCTCAGTGGAAGTACGTAAGTCTTTCTTTTCATCTGGACATCTGTATAACGTTTTAGGATCCAGTCCATGATAACCTCTGGTCTTCCTGTTTTCCAACTTCAAGCATTTTAAATGCTTGGCCAGACAGTTCATATTTGAACTGAATACCTTTTGGATCCTCTTTTGGTTTTTTTTTTCCGTTTCTCCCTCTGCATCTTTGGTTTTGTTTCAGACCAAGTGTGATGAAAAGGATCCAGAAAGTCACTGTGACTAAGTTCAAGCACCATGGTGTTCCTCGCCATCTTTACAAGAGTGTAATACCCATCTGGACTGTACACAGGCCCATTCTCTCTGGCTGTCTCAATAGCTGCATGTCCAGATTTCCATGAATTTGTGGTCAGTAATGTTTTTTTTTTTACTGCATGGAGGCACAGGGCACTAGAGAGGACCGCTACGATCTTCTTCACCTCCATGCCACATGTAGCAGTTTGCTCCTTTGCTGCTTCATTCATAGACTGTCAGGTTGTAGGTGCTCAAATCCCTTGAGTAATATAGACTCGCTCACGTTACTCCATGGAGTGGTCGGACTTGTTCGAGATCAAAAGTGACTGCTCTGAACGAGGACGGTTCTTGTGCACGTCTCATCATGTTTTTTTTTTTAATGTTCTCGGGCATGTATCTTTCTGTTTTGGTGAGTCCATCATCATTCCAAGAAATGAGCTTAATAATACATCTTCAGGCTGCCTGGCTTACATGTGGTCAACCATTTTGACTCATGTGGTATCCAGAGGCTTTACCCACAATACATTTCTCAATGCCAAAAGAGCGTAAGTGCAGTTACGCCCTTTTAGCACCAATAAAAGCCACTAACTGGCTTATTATGTTTAGAGTTATGTCTTTTGGCTTATAATGAATAACTCCAAAATGATTAAGCACTGAATTGTGTCCTTTGTGAAAGGAATTGTGAAAGTCCCTCGAAATCTAGTTTAAAACACATGCCAAGTTCTTAGAAATGTACTCATGTTGTACTCATGTACTTCATGTTGGTTTCATTTTGTATGACAAATGTTTATACCATTTTTGTCAAACATTTTAAATTAATTATGCTTAAAAGGTTATGTAGTGAAAATCTAAAATATAGATTTAAAATATATTAGGGCTGTCAAACTGATTAATCGCATCTAACATAAAAGTTTGTGTTTATATAATATGTGTGTTTACTGGTTGCACCATGCAGTCCTAAGAAATAATAATAACAAAAATCAAGAAATTCCATTCTTTTAATGGTGATCTTTTTTTCTTTATGATGTATTTTCTTTTATTTTTCTTCATGATGTAAATACTAAATATATTTTACAGATTAAATTAAAAACATGTTCATATAAGAAGAGGCAGTGTTAGTATTAGTATTGTATTAGACAGTGTATTAGTTGTATTATAGTTTTATTATTAATAATTTGGAGTTTCTTTAATTTTTAATATTTTTAGTTTTCATGTTAATTTTAGTTTCTTTTTTTTGGTGCTTTTGTCATTTATTTTTAAAATATTCGTTTTAGCACTTCAACTATAATAATAATATTTTTTTCCATTTCAACTAAAACTTATTTCAGTTTATTGCCAAGGCAACATTTCACGTTTAGTTTAGTTTATGGTTTTCAACTAATATTTATGTTTTATTTTATTAAACAGAAATGTTTTTAATAGTTTTAGTTAACAATAAAAAATCTGAAAAGAGGTGTACAGTCATGGCCAAAAGTTTTGGCAGTGTCAAACATTTTGTGTTTTGCAAAGATTGCAAAGTATTTTTTACATGTTTCTATGATATACTGGAAAACAGTAATAAGCATTTCATAAGTTTGAAAGGCTTTTATTGGCCAAAAACTTTCAATATATGCAAAGAGTCAATATTTACAGTGTTGACCCTTCATCTTCACAACCTCTTAATTCACCATCCTGTCTGATGGTGATCCATTCGTGCCTTATTGTGAGTAGATCACAATTTGAGGACTTCTGCTTGTCCACAAGTTCTCTTTGGGATTAAATCCAGGGAGTTGCCTGACCACAGATCCAAAATTTCAATGTAATGATCTCCGAGCCACGTCATTTTCATCCTTGCTTTGTGACATCATGCTAGAAAATGCACGGATCTTCACCAAATTGCTCCTGGATCGCTGGGAGAAGTTGCTTTTGTGGCATTTTTGACACCATTCTTTATTCCTGGCAGTGATGTTGGGCAGAACTGTGAGAGAACCCACTCTCTTGGATGAAAAGCAATCCCACACAAGGACGGTCTCTCAGGACTCATGGCAGCGTTCACCTTTTCTTCTCCGGAGTCAATCGATTTTCCAGATGTCCCAAACAGTCAGAAGAGGGCTTCATCAGGGAAAATAACTTCACAGTCTTCTGCTGTCCAATTTTTGTACTTTTTGGAGAATTCCAGTCTGTCCTTGTTTTTCTTGGAGAGAAGAGGCTTATTTGCTGGCCTTCTTGACACCAGGCCGTTATCCAAAAGTCTTTCCCTCCCTGTGCAGATGCACTCACACCACCTCCTGCCAATATTGAGCAGCTCCTGGTGCTTGCTGGACAGTCTGGGACGTCCTGAAGCCTTCTTCACTGCAGCTGAAGTTTTTGATGGTCCGGTAAATGGTTATTTGTGAGGCCATTTTGAGTCGAAGCAATGCATGTGTTTCTTTGGAGGTAACCATTGCTAACACAATGATTGGAATCACTTCTTATCTCCCTTTATAGCAATTAGTCTGCTCTTATAATCCAATCAGAATGATTTCACCTGACTAGTACTCGTTCACACTTTCCCATGTGCTGATGATTTGATTAGTGAAATTATGTTGGCTGGTCATTTTGGGCCAGAAACAGTAAAATTTGAGGTTTTGTGATAAAGTAAATATTTATTAGTAAATAAAAATTAAAGCTTTTTGAAATTATTTTAAAATGCATCTGATCACTCTGCACAATAATCTAGAAATCAACACCACAGCGACTGAAGTAGCAAACTTTGCGAAAGACAAAATGTATGTCACTGCCAAAACTTTTGGGCTTGACTGTACTGCATGTGCAAGTTGCATTTTTAGGGCCAGATTTACTAAACAGGGAAAATTAGAGGCATGAGAGCGCAATCACATAAAAGCGCCAATGGGAATGGAAAGTTCTGTGGATGATCTACTAATGACACACAAATGAAAGAACAGAGACGCAGCCTGACCAAAGCAATCTACCAAGAACTAATCTACCAAGAACAAATTAGCATCTGGTAAATAATGGCACACATGCCAGTAAATGATAGCACACCTTATAAAACGGCTAGTTACAGTTCTTGATTCTGATTCAATTATAGCTGTGTTTTATTCACGGTAAAACACGGCTATGACCGCTTCACCCAACGGTCCTATGTATCACTACACAACACCCCTAGCAACCACTCTTAGCAACGTAAACATGTTCTCATTGATGTTGTTCTTTGAAGGTTTTAGAGTATTGTGAGAGATTGAGTAAGCGAGTGTACCTCATTTAAAGGTCCCGTATTATGCCCCTTTTCACAAGATGTAAAATAAGTTTCTGATGTCCCCAGAGTGTGTATGTGAAGTTTCAGCTCAAAATACCCAACAGATCATTTTTTACAGCATGTTTAAATTGTCATTTTTTGGGGCACAGAAAAACGCGCTGTTTTAGTGTGTGCCCTTTAAATGCAAATAAGCTGCTGCTGGACGACACAGGGGGCGGAGCTTCACGAGCTCGCGCTCAGTCTCTCAGGACAATTTCATCTCACGGAATGATGATAATATCAGAAACTCTCAGTAACGGTGTTCATTTCGAGTCGGACAATAATGCCTACAGAGTCAGAGTGCTGTATAGAGATGAAACAGGTATAGTTTAGTAGTTTAATTACGGTTATTATAACGTATTTGTCATCTGCTTGTATGTATCCATTATTTATTAATAGCCTACAAGTCTGCTGTCCGAATGATGATCAAACATATACTGATGAGTTTAATAAAGTTTATTGTACATCACACAAAAGATGAAGCGTCAGTTTTACTTCAGAAAATCACCGTAAGAGCTGAGTAAACACAGTAAGTTATAAGAAGTGCGCAAGTACATAAACGTATTTCGGTAGAGTTGAGGGAGCATTCCTGTGGGCGGAGGTTAGTCAAAAAACTGTTCTACTGACGTCATTAAAGAAGGAAGTAGAGGGATGTAGTCCAAACGAGCCGTTCGTTGTAGGCGACTTCTGTTAAATAAAATATCTCGCTTGGCATTGAACTTTGAGCTTTATAATTTTACAGATATTATTTATGCTCTAACAGCAACATTACACACTAAAGTTTGAAACATGGGATCACGAAGAACGGGACCTTTAAGGCCGTGTGTCCACCAGGGGCGTAGAATTTAGTAGGGACGCTAGGGACGTGTCCCTACCAATATCCAGTGACACTGATATATCCTTAGCAATAATTTCGATCAAAACTTAAAATATATTTATATTGATGTCCCCGTCCCCACCAATTTCAAAATCAAACCTATGCCACTGGTGTCCACCAAAGTGTTTTTAGTCAGCTGAAAACGCCTAGCTATGGGCGTTTGAGAGCGTTTTGGCAGCGCAGCATTTTTTTCAGTTGAGACACTTTGCTTGTGATGATACGGAATATCCACGAAAGTGTTACTAGTATCTCATTTCACACATATTTTGTTTCTGTGTTGATTCTATATTAAAATGTCGATACAATGTAACATATTTTCTCTGGCTCTTGTTTTAAATGATTTTGTTCCGTTATTATGCTTGTTGTTGTCGTCATCTGTTGACGTTGTACAAGCAGAATGTGGCGGTTGGTCGGTGTGGTATTAGTCCCGCCCCTCCTCCACTGTGATTGGACGGTTGGGTAAAAATGACAGTGATGAGCGCTGCGTTTTACCCAAAGTTGAACATTCTTCAACTCTCGGCGACCTGTAAAAAACGGCAAACTCTCAGCGTGAAAAAAAAAACGCTCAGCGCCTTGTTACGCTCATGCCGTTTTAAAAACGCGTTGCTACCATTGAAAACAATTGAAAAAATACGCCAGCCGCGTGAAAAAACGCTTTGGTGGACACACGGCCTTACAGTAGATATAGCATTTTCCTTCAGCTCAGTCCTATATTCGTAATAAAAAATCTGTTTGAATGTTCGCTGCGATATCTTGTCCTTTTAACAGTTAAGGGGCTTTCCCGTGCCCTGACACGCATCATCTTGCTTCTCCGTCTCCGTGTTCACAAGTTTCAGTCTTTTCAATATAAAAGTCTTCTTTACTGACTGACTCACTCATAAAGTATTTTGCCGCCATCTAAAGGCAAAATATTGTAACTTCTGTTGCTGGTCAGGGACTGTTTTTTTTTTTTCCAGCGGAAGGAAGGCATTTAGTGATTTTACTACATTAAAGTTGCCATGATACATATTTTTTTGGCTTTAATATTTGTATTGGGTGGTTGTTTACGTAAATCACCTTGCAGGATGCATTTAAATACTCTCCTCACGCTCACGTCTGAAATGGTCAGCCGCAAAAATAACCCTGTCCACGCCTTTTCAGCACTGTTTTTTCAGTTTCTTTAGTAAAACCTGACAGTAGTTTTTTAACATCAAAAGAGGGTTTGCGCTGGCGTAAGCTGTTAGTAAATCCGGCCCTTAATGTGTTTTTAAATAAATGATTAGATCTGGATCCAATAAGAGCATTATTTAATTGAACCCAGATGCACTGAAACTCCAAAACATGTGCCTTTCACTTACCCTAGTATAGAGCAGGGCATCAGGAACCCTAACACAACTGTGGCAATTTTGAAGTAAGCGTATCTGGTGCTTACAGGGTACTGCTCCAGACACAGCTCTCTCTGGGGCTCGAACACAGATGGGTACAGGCCAGTCAGGCAGAACAGAAATATCAACGTCCACACTATTACACCGGAAAAGGCTGCCACACGCACTTTCCGTACGCCACGGCTGCTAAGAGGATACACGATCGCTAGACAGCGGTCCAGGGCGATGAGGCAAAGGAAAACGACGCTGGCATAGAGGTTGACGTAGAAAACGTAGCCCACTAGCTGGCAGGTCACAGACCCGTAAGGCCAGCGGTGGTCTCCCTGCAGGTAAAGGATCCACAGAGGCAAGGTGAGGAGCTGGAGAAGATCTGAAAGCAGTAAGTTGAGGATATAAACCAGTTGGCATCCGCCTCCACCAGACCGGCCGAGCTGGTACAGGCCCCACAGGGACAACAGGTTGACTGGGAGTCCGATAGAAAAGGCAAGGCTGTAGATGTAGGTCAGACCCAATCGGTCATTTGCCAGAGGGATTTGGCAGCTCCCATTGGTCAGGTCTGTGGAAAATTTGGGGAAAGAATTGAAAGAAGTGTATATAGCTCAGATAGGTTAACAATACACTCTAAATTACACTCAAATTTGGGTTAAATATGGACAAACCAACCGTTGGGTTAAATATGTCATTTAAAAATGTAACCCAACAGCTGGGTTTGTCCATATTTTTTAGAGTGTAGGAATGCACAATATATATCGGCACCATATTGGTAATCCAAAGATATTAGACATTTTTGACATTCATATGAATCAGTATTATTTGATATTGGATATTTAATTGTGCATGCTATTTTTACATTAAAATTAACTTTGTCATCATCTTACATTCAGCCTTTGTAAAAAAACGAACAACTGCTTAGTAAATTACTATACCATTCAAAAGCTTGTTTTTTGTTTTTTAAACGAATTAATATTTTTATCCAGCAAGGACACGTTTAATTGATCAGAATTGAGAGTAAAGACTTTTACTTTGTTACAAAAGGTTTCTATTCCAAATAAATGAACTTTCTAGAGTCCTGAAAAAAATGCATCACTGTTTCCACAAAACTATAAAGCAGAGCAGCGCAACTGTTTTCAACACTGATAATAATCATAATAATAATAATAATAAATGTTTCTGGAACAGCAAATCAGCATATTAGACTGATTTCTGAAGGATCATGTGACCCTGAAGACTGGAGTAATGATGCTGAAAATTCAGCTTTGATCACAGGAATAAATCACATGTTAAAATATAATAAAATAGAAAACAGTTATTTTAAATTGTAATAATATTTAACAATTTTAAGTATTTTACTGTATTTTTATCAAATAAATACAGCATATGCTATAAATGAGATTTAATTAAAAAAACATCTCACCAACCCCAAGCTTTTGATTGGTATTTGCAATGCTTAATTTAACTTAAAAACTTTATTTTTAATTTATTCAAACAAAACAGTGCCAAATTTTAATGTCAATCATTCATAACATGAAAAATGTATCAGTCTGTATCGGCCAGAATTTTAATAATGTGCATCTCTAGTTGTTTTGTGTGTGTGTGTGTGTGTGTGTGTGTGTGTGTTTGTTTATGTTATGCAGACGAATGATAACTTACTCAAAATCATGGTTTCTATGGTTGTGACTTATCCATGACATTTGAATCTTCAAACTCTTCATTAAACATGTTGAACCAAACCTCTCCACTCCTCTTAGTTTTTCCAGTCACATCTGACAACGATTAAGCAACCTTAGCACAGAAACGTCACATATTATTATATTAACTATATTAATAATGTTTGCCATCAGATAAGACATTTCAAATATACAACAATCAACAAACTACAGTTCCAGAACCAATGCATCTATTTATTAAAAAAGGAGAAATATCCTCACCTCGATTAGGTCTGGAGAGCGTCTTCTGCATGTCCAGCTCCATGTGAATGAACCTGTATGTGTGTGTATGAATTCGAGTGGAAAAGTGTCCAACCAGGGGCTTGTCTGGCTTTTTGATCATTTCCCCCAGCAGGAAGCCACTTCTACTGCTTTTGAGCAGCAACATCCTGAAGCCTTTCTCCTTCAGAACAAAAACACCCTCCTGCCTACAGGCCATTATGTGAGGCAGAGATATGAGAGAGTCCAGGCTGTTCTTTCAGACGGAAGGGCCACTGAGAGACAAGCTGCAACACCCTTACATTCGTTTCCATGTCCCCTGTGACACCCCTCTACCCCACGTTTACTGGACACTGTTTTGATTGGTGTGTCGACACAATGTAAAAAGCAAACAATAGATGTTTTACCAGCCAATGCACATTTGAAAACAAAGTAATCCTGGGGGTGGCAATTTTGGGCATGCCTGAGTATTTCAGAAACTGAGGATTAACTGGGATTTTTATGCACAATCATCTCTAGGGTTTACAGAGAATGGGCCGAAAAAAAGGAGAGCAACAGTTCAGTGGGTGAAAAAGCCTTGTTGATGCCAGAGGTCGGAGGAGAATAATTGGTTCAAGCTGATAGAAAGGCAATAGTAACTCAAATATGCACTCGTTACAACCGAGACCTGAAGAAGAGCATCTCTGAACACAGAAGAGCGTCTCTGAACACAGAAGAGCATCTGAACACAGAAGAGCGTCTCTGAACACAGAAGAGCGTCTCTGAACACAGAAGAGCGTCTCTGAACACAGAAGAGCATCTGAACACAGAAGAGCGTCTCTGAACACAGAAGAGCATCTGAACACAGAAGAGCGTCTCTGAACACAGAAGAGCATCTCTGAACACAGAAGAGCGTCTCTGAACACAGAAGAGCGTCTCTGAACTCAGAAGAGCGTCTCTGAACACAGAAGAGCATCTGAACACAGAAGAGCGTCTCTGAACACAGAAGAGCATCTGAACACAGAAGAGCGTCTCTGAACACAGAAGAGCGTCTCTGAACACAGAAGAGCGTCTCTGAACACAGAAGAGCGTCTCTGAACACAGAAGAGCATCTGAACACAGAGGAGCGTCTCTGAACACAGAAGAGCGTCTCTGAACACAGAAGAGCGTCTCTGAACACAGAAGAGCATCTCTGAACACAGAAGAGCATCTGAACACAGAAGAGCGTCTCTGAACACAGAAGAGCGTCTCTGAACACAGAAGAGCATCTGAACACAGAAGAGCGTCTCTGAACACAGAAGAGCATCTGAACACAGAAGAGCGTCTCTGAACACAGAAGAGCGTCTCTGAACACAGAAGAGCGTCTCTGAACACAGAAGAGCGTCTCTGAACACAGAAGAGCGTCTCTGAACACAGAAGAGCGTCTCTGAACACAGAAGAGCATCTCTGAACACAGAAGAGCGTCTCTGAACACAGAAGAGCGTCTCTGAACACAGAAGAGCGTCTCTGAACACAGAAGAGCGTCTCTGAACACAGAAGAGCATCTGAACACAGAAGAGCGTCTCTGAACACAGAAGAGCGTCTCTGAACACAGAAGAGCGTCTCTGAACACAGAAGAGCATCTGAACACAGAAGAGCGTCTCTGAACACAGAAGAGCGTCTCTGAACACAGAAGAGCGTCTCTGAACACAGAAGAGCGTCTCTGAACACACAACACGTCATACCTTGAAGCCTGGTGTACAAGAAAGTGGCTGACGAGTGTATATAAAATGATGCTTAAAGGGTTAGAGTAATTACTCACCCTCATGTTGTTCCAACCCCGTAAGACCTTCGTTCATCTTCGGAACATAAATTAAGATATTTTTGATTAAATCTGAGAGCTGATCGCTCCTCCATAGGCTTATAAGAGATTGAAACTTGCTGCAGAAAAGTTATTAAAGAGATCGTTAATATAGTCCAAGTGACTACAGTGGCTCAATCTTAAGTTTATCAAGTGACGGGAATACTTTTTGTGCGCAAAAACAAACAAAAATAACTACTTTATTCCACTATTCATTTCCTTCTCTCTGGGCCTCGAGTTAGTTTACGTAGTGTTTTAGCGTAGCGCGTCTGTGTTGCACGTCACCACGTAGGCTCACTATTGGTCGACGCTTGTCATGTGTGTGATGCGTGATGACGTGAAAGACAGACGCGCTACGCTTAAACACTACGAGGCCCAGAGAGAAGGAAATGAATAGTGGAATAAAGTCGTTATTTTTGTTTGTTTTTTTGCGCACAAAAGTATTCTCGTCGCTTGATAAACTTAAGATTGAGCCACTGTAGTCACTTGGACTATATTAACGATCTCTTTAATAACTTTTCTGGGCCAGCAAGTTTCAATCACTTATAAGCCTATGGAGGAGCGATCAGCTCTCAGATTTAATCAAAAAATATCTTAATTTGTGTCCCGAAGATGAACGAAGGTCTTACACGGTTGGAACAACATGAGGGTGAGTAATTACTGACAGAATTTTCATTTTTGTGTGAACTAACCCTTTAAATTGTATTCATTTAAATATGACTAATTTTTAAACATGGCTGTTTGTGTAGTGTGCTATGAATGCTGCTTATTCGCTTTTATTCTGCAGATGTGAACATGTGGTAAATGAATGAGAGCAGGAAAGAATACATGGCCTGAGATAAGAAATACCAGGAAGTGGATTAGAACAGAAACAAGCAAAGACGTTGCCTATTGAACCTTTAATGATGATTGAAAACATTCACAGTGGGAGAGGGAACAATATCAAGGCTGAACTGGGGATACATCTTGTTGGCTTCTTCTGGTGAAGACACCACAGTTAGAATAGCATACACTCTTAGAAAGATTTGCAATAAGTACCAGTTTTGCAATAAGTACATCTAGAACAAGAGCATATCAAAAGTTCAGTTCAGTCCACCTTCCTCTTTTTGATTGACTTCCTGCAACACAAAAGCTTGCAGACATATACTGAGGTCAAAAGAGCAATCGCAGTGAGCGCCAGTAGAAATGCCAACACATCTAGGTTGTGGTACGAGTACCAAGGCAAATTATTAGCCTCAGAGCGAAGATGAGCTGCTCCTTTGTGTCTCATGACAAACTCAATCCAAAAAGTGGCACTATCAAGAGGAGACAAGGGCCGATCGCGATGCAACTCTGACAGTTTGCGGATGTTGCTTTGGTACATCGGGTTCTCTAGGACGTCTTTGAGGCCTTCGAGGAATTCTTGCGACGTGAGCGTTGCGACTTGAAGCACTCGAGCCGCACTTCGAACCTGCACTGCATGACATTTAATTTAGTTTCACCCAGTTTTGCAATAAGTACATCTAGAACAAGAGCATATCAAAAGTTCAGTTCAGTCCACCTTCCTCTTTTTGATTGACTTCCTGCAACACAAAAGCTTGCAGACATAAACTGAGGTCAAAAGAGCAATCGCAGTGAGCGCCAGTAGAAATGCCAACACATCTAGGTTGTGGTACGAGTACCAAGGCAAATTATTAGCCTCAGAGCGAAGATGAGCTGCTCCTTTGTGTCTCATGACAAACTCAATCCAAAAAGTGGCACTATCAAGAGGAGACAAGGGCCGATCGCGATGCAACTCTGACAGTTTGCGGATGTTGCTTTGGTACATCGGGTTCTCCAGGACGTCTTTGAGGCCTTCGAGGAATTCTTGCGACGTGAGCATTGCGACTTGAAGCACTCGAGCCGCACTTCGAACCTGCAGCCGCAGAACGTTGTCAAACTGGTCAAAGAGGATCGGCAAAGCTAAGACGGGGACTCCATGGTAAATAGCTTCATAGATGCCATTGGTGCCGCCATGAGATACAAACATGCGAGTCTTCGGATGGCCCAGGAGATCATTCTGAGGAAACCACTCTAGGAGTAAAGTGTTGTTTCCCAAGGTCGAGGGTCGTTCCCCATGGTACCTCCACACGACTTTCTGAGGGATCTCAGCAAAGGCTGTAGCAATGGCTTCTGTGATCGTCTTAGGGAGAGCACCGACCACAGCTCCGAAAGACATGATAACTACTCCGTGCTCTCCAGAGCTCTGCATAAACTCTTCCAGATCCTCGGGAAGGGCTTGAGCCGGCTGACACTGAAAGCCACCGATGTAGACCACGTTAGGCATGGTGGGTCGTGGAAACTCAAAAACGAAGTCCACTCTCATCAACCAAATGTCAGCAGACTGTTGCACTGAGAGAAGATCAGTGCCAGGCGGGAAGTGGCGCTCAAGCAGTTTGTTGTAAATCGGCACGATTATGTATCGCTCCTGAAGGAGGCTGAACAGATGGCGTAGGAAGTTTTCCGTCCGTTGCATGAAGCTCATTTGGTTGTGGAGCAATGAATTATACGTTGGGATGTAGGATGGAGGTGATGGAGCGATTTGCATGTGAGCATCCCCAGTATTTAGCCAGCGTACATTGTAAACCAAGGGAAGGTGGAGGAAATTGGCTAAAAGGACTCCGGTTGGGAACGCCGGGTCTGTTAGAAGCAAGTCAAACTTGGCCTCTCGCAAGCGTTCGACAAGCGCTGCATCATCCAAAATGGTGGAAATCATTTGAAGTGCTGCGTTGTGAAACACCTTTAGCATGTTGGTGATATCTTTCTGTTGTTCAAAGAAACGAACGAAGGGCGACATCCTTTGTAGTGCTAGCGACCTCTCTATCAACATCTTAAAGTAGTCAGGGCCGACGTCTTCGGTCTCCATTGGGCTGACGGTGACGATGTTGTAGAGGGAGGAATTCTCTTGGATGTACCAACTTTTAGACGAACGCACCACTGTGAGGCTATGGCCGCGGGTGTGGAGATTTCTCATAATGACTTGTATGTTCACCCAGTGACTGCCATCCTCAGGCAACACCAGGATATTTCCACCATGACAGCAGGACGACACAAAGAGCAGACAAGTCAGTGCAGAGAGTTGTGTCGACCTCAAATCCATCTTTTAGAAAGCTGTAAATAGACAAAGAGAGAGAGAGAGAGAGAGCAAGATGTTTACAATTTTACAGCCAGAGTATTTTCTCCTAAAATAAATAGTTAGACATTTTGCATATACAATAGATAAGGTTGTGATTGAAAAATGGAAATACAAACACGTGGAAGGCACAGGTTGGTCTGAATTGTATAAAAATGCTCAAAATGTGCCCCAAAATGTATATAACCTTAATTTATTTTATGCATAGCTTATATAATATTGTATTACGAACTTCCCGGCCCAAAAATTGTTGCAAAAACAACATTGTCATCCTGGAATATGGCCATGATCTTCCTAAATGGCTCCTTCCTTCCTTCCTTTGAGTCTAGGGTTAGAAGAACTGTTGCCACACTGCCGGTCAGTGAATAATACATTATCATATAAGCTATACATAAAATAAATTAAGGCTATATACATTTTGGGGCATAATTTGAGCACTTTTATACAATCCAGACCAACTTTAACTTCACATAAGAAGTTTGGCTCTGACCATACAACTTTTCAGAATTTCATAATATTTACCAACAAGCATCAGGAATGATATATGAGAGCGCATTAAAAGAAAACAGTCAGAACGAGAGCATTTCTGTGTTTAAGTTTGATCTGTCCTGCATCTAAAGCACTATACTGGAATTACCTGTTCCTGTTTGTAGATAATAATCCATTTGTTAGCTGGAACAAATTGTGTCGTAATAATCTCCAGATCTTGAGCCAAAGCAAAAACAAAAACTCTGCAGCTGTTCAGTACAAGATACTTGTCTCATCCTTGATGGCCGAGTCCTTACTGCTAGGAACTTCTCTCTTTCTCTTCCTTCCCTAAATCCCACATCCCCTCCAGCTCCTCCCACTGGCTTTCTCTTCCAACCTATCTGCACAGTGTAGCTCAAATATGTGCATTCAGCTCAACAACAAACAACAAACCTCAAACACTCTATTAATCCATACCAAAAAACACATACCATCAAGAGGCCTTTTAACAGGATATATCGAGCCATGTGCCCACAGATCAAGGATGTTAATATCATCTAACACATTATGAAAATATCGGCTTTTTAGCACATTGGTATTGATCTTTGTTTGAGGCATTACCCGTATACGTGCTGAACAAAAACTTTCAGGGAGGTTTACTTTACCTTTTGCATGACTCAGACACTCCCTTCGACACTCTGGTTGTCTTGTGCAAACACTGCCAAAACAAGCTTTGGATTTCCAAAATGTATACACACACACATTAAAGATATGATCACTTCCAACCACACTGTATAAGACAGGCCAAAACAGGCAAAAGGCTGTGTGTTTCTTTATTAAACGTCCTTCTCACGCCCTGTAACATGAGATCTAAAGTGGCCTCTGGTCACAGTTTTGGATTAGCTTCCAGTCAAAGAGAGCAAAATGTCCTCACTGATTCCCTGTTAGCCTTTGTGTGAATCAATGTTCAACTTTAGGTTCTGGACTGAATAACAAGGCAAAACTGGGGTGCTGCAAAAGGGCTATTAGCACTCAGCTCACACATAGTTTTGTTTGCCAAAAAACAGCTTGGATCAGTCATTCTTGGAGTGAAATGCATTTAAACATCTAAGTTCATCTAAAGATCACTAATCTGTTCTGTGCAAAGCAAAATCCAGCACACTGAGTTTGTACTTTATATTAATGTAATACATTTACAAATGTAATACATTTACATATACATTAATACATTTTTTTTTTTTTACATTGAACTGCATTGTAATTAGTGCTGAGCAATGATTAATCGATTAAATGTTTGTTTACATATGTGTGTGTACTGTGTATAATTATTTTATATATATAAATACACACACATGCATGTATATATTTAAGAAAAATGTGAAAAATTATATATAAAATATTTATATATATATAATATAAATTATATATAAATATATATATATACAGTATATAAATGCAAATATTTCTTAAATATATACATGCATGTGTGTGTATTTATATATACAAAATAATTATAACAGTACACACAGATATATATATTATGTAAACACAAACTTTAATTTTGGATGCGATTATTTGCAATTAATCGTTGCCCAGCACTAATCATAATGTATTTGACATTAAACACTTTTTATTTAAAATGGTCAATTTGTTTTACACCATTACAATTATAACGTGATTATAATTGCAACCAACGGCATTATCCTTTTTATCATACTATTTCAAAATAATAAATTGTAATGCAAAAAAGCAAAATGAAAATTTTCTTGAATATTTGAGAGCAATACAGTCATAATCAGTCTTGCAGGACTGGTCTGGAGATCTGGATCAGCTACTGCTAAAAACCCAGCATAGTATCGGCCCAAATCCGGCCCACATCTGGTATATGTGGATTCCACACGAGTCGGCCGGATCTGGGCTGACACCATGTTGCTGTCTGGGAAGGTTTTACTAATCAAGATCTGCTTGTACATTACAATATTAGAACAACTAATATTATGTAGTTTCAACTTAAATAATCCCTTAAAATTTTAAACTTAATCAACTTGGATTTTTGAGTCATCACAACAACAAAAATGCTAAATTTAAGTTGTGATAAATAATTGTAAAAATCATTTTATTCAGTGTAAAGAAACTCGCAAAGAGAAAATACAGCTTAAATTGAACTTGCTGAGACAGTCAACAGAAGTCTTGCCTCATCCAGACTACAAGCCACCAAATTCCTGCTGCTGTTTTGGGAAATTCCAGGAAGTGCCCCGAACTATAAGGTCAACCTAAATTGCTAAAATGCATACAGGCTGCTGGATACTGCAAAAACATCAAATGACAAAAAAAAATAATAATAATAATTTTCTAAAATAGTGCATTTGTCGTTTTCCAACAAAAATACCTAAACATCCTAAAAATGAGATAAATTTACCTGATAAACAAATTTGTGCACATTCTGAGAATATATCTTGAATTATTTTCTTTACCCCATTGTCTAATAGTTTTATCTTGTTTTAAAGCAGGGTTGGCACAGAACCAAAGTTTTAGTAGTTGGTACCAGTCAAATTTTGCAGTTCTCGGTACCAAAAAACGTTAAGTACTTTAAAAAATGCAAGCCTTTAAATATGTTTGTCAATTCAGAATTCAATGCAGAAAACAGAAAAACTGGAAGAGATTAAACAAACCAGATTAAATATCCTCTCACTGAAACAAGTCTTGTCTTGCACAGCTTCTTCAATGGATTTTTAGATATTTTGAAGGGGAAAACAAAAGCATTGATTAAGAATTATTTTCTGCAGTTACTATCCATTTTATATTGTAACAGCTTCTTTTATATATATATATATTAGCGCTGTAGCGGTGCGTCGATGACGTCGACGTCATATTTTTTGTACCATTCCCGGAGGTACAGCTCGCCACACACACACCGCCCGCCGTGTTATTCTGTCATGTTTTCTCCCTTTCTTTCCAAACCGCGACAAACGCCAGTCTCCTTTCTCTGCAGAATGTGATAAATCCGCTCAACCAATCACAGCGCACCATTCCACGCATTGTAAACAGTAACGGTGGCGCTTTGAATACACCCGGCATCCTAGTTTTCCTTATCTACTTTGCACTTTTTGATCAACAAAAAAAAAAAAAAAATGAATACATTTGACGGCATTGATGAACCTGTGGTGGATTCTGCCGTAGGGAAGAAACGTAAGCCATCGAAATCTAATCATTTACGTGAGGAGATTAACAAGATGAGGCACGCGGGAGGAAGAGAAATGCCGACTGTTGCTTGTTCTCACACGACAGCGTCAAACTTATGTCGAATGCTGACACGTTAACCCCAGGGGATCTTTTAAAAAACTTTCAATTCTTGTACTCAGTCAACGAAAACCGAGCAGGACCAAGCCATTTTACAGCTGATCGCCGTCAAAAAATTTCAGAAGGTATTTCTTAGCGATGGCTGATTGAATGTAGCCTATGTTTAGTCCAGTACGTGCTAAATATAAGATTAGTATTGACCGAGTTCAGAGGCTGTCATGTGGATCAACTTACTTTGTTGTGTATTTTCAACAGTTTCAATATGAAAAATAACTTTTATATTGATTCAATGGATTAATTGCATTTAAAAAAAAAACGTATCATGAATTTATTGCATTTTTGGGAAAAAATAATCTGTTTTTATAATAAATCTTTGAAAATCAAAATCTGGATTTGAATTATTTATGTTATTATAACCTAAAGATGCTATGTGAAAGTTTGAAACAGAAAATAGTGGTTTTCATCTTGCCACTTTCTTGGTAAAGAAAATAAAAATTTTACTCAAATTAATCAAAATGGATTTATCACGTTTATACTATATTATTCAGAAGTAAACATTGTAGCTGACAGTGTGTTTATGTCAGAATGTTTATTTTTTAAACCACAACCTTCTAAGTGCTTCTTTTACTGATATATTTAACAATATCTTTTGCATTTCTCATCCAAACAACGTCAAACTTGGCACTGCACTTACTCGTGCCCAGACAGCTGCCGAGTTTGAAATCCATCGGAGTAACGGTTCGAGAGATATGCGAATAACAGACAGGATAATTAATTCAAATTAGTCGTTAGATTAGTCGACTAATCGATAAAATAATCGCCCGACTAATCGTTTAATAAATAATCGTTTACCCCAGCCCTATATACCAGTCAAAAGTTTGGAAACATTACTATTTTTAATGTTTTTGAAATAAGTCTCTTATGCTCATCAAGCCTGCAGTTAAAAAAAAAAAAAAAAACAGTAATATGAAATATTATTCTCATTATATGGTTCTCTTTTTTAATATATTTTAAAATGTAATTTATTTTAATATATATATATATATATATATATATATATATATATATTAGTGCTGTAGCGGTGCGTCGATGACGTCGACGTCATATTTTTTGCGTCGACGCTTCTTTATTATTATTATTATTATTATTTTTGTACCATTCCCGGAGGTACAGCTCGCCACACACACACCGCCCGCCGTGTTATTCTGTCATGTTTTCTCCCTTTCTTTCCAAACCGCGACAAACGCCAGTCTCCTTTCTCTGCAGAATGTGATAAATCCGCTCAACCAATCACAGCGCACCATTCCACACATTGATAAATAAACATTCTGACATAAACACACTGTCAGCTACAATGTTTACTTCTGAATAATATAGTATAAACGTGATAAATCCATTTTGATTAATTTGAGTAACGGTTCGAGAGATATGCGAATAACAGACAGGATAATTAAATTCAAAATTATCAAATTAGTCGTTAGATTAGTCGACTAATCGATAAAATAATCGCCCGACTAATCGTTTAATAAATAATCGTTTACCCCAGCCCTATATACCAGTCAAAAGTTTGGAAACATTACTATTTTTAATGTTTTTGAAATAAGTATCTTATGCTCATCAAGCCTGCAGTTAAAAAAAAAAAAAAAAAAAAAAACAGTAATATGAAATATTATTACAATTTAAAATAATGGTTCTCTTTTTTAATATATTTTAAAATGTAATTTATTTTTGTGATGCAAAGCTGAATTTTCATCAGCAAGTACTCCAGTCTTTGGTGTCTTATGATCCTTCAGAAATCATTCTAATATGATGATTTGATACTCTTCAATGTTATTATCAATGATGGAAACAGTTGTGCTGTTTAATATATTTTTTTGGAATACTTTTTTCAGGATTCATTGATGAGTAAAACGTTAACAGCATTTATTCATAAAAACAGCATTTATTCAAAATAAAAACATTTCTAACAATATAAATCGTTACCATCACCTTTTATCAATTTAACGCATCCTTGTTGAATTAAAGTACTAATTTCTTTTAAAAAAAATTGTTATTGTTCCCAAACTTTTGAACGGTAGTGTATATTGTTACAAAAGATTTCTATTCTAAATAAATACAGTTCTTTTTAACTTTTTATTCATCAAATAATCCTGAAAAAAGTATCTCAGGTTATTAAAAAAAAATTAAGCAGTACAACTGTTTCCAACATTGATCATAAATCAGCATATTAGAATGATTTCTGAAGGATCATAAGACACCAAAGACTGGAGTACTTGCTGATGAAAATTCAGCTTTGCATCACAAAAATAAATTACATTTTAAAGTATATTAAAAAAGAGAACCATTATTTTAAATTGTAATAATATTTCATAATATTACTGTTTTTTTTTTTTGTTGTTGTTTTTTAACTGCAGGCTTGATGAGCATAAGAGACTTCTTTCAAAAACATTAAAAATAGTAATGTTTCCAAACTTTTGACTGGTACTGTATATATATATATATATATATATATATATACCTACAGTGACTATAGTTGACTATAAATGTCATTAAATAGAAACAAAAACACATAATACATCAATCTAAAAATAATGAACTTATGTTTTCCCTAGAATTTTGTGCTATGCTTTATAGGCAGGCTTTTCCAATAATGAACACAACAAACAGAAATGACAATAGGCTTGTATTCACCAAGCAGCAAGAGGTTTAACATTGTTACTTGTGTGTTAGCTATTATATGCATTTGTTTGGCAGATTCACATACTGGCACAGCAAAGAGCGCAATTAACTAACAAAATCTGTGCAAACTTAAAAGCTTGTGAATGTGCATAAGCTTTAAAACACAGAATGGTTTGAATATTTTTGTGAAACTCTTACTTGTTTCTGCCAACAGTCGAGGCTTGCAGTGTTAAGCTGGTTGAGCAGAAAACTGGTCCATCTGTGCAAAGTTCAAATGTTCAGTGTTAATGTGACCCTCAAAGTGGTGAACAGAACTAATATTTTATTTAATGTTTAAAAGACCTGGGTGCAACAGTTAATAATGGCTAACCTTAACATTTCATATTTAAACTTATTTTTAGAACTGAGTGAGACATCAACAACCATTTTCGACACATGAAGAAGTCTTAAAACAGTCCAACAAGCTACAAAATCATCAACGCAAACAACTTGTAGATGACTTATCTTGAAAAAGATCTCAAACATTCAGTTTGAAAGAGGAGGCGAGCTGCCAAAGGCAACAAAGGCAGGTGTAATTGCTGACTATGACTCCAGGCTATGACTCACTTCATGGACTTTATCACAAAACCACAGCTTCCTCTTTCCTCTGTTACTTTCTATAGTTCAAATTACCTGGTACAAAACATTCTGCCTCTGGGAATACTAATGTTATATTTGGAGCTGACTGAGAATATTGTACCTTAATGATTTCTCATATTTTGCAAGCTCCAAAGAGTGCTGCCTTGTCCTGACCTAATAGAAACTTTGCTTAAAAATGAATATAGTGAGTATGTGTGTGTGCGTTTGTGCATAGATCTGACTATGTATTTAAGCAATTGATGGTATATGGGAAACAGTATGAAAAAGGTCACATACAAACAGTCGATGCCAAACCCCCCTGTAGAGAAGTAACCCAGAAAGCAACATAGTGTCGGCCCAGATCCGGCCCACATCTGGTACACGTGGATTCCACATGGCCCGGATGTGGGCCGGATCTGGGCCGACACTATGTTGCTGTCTGGGAAACCATATTTAGTTGTAAAAAAATGATTGCCCCGTTATGCTATTTGAACTTATTTCTTCGCTTCAACTCAGTGAACTGTATTGGATTTTGAATTCAAGTTTATAAGATTTGAAAAATTAAAGTAATCCATTGTCTTGACCAGTGTTGGAGAAAGTTACTTTTAAAAGTTACAATATTGAATTAAAAGTAAGTAATTGCATTACTTTTTATTGAAAGTAATGCATCATGTTATTTTTTGCGTTACTTTTTCTTGTTTGTCTTTAATGACAACAAAAAAAGTTATATTTTTGGCAAATGTAAAGGCCCTTTCACACCAAAGGTGAAATTAATAAGCCTTAGGCTGAAGAAAATGCAAATTCATGCCTGTACAGTAGAGGGCGCAAAAAGTAAAAATAAAGTATATTTGTGTAATTTAACATTTAATTATTGCAGGTTTGTATAATATTCTGAGTTTCACTGGGGTTTTTTCACACTCAGCGTGAATCTCCAGCGTCTCGACTAAAGGAATTTTTATACTATAAAGAGTATTTTACCCCGAGTTGCAAACGCGAGTTTACGTCTGAACTGAATATGATGAAATAGATCACATTCAACAAAATAATGACTATAGAAAATGCCTCTTTGTATTGAGTTGTCCTTGCGAACGACATGCAAAAACAAACAGCGCGATTCTCAACAAAAGATTCTCACGAGATTAGAATCACCCGCAAATATTCATGAACTTACGAGTCACAGTTACCTTGACGAATCTTTCACTGAATGAACTCACAGAATCCCAAATGTTTCTGAAACCAAATTGAACTGCAAGTATTACTGTATGTTTAGAAATGTAGCAAGTTCTGTGCACTTCGGAAACACAAATTAGCGAAACTGATCTTTCATATGACGGCATGTTATCATAGATTGCAACTTATACTGGGTTACCTTATTCACATGCCATATTATATTCAAAGAATCCTTAACGACATGTCCAAATAGCAATGGTATTTGTAGGGCATGTGTCCAAAAACTCATGTTATAGACCCATAGACATTTTATGCATTTATGCAACACATAGGCTACTTGTATGTTGAATCAAGTTCTCACAGATGACGCACAAGGTCAAACAGGGGCAGACAGCAAATCTCCCCAAAATCTGATGCTGTGGAACAAGTAAAGCAGGTGTGGCACCATGTGGTGAAGCAGCCTGGAGAGTAGGAAATACAAAAATAGATAAATTACTGAATGAATCTCTCGAAATGATGATGAGCACTTCAAACTCACAGACATGGCAGTCATCAGCATCCACAGATTGCAGTGCTCCACTGATTCGAGCTCACTGTTATCACAGCTGAGGCTGCTGAAATATCATGTTTGTTGCTATATGGTAGCCACTGCAGAGTGAACTAAGGAGATAAGAACAGAATAAAATAAGCTAAGAACTGATTTATTATTGATTCAGCTTTCGGATGAACTCACCTAGCTCTTCTCACAGACAGAAATGTCTTCTGTGTTATGCACTGTAAAAAATGATTTTATGTCAAAGTAAATAAAACAGAAAAAATCATGTATCTTTTGCTAAGAATAATTTTGTAAAAATGAAAACTTTAGTATATTAAGTAAATCCTAATTATATACTCATTTTTTACTTGTAAATATTAGACATCCAACAGACAAGTGAAATTGACTTCTGACTCTCTGGCATATTTACATACATTAATTAAGTACTTGAAGCAAATTTTAAAAAATCAAGTAAAATTTAGTCCTTGAAGAAAGGAATCTGCGCATGCGCAGAAAGAAGAACACACGCAATGATTGAGGGATTTCGAATCTCCACTCCAACGGCTCTCGACAGGTAAGCAACAGTAAAAAACTGCATTATATTACAGATTTATAATGATTTTTTGATTAATTCAACGATTGTCTTGTCATCACTTCATGCTATACATTTGAAAAGTTTAGTGTTCTTAAGTTTAGAGACGTGCTCCAGAAAAAAGTTCAGGGAGAGGCAGAGGAAAGCACCCTGTTTATTTTACAAAAGCACAATGTTTTATTTCGATTGAAAGTGGAAAAAGTAGACATTTAACAGTTTATTTTTTCATATTTCTTAAGTCTGTAATCTTTATGACCAAAAATGACGGAGTATAAGTCTAATTTGCTGCTATGTGAAAAAAAATCGAGCAAAACGCGCGGGCACTTTTGCCGACTCAAAGAGGGTTAATATAATGACGAGTTAGTTTAGACGTTAGCCATATTTTTGTTTTAAACTTTACGTTTTACACGATTTATCAGTAATTACGCCTAAAAACCATGAATATGTCACTTAAATCATGATCTTTTTGTTTAATATTTGTTATTTTGTGTGCAATTTTCTTTATAGATGACAAATATTGGCCACAAATTAACAATAGGCCTAAGTGAGAAGGTTCTCGTTCCCTCATCGTGCACAATATAATTCATTTCCTCATTCATTTGCTAAATCGTGCATACTATCTATTAAATGGTGCTTTTACTAAATCGTGCCCACGTTGTAAATGACAATAATTCGTACTCCCAAATGCCTAATTCGTAGCCTTGATATCTGCTGTGTGTCACATGTTAGCATTAATGTGTGTAAATTGACTATGAGAGTAAGGTCATGCAGGATGTTTTTAATGATTTGGTTTAAATGAAATGAATAATGTGAATGCAAATTAATTAACTTTTAATTTAAAAGTATTTGCTGTTTACTGATTATTGTTTTTTTCTCTCTCTCTTTTCTTAATTTCAGGATATTTCTCAAATGCATTCAGCCCTTTGTGCCTCCGTTGCTGTAAACCGGTTGAGAGGGACAAAGAGAGAGACCGAACACACTGAATTGTTATTATTGTCATTATAGGTTTCTGTATATGCTTATTTCTTAATAAATTACTCTTAACTGCACATTGTCACAGTATTATTTTGTCACATTATAAGAGTAACATTTAATTTAATTTAAAATAATTACCAGCACTGCATAAAACAAGTAAAATGTATTTAAAATATCAAGTGGTTTTACTTAATTATATTAATTATATCATATTTGTAAGTAAAAATTACTCAATATAATTTAACAGGCCAAGTTATATGTACTTATTCACTTTGTGAATTTTACTCGGCTTAGTTAAGTAGATTTACTTAATTTCCATCAATGTGAAATTTACTTGAAAAAAATTCGTGCAAAAACTTGCCTTATTAAAATTGAGTAAATTCTACTTATTGTTTTTCTCAGTGTGGCTTAACAATTCAACGGAAAGAAATCATGGCTTATTTGAATACAAGAATGAAGAAAGTTTCCTTGTTACCCATATATTTTTGCACATGGGTTCCCCTCAGGACCTGAAAGGTAATTATGCTTCAGGAAAAGGTCATATTGTAATTTAAAGTAGCTGATTTGTAGTTCTGGAGCTTGACAGTCACTGGCCTCATTCGATTTAATGTAAGAAAGTCATACGTGTTCGCAACACCATTTTTTAATTATTAATTTTCAATAAACTATGGAGGTTGCAATGTAAAGATGACTCTATATATGCTGTGAATTGATGTTTATTCCATGTTTTAGTTCTGGAGCTTGACAGCCACAGGCCTAATTCAATTTCATTAAAAAAAAAAAACTATGGACATTGCAATGTAAAGATGACCCTAGATGACTAATGCTGTTATTTCATGTTTACATATTATGCAAACATTTAATTTTTTCAACTTCCCATATTTTTATGGCAAAAAAATTAACGATTTAGCATTTAGTGTTTGTCCAGACCTGTAAATGATTGAATTTTGTGTTTGCAAAAAAATGTAACCTTAGAAACTTCTACACACCCTTAAGCAGCTGTTTTCCACTTTTACAAAAAAGTTCATAATAACTGGGGCTGACAAGCTAAAAAAAATATAAAAAAAGCACTATACAACTAATGGTACTGATGCTAGGCCGAAATGTAGATTAATATTAATATTCACAGGCGCAAAGTTATTATGAGTTACCCGTGTCGTAAGCCCCTTCGTCAATTCATTTCAAGTCTGTTCTATATGCAGTTGATATCTGATACCCATCATCAGATAGCAGTTATGATGGTTCTTGGAATCCAATCCAATATTTTAGTTTAGGCAATGGTTTTTATAAACAATATTTGTTATACCGGTTAAAACTCTCTTCACATCCTGATAGCAATCAATAATAGAAGTTGTCTAAATATTTTAAAAATGTACATATATCTTCTGTGGAAGTCTCAGGTCCAAAAAATGTTCGTCCAATCATTGCATTCGGCCAGTCAACCGATAAATTTGCATATCTCCACGCACCTGTTTGCCAGTGTGTTTTATGCTATGCAGAGTTGTAGACAGACGTCAGTCACTGAGTGCCGCAAACAAACATCAGAAACCTTTTACAGTTCCCCGTGAACCAAAACAATGAGCTTATACCCATGACTTTCAACCCAGAGCTGTTTTTGGATTTGGATTTTTGGTTTTGGATTTATGCGTTTCAATGCCAACACTACGAAATTGATCCTGCAACAGTCAGGTGGTACAAGTCAGAGCCCTCTAAGTTGTTCACGTTCATTATTATTGTAATGTCATGTGCTTTGAAACATGAAGAAATTTAACAGCGTATCTTGTGACGCTTTGCAGACTCTGCTCTGGCTGTGTGTGTTCATGTTTTGAAGGAGGCGTGGCTTTGGAGACGCTCTGAAGGGAGTGCGGGATCTTATGCTTTCAAAGCTTTAGCCTACCCTACCTTTAATTGTGTTAATGAAATACCTATAAAACATTCATATGAAAAAACTAAATCATGATCATTTTTTCCTAGGCCCTCTTGATATTAATGGACATTTAGCACCAGTTAGTTGAATGGCGCTTTGAGCTTGTCAGCCCCAGTTCTTATTCAATTTTATGTAAAAGTGGAAAACGGTAGCCAAAGGGTGTGTAGATGTTCCTAAGGATAATTTCTAAAAATGATTTTTTTGTTGATAGAGCATGAAACACAAATCCTTATATTTTTAATCAGCTTTATTGACATTTTTTATATTCTATTAATTTCATCATTTACAGATCTGCACAAACAGACACGCACTAAAACATCTTTTCCTAATATCAAACCTCCAGTGTCACATATCAATGGCTCAATATAACAACTTTCCAACTACAGTGAAAATCTCATTAAACAGATATTTTCATAAAGATATAGAGTGTGAGATAAAAAGAAAAGAATATGCCATGTCTTTAATAATTACAACAATCTATAATAAAAATAATGAATGTGGTGAGGCACTAAACATGCTGTAACACTAAGAATCCCAAATCGGCATTTTCCTTGAGGGAATCCATTGTTCAGAATTCTCCACTTCCTGGATTAAAGCTGTACACCAACAACATCTTAAACTCATTCCCATACAATGCAATGCTAAAGGGCTGATCTCAGGTCAGTGTGTGTGTGGGAGGAAGATCAACAACTCTGATTACACCCGCAGAACAGCATGTCTTTGTGTTTTGGACAGACATGACTGTGATCCGATAAGGACAGAACGCTTTAGAGAATGTATTGTGTAAATGATAATAGAGATGAGGAAGATGATGGTGTTCTTTAGGTTGGCCTGTTGTTGAACAGAGTGATAGGTGTTAGTCTTGCCTTCATCTCCCGTCTGATCTGGCACCATGAGCACGGTCCGCAGAAGTAAGAGTACACACAGTCATTACAGATAGAGTCCTGCGTGAAGAAAACAGGGGTTAAACATAATGAACCACAATATAAGATCCTTGACTGTGGAAGAAATACGTATAGGTGACTTGACAAAAAGTAATGTGTGACAAAAAGTAATTTATGACCGAGACAGAGGGGCTCCACTCAAGGTAGCATGATAAGATGGCTAAGAAATATCTTCATTTGTCCTAACGAAGTGTTAGTTATGGCTAAGAAGTATCTTCATTTGTCCTAGAGAAACAACCTTGGTAGGGACTATAAGTAGGGACTATAAAGAAGGAATGATGCCCGTCTCTTATGGTCACACTTTGCAAGCACTTTGTATGACTGCTGACCTTTCCTTGCAAGGGAATAAATAATCTTTAAAGACAATTGTTACATGTTTGTCTCTTATTCAGTAATAGAAAATTGTTTGCCACCACACTGACCTATAATCAACTCTTCATTCAGTGTTCTGTTTTCTTTCTTTCTGTTGCATTACAATACAGCTAATGTGATGGTGTTCAATAGTTTATAGACCTTATTCAGAGCAGCGCCATGACAGGTATGAAAGCGAGGTTGTGAGGGAAAGACTTACTGTGTTTTCAATGGCATCTGCTGTAAATGGCTATGTAACGCTCCTAGATCACTTATATTTTCAACCAGAGCTCATGTTGTCTAGAGTTTGTCTACTGAAATTTCTTGGAATTATGTTTTTTGCAGTGTTTGTTTCATAAGAAGAACAATCCAAAAACACATTAAATAACACTAGTACAACCCACTGAAGGGATGCATGTCTATCCCTTACAGCAGGGATAGGCAACTCCGGTCCTGGAGGGCCACTGTCCTGCAGAGTTTAGCTTCAGCCCTGATAAAAACTCACCTGCCTGTATCTATCTAGTAATCCTGAAAACACTGATTGCCTTGTTCAGGTGTGTTTAATTAGGGCTGAAGCTAAACTCTGCAGGACAGTGGCCCTCCAGGACCGGAGTTGCCTATCCCTGCCTTACAGCCTCGCTTTCATTCCCATTAAAAATCAAAGATGGCACATAAGCTCTACACTACAAGCTCAATAGACCTTCAGAGCATCGCCACAGTGAGCTGTGAGGGACTTACCATGTTTTCAGTTGCATCCATCCACTGTGGAAAGCTGTATAAAGCTCCTAGATCACTTAGCTATAATTTTCCACAGCTCATATTGTCTGGGGTGTCTACTGAAATTTCTCGAAAAGATATTCCCTTTCGAAAATTAACCATGGTTTTACTACAAAAAAACTAAACAAAAAACATGGTTATTGTAGGTAAACCATGGTAACCAAAAATGAACCATGGTTTTGCTACAATTACCATAGTTTAACCATGGTATTAGTAGTAAAACTGTGGTTATACAACTGGTAATCAATCCGCCCCCCCAAAAAACATGGTTACTACACTTTTACTATAATAAAACCATGGTTAATTGTTGTATGGGTTTGCAGTGTTTCGTCAGCACAGCAGACCAATCCAAAAACACATTAAAAACAGTACAACCCACTGAAGTGATAATATCCCTCACAGAGGCAATTTCATTCCCGTAAAAAAGAAGATGGCGCTGCTGTGAAGGCCTATTATGCACGCACTGTAAAACTCACACCTTTTTAAAACTGTGTTTTTGTCTACTGAAAGTTTCGTCAGCTCAACAACGTATGTTGTTAAACAACAACAGTACGATCCATTGATCGCACTCGTTCGTTCCCTCACAGCCTCATTTTCATTCCTGTCAAAAATTAAACATGGCGCTACCCTGATTAAGGTCTATTGATTCAGCTTGTAATAACACAAAATGATGCAGTTTCTTTCTAATCTATGCTTTGGTTATCATAAAGTTTCTCTCGTCTTTACCGTGATGCCGTATCGTCGTCGTGTGGACACCCTCATGGAGAGAGTAACAGGAGGAATACACCCGCAGCTGTCCAGGAGAGGGAGACACAGACATTCTCCATGATCTCTGGCTGTGATGCAGGCGAAGCAAGGGAAACACCACACAGAGAAACAACCTACAGAAGACCGACCAATTCAAGTCATTATTCTGCCTAAACAATCCGACTGTGCACCTGCTAAACACATCAGAGAGTTTCTAGAGCACTCAGAGATTGCACCTTTCTTAAAAAGCCTTAATTCACTATTTGTTTTATACACACACACACACAAACTCACATTCATTAACGTTGTCGCATTCGCAGATGCTGGTGGACCACTGGTCTGATGCTGCAGACACCACTAGTGGCCTGGGTTGTTGAATCACCATTTTGCTTGCCATGATGAATGAGTATCAGATTCAACAACACTGAAATCCCAGAAAGAAAGAAAGAACTATAAAGAATCTAAAGCAGAATTTTAGCAATTAATATAACAGGTGACTTCAAACGTCAGACACTAAAATGTGTTACTTTGTTGCTTCCATAAAGAAAATTCTAAATTCCAAATTCTAAAAACAATAACACTTGGCTCAACAGTTGCTCCAGCAGCAGATTTGGTCTTACCTGGGACAGAGGAACGTTCAGCAGAAGACTGACACCTTGTGAGGGCGATGCTGTCATTTATTTAGGGGGAGGGAGGATGTCGGGAATGTCTACACGTAGATTCTCACTCGTATACGCACATAAAGGATGCTTATCAAAGAACAACTTTCTAGTTGTGCTTTCATCAGATCAGAGCATGGCAATAATGAGAAAAATGACAAGCATGCAAGAAAAATGGACAAGAAATACGACGTGGTTATCCCTATTGTATTACACTTTGTCCTTTGAAAGTACCTAAACAGGTGCAATGAGGTGAGATAAATGTCACAATCTGTATTTGGATGCAGGGTTTTAATATAGTGAAACTCAGAGTACTCTAATCAATTATTGATTAATCATCAGAAACGTTTTATGAAATCATCTTTGTTCTTACAGTATCCTACTGATAGGCCAGACATCGACTGCCAGAGTACATCATATCTCTTATTTCCCAGTCTTTCAGTGAGTATTCTAAGATTACAGTAAATGGTAGGCTAGTGTACATTTGGATAAAAAGCATTTGCTAAATTGCAAATCACTAATAACAGGCGATTCAGGTGCGCTGCTTTCTGCTCAGATAAAATCAAATCCAGAGCTCCTTGATGAAATTTCCCAGTCTACTGTGGACTTAATTTTGGGGGCCTGAATACACAAACTTTTAAAACCAGGTTTCAAAGAGCAACTTTTTGAAAATGATCCCGACCCGGTTATCGTCTCACCGTAAACTACAAAAAATGTGAATTTGTGAAAACGGTTATGTCACACACATGTGTGTTCAGTCTATAGACGCATGTTTCTTAAAGTGACATCGGCAACTACTGGCTTGGCATGAGTGCTTTTAGTCGTTTTCGCAGATCCGTGTGAACGAGGATCATTTTGACAACGTTGTCATGTATACGCAAAAACATTTCTGTTTTTAGCACTTCTTTGCCAAGTAAACGTACCCTCAACATAGTGAGCGCTAACCAGACACACACACACACACACACACACACACACACGCACTATCTTTGTGAGGACTCTCCATAGACGTAATGGTTTTTTTATACTGTACAAACTGTATATTCTATCCCCTTACACTGCCCCTATCCCTAAACCTACCCATCACAGGAGACATTCTGCATTTTTACATTTTCAAAAAAACTAATTCTGTATGATTTATAAGCTTTTGTACCCATGGGGACCTCAATTTAGGTCCCCACGGTGACACGAGTCCCCATGAGTCTGTGTGCATTCAGGTTTAAGTCCCCACCGGTGTAGAAAAACATGTCCACACATACACACACACACACACACACACACACACAGATTCTTTCTTTCTTTCTTTCTTTCTTTCTTTCTTTCTTTTGACATGTTTGAAACCACAATGAGGAAATAATTTATTTACAGTCCCCCTGTAGTCAATAATTGTATGTCTTAAATCTCATCTTTGATCACCAAAACGACACATTAAATGTTTTTCCTTGAAAAAAAAATGTCTTCATGCCATAAAATAGCTTGATGAATGTAACTCGACACCCTTTCCTCATTTAGTATATGCGGATCGATGAATATGCAAATGAGTCCCGCCTCCACTCACTCACACAGCTCAGAGATCCACTCGTTGACGATCACACGTTGATCTGATTGGTTACAAGGTAGTTTGTGACGTCTTAAAGCATTAAAAACACCACATAGACATGTAAACAACATTAAAAGCTGGATTTTCACCAAATCGTTTGTTGACAAAAAAAAAAAAAAAAGTCTAAAGACTTGTAAAGGTGGTTAGCAAGGAAAAACTCCCAAGGATGTAATATAGATGTAGAGAAAGAAACCTGGGAACAATAATAGGTAATAAAATTAATGTAAAAAAACAATCAGTTCAACATCCCATAATGCATCCTTGACGCACCAAGCTATGTATTAAACAGCAGTAGGACCTTAATTAAAAGGCTGGAATGTCAAACGTTTGACGTCAAGACCCTTTGTTTGCCTCTTACTGCTTTAAACATTTAAATGATGAAATATTGGGCTTGAGTGCTTTTTTTGCATTCTTCCTATTCTTTCTCACGTAGTTCTCAGTATCAATATCAGAGTTATTTTGTCATCACTAACCCTGGGTTAACATATTTTGTTAAGCCTGGAACATAATTCCTCCCCGAAGATTTAATCTCAACCAAATCCCTACCAATGAGTTATCCCTAAAACCAGAGGGAAATGATTGGTGAATAACGCTGCTGTAGAAGCACCTAACCCTGGTTATAAGCCTAAACTTGACAAAACTGTAAAGTTGTCCCTCAAATCAGATTGGTTGATTGGAATGTTGTTCCAGGATCATGTCGGACTTTGGGGAATCAGGTTTTGCATCAGTCTCATTAAGACGAGCCATTCTCACGTCAGCAGAACTGGTAATCACCTGAAATCTATCGATAAAAAAAAGAAAAGCATGTACCGGACTAACCCGCTCTGTGGAGACGTGATGCTAATCTCGTGTCTCTACGCATGTGTTTGCTCACTGCTGGCTCTATAAAGTCTGAAAACTCAGATTCTCATTGACACTCATTCCTGATCTTCGCCATCAGTCATAACCAGAGCTCAAGTCATCATGGCAACTAAGATGGTGATCCAGCAGCCGAAGCCCCTGGTTTTGGCTCCGGGTTCTGACCAGTGGTCCACCAGCCTCTGCGAATGCGACATACTCCCAGACTGTGAGTGCATTTTCATTGAAATCCCTACAGATAGTCGGACATTTGATTGTCTTTTTCTTTGTGTGGTGACTGATCTTCCCCATCTTGTTGGGCAGGTTGCTTTGCGTTCTGGTGCGCACCATGTTTCGCCTGCATCACGGCCCGAGATCACGGAGAGTGTCTCTGCTTGCCTCTGCTGGACAGTTTCGGCCTCATCCCACCCATCACTATGGCAATGAGAGTGTCTGTCCGACGCACGTATGGCATTGAGGTAATGACTTTACTGGAATTCACTGCAAAAAAATGCAAGTTCTGAACTAGTTGCATTCATTTAAGAGGGTAAAAAAAAACAACTAATAAATATCACTTCACCAGTTGATTGATTACATTAATAATAGCAACAAGTTTTCTGAAACTTTATGTTTAAATATGCAAATGAGACATTGTCTAATTAAATATGCACTAATTTGCATACATTTCTAGAACAAAAATCTGAACAAAATTATTGTTTCATTTATTTGATATATTAGAGCCAAAGGTTTTTACAGAGGGGATATTGGATATTTATCACTCCACAAATCAGAAAAGTCTGTCAACAGCCAAAAATAATTACATTTTCACCATTTCTTTTAGGAATAAAACATTGTATAAAATCAGGAAAATTATATATGAACAAACCCCTTTGTAAAAACCTCCATAATATAGATAAGAATAAAAGTTTGGTGTATATAAGTGTTACTGAAGTGGGGATTTCTGGCTCAATGTAGGAGGAAAAACTCATTTTGAGAAAATGGTCTTTAAAGATATACTGTAATTGAAATCTACAGATGCAAATAGATAAAGTGCTCTAAAAAATACAGTTAAAAGTGTTTTTTGCATGTTTTCTGTCCACTAGCCTGAAAAAACACTTTATGAAAAGCCAAAAAGCCTAAAATCTCAAAATTGACAGATGCATGAAATAACAGTGTTTTTGCCTGTAGTGTCTCCCCTTAACTTAAAAAAGTGAGGATTATTCAATAATTCAAATTATTAAGTAGGCTAAATCTTATAAACTAGATGCGTGATTGAAAAAAAAAATAAGTTATGTGGAATTGTCAAGTTATGTGGAATTGTCAAGTTCACATAACTTAATTTTTTCAATTACACATTTAATTCACATTTATTTGTATAGCGCTTTTCACAATACACATCGTTTCAAAGCAGCTTTACAGAAAGTGCACGAGTCCACATTACAATTTAGAGTGATCTGTTATCAGAGGAAACTGTCTAAGTTATGTATTTCAGAAATGTGCATATACAGAATCATAGTTCAGAATCATAGCGAAAAAGGGTATATTAATTTAAACAATGTAATAATTTAATGCAGAAACAATGAGCTCATTTTAGTAATGAATACATGTTTGTTAAATGATTATGACACATGAAGTTTATTTACTTAATAATCTTAAGGCAACGGGTTTCCTCGCTTTTTTTAAGTTAAGTCAACTGATCCCTTATTCTTTGATGTTAGATGTGAAATATGTATTCTCTCTCTCTCTCTCTCTCTCTCTCTCTCTCTCTCTCTCTCTCTCTCAGGACTCTATTTGCAACGACTGCGTGTTGTCCTTCTGCTGCGGACCGTGCTCTTATTGTCAGATAAGACGTGAGCTGAAGTTTCGCAACCACCCCGTCTCCCTCTTAAGCTTCCGAAAATAAAACACTCCATCATCATCATCATCAGTCACTGATTTGTAACTTCAACTCTAAAATGAACTCAGTCAGTTCTGACCCCGAGGTGTGGATTTCAGCTGTAGTCTGCTGAGGAATGAAGCCTGAAAACTCTTCTCTACATGATTCTTTCGCTTAATATTCAACAATATTATTGATCTGACTGTAGTGGCACTGTTGGATGAGAACTGAACTGGTCTGGATGATGACACTGATGATCTTTACAACAGAACTGAATCAACACTGAACTGACTTCAGATGAAAGCTGAAATGCATTATTTTCCTGTTATCTCTGTAAAGCTGCTTTGAAACGATCTGTAAGGACACTTGACTTGTATCAATTGAGATTATCATGTGGAATCATAAGGTCCTTGTTAATTTTGTTTTAAACTGTTGCTTTTAGTTTAAATTTATAAATATTTTTAATATATTATGTCATTGTTCATGTTGAAATAAAAATAATTGTGATTAAAAACTGCACTTTTTTTGTATGTTATTTTGTTTAACACGTTGGGTTTTCATTCATGTGTCCCCTAATATATGCTATTAATTAAAATAACCATTTAAATGCACAAAAGTTTGGGATCAGTAAGATAAAAAAGAAAAGAAAAAGAAATTAATACTTTTATTGAGCAGCGATTAAATTGATCAAAAGGGACAGAAAAGACATTTATAATGATTTCTATTTCAAATAAATGTTCTCAGTTATTAATCAAAGAACCCTAAAAAAATGCATCAAGGTTTCCACTAAAATATTAAGTGTTTTAATAAGAAATAGGCATAGTAATTAGATCATAATAAGAAAGCAGCAAATCATCATATTAGACTGATTTCTTAAGGATCATGACACTGAAGACTGGAGTAATGATGCTGAAAAATTCTTACAATATATTCACAAAGAAAACAGTTATTTTAAATTGTAATAATATTATTGTTTTACAGTTGGCTATTTTAAATGCAGCCTTGAGCAGAAGAGATTTTATAATATTCAAAAATATTAAATAATAATAATAATAATAATAATACATTTACTGACAATATAGTTAAATGCATTATAGTTAACAATGATCTAACAATTAAAAATTCTAAAGCAAATAAAAATCTTAATTGTTAATTTCAACATTTACCAATCAAAAGTTGTATCTATATTATTAATGGATCTGAGCAAACATGAACTAACAATGAACAGTTATATTAAATATATATATATGTGTGTGTGTGTGTGTGTGTGTGTGTGTGTGTGTGTGTGTGTGTGTGTGTGTGTGTGTGTGTGTGTGTGTGTGTGTGTGTGTGTGTGTGTGTGTGCAAGGTGCACAGTGTCATGCACACAAATAAAAAACACCATCATGATAACACACACGACACAAAAATAATGCAATAAAACGCTGATTTAACAACTTAAGCTGTAATATTAAACCCTAATGTACAAAACTGTAAACAAACTAAGAAGATAATTATTTAAATTAAATGTCATCAAACATGAAGTATCAGACAGGAAATTCTGGGGATGTCCTTTTATGGCTTTTCACTGTTGATTTGCTTTATTTATTTTTTTGCGTCCAAAAACGGTTTAACTGTATTTTACTGTAAATTAAACTAAATATAAAGCTATTAAAATATTTAAATATATATATATATTTTTAGTGTATGTTTGGTTATTGGGCTCCCTCTGGTGGCTAACTGCAAGATGTAATGCACATGCGTGCGTTTGTGTGTGTGTGTGTGTGTGTGTGTGTTTGCTTATATTTAATTGCCACATAACATATATAAATGGCTTAATTCCACTTTTGTCAAACTAAACCCAGATGACAAATAGTAGGCTATAAATTGGACATACCGGAAATAAACGAAACTGGAGTTCTTGACTGGCCATCTTGCTATCATGTTTGACCCATCTCTCGTTTTAAGACTGCCTTTCTTCATCTTCATCAGTGCATGTATGATCATCTGTGTCTGCATTGTCCTGTTTATTACCTTAATCTTTAGGACAATGTTAAAAACTCATCAGTCAGATTCCATCACTGCACGATCTTCATATCACATAGATCTGATTAGGCTAATCTTCTATATCTCCTTCATGTGGGCTACCTCAAAAATAAATGTAGGCCTACGTTTGTATGCCTATGCATTTATAGAAACTATCTCTGGTCTCATACATTCAGCGCACTGCCAGGTGGCAGGACACACACATTTAGAGTATCGGCGTAAGGTAGCAGGAGGTCATTTGGCATATCTACTTTTATTCAAAGTATCCTAATACAACTATTACATAGGCTACTCCTGCACAGATTGTCGCCATGTGCTTTTGGTAATCTTCTATTTATGGATTACTTGTAAACTTGTGGTTTGCTGCCATCTACTGGTGGAACTAAATAATTATACAACTGATTTCTCTTTTCTTTCTTTTTTTCTAACCTTTGCAACTGCTTTTGTCTTTATTTCATTTTTTGTCTTAAAATCATATTTTTCAATTTCACAGTGAAAAAGATTCATTTTGGAACCTTTATTTAATGGTCAGACTACCTCTTTTCGCCGGACCAAATTTCGTCTGTTTGTGGAGGTTTCACACCTGTAATTTTGATTCAGATCAAACTGAAAAGTCTGAAAATCCGGACCAAACAAGGTAGGTGTGAAAGGGCCCTAAGAGTGTTTAAAGCATCAAATTAACTGCCATTTCATCTGAATGGGAACCCAGCTGCAGTATTATATAAAGATTGATTTTAATGATTGCCAAAAGAATATGTAAGGGGGAAAAAACACACAGGATGGACATAGATCTTTAAGATGAAAATGTTGAAGTTTATTGCAGAATAGCGGTGAAAAAGTGCAGTTAACACCTTGGAGTGAGACTGAACCCCTAACATACTAAACTCCGCTCTTTATGTCAATGAAGTTGCTCCTGTTGTAACAGTTGTGGTTTGTATAATATCCCATTGTCTGAGATGGTTCTCAGTGTCCCACACCTGCTCCTATTCCACAGCCGATCACCATATGTCAGGATGCGATCACAGTGTGCATATTTGTTCTTCTGTGGTCTTTGGAGTGAAGTGATTCTAAAAACCAATCCGGTAAAAGTGAAACTCACATTGTAGGGCAGGAGACTTGGATCGTTTGACGCATTTTATAGTAATTTTCACAAAGCAGCTGTACAAAGTTTAAATGGTTAGTTCACCCAAAAATAAAAATTCTGTCATCAATTACTCACTCTTAAGTCTTTTCAAACCCACAAGTCATTCGTTCATCTTTGAAACACAAATGAAGATATTTGTAATGAAATCTGATAGATTTCTGTCCCTCCATTGAAAGTCTGATTGTTCAAAATGTTCATAAAGAGATCGTTAAATAAATGAATCGAGCGGTTTAATCAAAGTCTTCTGAAGAGACACAATCACGTTATTTGTTGAACAGATTTAATTTTATTCACATATTGATAAGTGATATTGATGAAACTGATGAAGCTCAAACGTGATGCGTAACACGAGAATGCATAACACGAGAATGAACCTCATTGGTTCTTGTTGAAGCTCAAACGTGATGCATAACACACTGTAAAATGTAATTAGTTGACCTTACTTAAAAAAAGTATGCAAACTCGTTGCCTCAAAAAAATTAAGCAAAGTAAGCTTAAGATTAGTGAGTTAGAAAAGCTTGTTTATTTTAAGTGTGCCGTACTAAATCAAGTAGTACCACTAGCACGTTTTTTTTTAATGTTCATGTAACTTAATAGCCATGATTAGTGTTAACTTAGTTTTTTTCATTTTGTGTGGATTGCTTGATATAAATTTAACCCACTTATAATTATTAAATACCTACAACTTAACACTTTTAGTTCTGCTCACTCATTTTTCAAGTTCACTTAAATTAAAGAAACCAATTTCTGAGTTAGGTTTACTTTATTAATTATAGCACTGACCTTGTATAGCATAATATTTAGAATTTCTTAAAAGTTTCCATTATACAAAAACATATATATTTTTTGTTTAATTTAGTTTTTAGACACATTGACATCAAGAATCAGCCTGTGAATCTCAACAATGGTGACAATTATAAAGCATGTTGGAGTGCATTCTGGGTGCAGCCAATCAAAACTCATTCATGGCTCCCATCATGCATTGCTGCATGAATAAATAATGAGCTTATGATCAGGGGTGATCTGTTTGTCACCATTGTTGAGATTCATATGCTAATTCTTGATGTCTGTGTGTGCCTACATAAAAGAAAAAATAAAGTTTTTTTTTTTATTATTTATTTGATTATTTGGATTTCATTGAAATGGCTAAAAATATTATGCTGTATCAGGACAGTGCTGCTATAATTAATAAAGTAAACCTAACTCAGAAATTGGGCTCTATATGAGTTCAGTGAATCAGGTCAAATGATTGTGAAATAACGATTATGTTAAAACACAACCATCACCATCAGATCAGCTTTTCTATTTGTTCATCTAGCTGTTATAACTCAGGAACAGCAGCCAAACAAAATGTTAAATTAATAATATAACGGTCAAGAGTATGGGATGAAATATGTGCCACCAGAAACTGAATTTGAATCAATTATATTTGAATTTGAATTGCTAAACTTGAATAATTGCATTGAAAAACTGAATTTGAATCACATAATTTGAAATTGTATTGTTTAATTTGAATAATTGCATTGAAAAACTGAATTTGAATTGTATAATTTGAAATTGAATTTATTTGTTTGGAACTGAAGTCCAATACAATTTGATCCTCACTGAAAATTCAACCCTCTATATATCCTCACATTCAGTTCTCACAATTCAGATTCAGATCACCAAATTCAATTTCAAGTTACTGTCACAGACATCCGGGTAGTTGGAGGATGAAGGAAGAGCAATCGAGCGCAGATCGATAGATAGAGTTATCCCTTATATATATATATATATATATATATATATATATATCTGCCTGAATCAGCCTGAAGCCTATAACTATATATATATATATATATACAGTGAGGAAAATAAGTATTTGAACACCCTGCTATTTTGCGAGTTCTCCCACTTAGAAATCATGGAGGGGTCTGAAATTGTCATCGTAGGTGCATGTCGACTGTGAGAGACATAATCAAAAAAAAAAAAAAATCCAGAAATCACAATTTATGATTTTTTAACTATTTATTTGTATGATACAGCTGCAAATAAGTATTTGAACTCCTGAGAAAATCAATGTTAATATTTGGTACAGTAGCCTTTGTTTGCAATTACAGAGGTCAAACGTTTCCTGTAGTTTTTCACCAGGTTTGCACACACTGCAGGAGGGATTTTGGCCCACTCCTCCACACAGATCTTCTCTAGATCAGTCAGGTTTCTGGGCTGTCGCTGAGAAACACGGAGTTTGAGCTCCCTCCAAAGATTCTCTATTGGGTTTAGGTCTGGAGACTGGCTAGGCCACGCCAGAACTTTGATATGCTTCTTACAGAGCCACTCCTTGGTTATCCTGGCTGTGTGCTTCGGGTCATTGTCATGTTGGAAGACCCAGCCTCGACCCATCTTCAATGCTCTAACTGAGGGAAGGAGGTTGTTCCCCAAAATCTCGCAATACATGGCCCCGGTCATCCTCTCCTTAATACAGTGCAGTCGCCCTGTCCCATGTGCAGAAAAACACCCCCAAAGCATGATGCTACCACCCCCATGCTTCACAGTAGGGATGGTGTTCTTGGGATGGTACTCATCATTCTTCTTCCTCCAAACACGTTTAGTGGAATTATGACCAAAAAGTTCTATTTTGGTCTCATCTGACCACATGACTTTCTCCCATGACTCCTCTGGATCATCCAAATGGTCATTGGCAAACTTAAGACGGGCCTTGACATGTGCTGGTTTAAGCAGGGGAACCTTCCGTGCCATGCATGATTTCAAACCATGACGTCTTAGTGTATTACCAACAGTAACCTTGGAAACGGTGGTCCCAGCTCTTTTCAGGTCATTGACCAACTCCTCCCGTGTAGTTCTGGGCTGATTTCTCACCTTTCTTAGGATCATTGAGACCCCACAAGGTGAGATCTTGCATGGAGCCCCAGTCCGAGGGAGATTGACAGTCATGTTTAGCTTCTTCCATTTTCTAATGATTGCTCCAACAGTGGACCTTTTTTCACCAAGCTGCTTGGCAATTTCCCCGTAGCCCTTTCCAGCCTTGTGGAGGTGTACAATTTTGTCTCTAGTGTCTTTGGACAGCTCTTTGGTCTTGGCCATGTTAGTAGTTGGATTCTTACTGATTGTATGGGGTGGACAGGTGTCTTTATGCAGCTAACGACCTCAAACAGGTGCATCTAATTTAGGATAATAAATGGAGTGGAGGTGGACATTTTTAAGGCAGACTAACAGGTCTTTGAGGGTCAGAATTCTAGCTGATAGACAGGTGTTCAAATACTTATTTGCAGCTGTATCATACAAATAAATAGTTAAAAAATCATATATTGTGATTTCTGGATTTTTTTTTTTAGATTATGTCTCTCACAGTGGACATGCACCTACGATGACAATTTCAGACCCCTCCATGATTTCCAAGTGGGAGAACTTGCAAAATAGCAGGGTGTTCAAATACTTATTTTCCTCACTGTATATATATATATATATATATATATATATATAAAAGGGATAATGTATATAGCGAGGCGGTTGTTATAGCAAATAACAGCCTGAAGGGGTTGTATTCGCTATAACAACCGCCTCGCTATACATTATCCCGCTTATTACATGGCTACCTACAAAATAAATAAATAATTTGACACAAATTATTGATTTAAAAAGGAGTTTATTGATTTAAAAACGATTGTATTGCTTCCGCTAAAGAAAATAGTCCGTTCCACGTCCATAGCAACGCTCTGTTGTTCATGGCAACGGTGTGATATACTTCGCAGCGGTCTGTTATCAAGAAATAACAGACCGCATTCTACATTGGAATTCAACCAAGCCATGTAATAAGTATATCACACCGTTGCCATGAAAAACAGAGCGTTGCTATGGACGCGGAACGGACTATTTTCTTCAGCAAAAGAAAACTCAACTATTTCCTCCAGCAGCGTTGTGTCGGTTTTGGCTCCCAGGAAGTCTCCAGATCCTGCAGCCGCAGACGAACTCTGCTGCCCCGCTGTAGTTTCTCTCCGTCCACCGGCCACCGGCAAAGGCAGTGGAACTTCCCGCCGAAATATACGTACTCCCGATCACCACTATGTCTTTGGCCGGACGCTGCCGCAGGCCACGGAGAGGCCACAGGTTTCATTCTCACCTGTGAAATGTTATCCCTTGCTGTTATTATGACCGCCGCTAGCGTAGCTAGCGAAAGCGGTCATATAGGGATTGTCAAAGTTTTTTTTTTTTTTTTTTTTTTTGTCATCTACTGAATTTTTCGTCAACGATACCAGGGACACCGAAACACCGGGGAACATGAAATTTGGTGGGCATGTAGCCCCACTAGACTTTTACGGAAAAATTCCGTTAGGTCCCCTGGGGGTATGCTAAGTTTCGTAGAATTTCATCCATGGGGGGGGTATAAAATAAATTCATTTATGTGCACATTTAGTGACTGTACACTCATCGGCCTGTAGATGGTGGTGTTGAGCGAAGGGTTGCTGGTTTAGGATGATACTGTCACACACACACACATGCAGGAATACAAACAAACGCAAGCATGCACACACACTGACATCCACACGCACAGACACACACCCATACACACACATACAAATCCACATGCACAGACACACACACACAAACACACACGCGCACACACATGTACGCACGCATACATACACGCACAGACACACACACACACAGACACACACATACACAAACACACACACATACACACACACACACAGACAGACATGCACATACTACTACTTTTTTTAGGTATATACATAAACACGCAATACAGCCAAATTGCTCCACGTCATTTATTTTTGTGGAAAGCCAGTGCAGGCCTGACATCTAGTTTTTTTTAATATTTTTTTTTCATTTCTTTCGTTCTAACATCCATAAGCAGCACAACAGTCTGGCATATTTAGTGCTGATCCTGCGACACTGAACTCTGTATCTATCGATATCGATCTGCGCTCGATTGCTCTTCCTTCATCCTCCAACTACCCGGATGTCTGTCACAGTAACTTGAAATTGAATGTGGTGATCTGAATCTGAATTGTGAGAACTGAATGTGAGGATATATAGAGAGTTGAATTTTCAGTGAGGATCAAATTGTATTGGACTTCAGTTCCAAACAAATAAATTCAATTTCAAATTATACAATTCAAATTCAGTTTTTCAATGCAATTATTCAAACGAAACAATACAACTTCAAATTATGTGATTCAAATTCTGTTTTCCAATGCAGTTATTCAAGTTTAGCAATTCAAATTCAAATATAAATATAAATGATTCACATTCAGTTTCTGGTGGCACATATTTCAGCCCATACAAGAGCCCAACTAAAACAAACACTAATCACCACAATGGTGGCTTAAAATTACGTTTTTCTCCTTCAGCCAATAGTAGCTATTCAAGGGCGAGTCTTGGCGTGGCCATATATCGCCGTCTAGCGTAGAGAGGACTGATCTGCGCATGCCCACAGGTCATAAACGTACTTTTTCTAAATGAATCCAGCTGAAGTAGACTGAGCTGGTAAGATTTTTCAACCTCAAAGTACAAGTAACTTACTAAAAGTGAGTGTTAAAAGCAGGTTGAAAAAAAATGATTAAGGTCAATTTACTATTTTTAATTAAATATAGGCCTACCATGTTTGCATTTACAGTGCACGAGAATGAACCTCATTGGTTCTTGTTGAAGCTCAAACATGTTAATTACCATGTACCGATAATTACAAACTTTATGAAGACGTGAACGCACCATTTACTATTTGAGTAGGCTGCACTATGTAGGCTACGTGCGATGATCAAAATCTGCCTAAATAAAATAATGTCTAAATTATATCGGTTCACTATATAAAGCGATTGGGTCTCTTCAGAAGACTGTGATTAAACTGCTCAATTCATTTTACAAACTCTTTATGAACATTCTGAAATACACTTTAAATGGAGGGACAAAATATCTTCATTTGTGTTCTGAAGATGAATGAAAGACTTATGGGTTTGGAATGACATGAGGGTGAGTAATTAATGACAGAATATTAATTTTTGGGTGAACTATCCCTTTAAGTAAAGATTTTTTAACGGATACTAAAATATAGACATACCAGATGACCATCATACCGTTTTTAAGGCAATAGATTAAGAAAATAAACTAATAGACATCACCATACTTCCACCAGATGATTAATCACAGTACAATAAAACAATAGTTTTGTATTACAAGTTTTCAGATTTTTTTCTTTAAATATGCAAATGAGGCATTATATAAATAAATATGCATTTGCATACAATTCCAGAACAGAAATCTGAACGTTGGATAAAGCCAGGTTCAAAATTCTTGTTTCATTTTTTCTTAACACATTAGAGTTAAAGGTTTTTACAGAGGAGATTTTGGATTTCTCTTTTCATCACTCCATAAATCAGAAAATGTCATCAAGCTGATCAACCATCCATTTTTAAAATGTTATATAACTCAGTTGAATATTATATGAATAAACCTTTCAGTAAAAACCTTTAGAATATAAAAAGGAGCAAAACTGTAAAGTTTGGTCTAAGAAAGTAAAAATAATAAAATAATAATAATTTTGATAAAACAGCCTTTAAAGATACGTAGCCTATTGCAATTGAATTTTACAGATGCAAATCGATAAAAGTAAATAAAATAAACACTTAAATGTGTATTTTGCATGTTTTATTTCCACTAGTCTGAAAGAAGATTTGTAAACAAAACAGGCCAAAATCTCAAAATTGTGAATGAAAAAACTGGATTTGCCTGTAAATGGAGCAAATACAACGGTGCAGATCTAATGTCACAGAGAAGAAAGAGAGTCATTTCATTTGTAACAGTGCAGAATACTGAGAATTAAATTGTAGGTTGCAAGTTAGGGTCTTCATTTTGCTCGACCGTTGATGAATGTGACATTTTGCTCGCGAACATTCATTTCTCGGGATATCTGACACCAGGAGCAGACACCACAGAAGGTGGAGTAAAGACAGTCCTTACAGATAGAATCCTAGAGAGAGAGAAACACGATAAGTTCTCCAGATTTATAAACAGTATTAGATATAAGATAGCTAGAACTTTTTTTTTATTTTTATTTTTTTTATAGATAGCTAGAACTGGCTTTGAAACAAACCTTTATGCCATAGCGACTGCGCACGGAGACCCGCATGGCCAGTGATATTGGAGGAACGCACAATCCGAATCCGTCGAGCAGAGGCAGACACAGACACTCGCCGTGCTTGCGGGCCGTCGAACAGGCAAAACAGGGGAAGCACCAAAATGAAAAACAACCTACAAAAGAACACGACCGTTAGTGAGGAGAGGAATCACTAGTGAAAGAGTCAGCATTGACATCTCACATTTGTTAAACCCTCTGGTGCTCTTCGCTTTTTTTTTTTTTTAATGAAATGAATGTAGGCCTAGGCTAGGCTACTATATTTTAGTTTGATAACGTTTATTATTTAATATTTTGTGTTTTTAGCGGATTTATTTTATACTAAATTGTATTTACGCTGTATTTATAATCCATTTATTCACTTTTTGAGCATAGACCTGAACATTTATTTTCCAACTTAAACTGTCGTGAATCTTGAATGCTTTAGAGCACACACTTAACTTTTATCTCTTTTCAAAGACGAGGATACTCACAGAGACGGGCATGTGTGTGTCCATTCGCATTCAAACATAAATAGACGTGAAAAAGAACTGAATTCGGTTCCGAATTGAATTCTCTTTCACATCTTCTTGCACTCAAATGGTTTAAAATCACTTAAATGTTTAAACTGACAGGACCTAAAACACGTACAAATGATAAACTTTCGCTCTATGATGGTTAAACTTTTCAATTATTCAGAGAATCATGTGCTTTTCGAAGCTTGTTGCCTGGTCTGTACGGATCAACAACCATCCTTGGATGCGCACATCGCGATATCAATGCTTAAACCATATATATAGCGCAGCCCTCACCATGAAGTCAAAATCGACAATTCTTATTATTTTTTTATGGAATAATTGGAATATTTATTATAAATGATTCATCTGTGCGTGAGTGCGGGACAATCTGTCACAGAAATAGCAAATGATAATGATCCAACAATCCAATCAGGTCCTACGGTTTTTTGAGAAGCAGTTTCACTCGGATATGCATCATATAGGGAAGAAGACTCAGTTTATAAAGAACGACATGCAACAGTAATTACAGTAAAAACTGATTACACATTATCCCTTATTCTGGCACACCTCCGGAGAACCTTTTATACACATATTTCAGTGATGATGTACAATGATGTGTCAGCTAGATTTAGCAATACTATTGTATAATTACAAAGTGACATTCTAGACACACCAAAATCAACAAAACCGAGAGAGAGAGAGAGAGAGAGAGAGAGAGAGAGAGAGAGAGAGAGAGAGAGAGAGAGAGAGAGAGAGAGAGAGAGACACTCACACTCTGGTACATCCTGACAGCAGTCACAGATTCCAGAGCTCCACTGGTTGGAAGTGTGTGACATGACAAAGGCCTTTGGCTGTTGAGAAGTCATCCTGCTATTACCAAATCCTTCAACAGACACAAGAACACAAAGACATATGAGTGCATACGCTGATAATAATAATAATAATTTTCCTACTTTTTCTGGTTTTCCATATCGAAACATTCTTACATACAGATATAAATCTTGTTTTCTTAAAAACAGATCAACATTAAGAGACTTTTTGCTTAAAACTAGAAAAATATCTGCCAGTAGGGTAAGACATAGGCTACTTTATACTTTAAGTTTAAACTACTCATTTTTTTCACTTTACGTTTTAAAGTAAAGTCACTTGTCATTTGCTTCTCAAGTAACTGCGTCTTGATTTAAGAATTTGCTCTGAATTTAAATCTAATTAATTAGTCATGGCTGATTTTTTTTTTTTGTGTAAACACACTTGAAACCTTTATTTTTAAACAATGCCATAAAAATCTTTTTTTTTGGTTCCCCAAAAGAACCTTTCAGTGAACAGTTCTTAAATAACCTTTTTTTCTCTCAGTATGAAGAACATTTTAAATAATCTTTTCCACTTTAAAGAACACTGTGGAAAGATTTCATGGATGTTTAAGTTTCTTCATGGAAGAAACATTAGCATCAGCACAAAAGTGCTCATTGAAAAACATTTCATATGGTGGTTTATCATTTTTAAACAACTGTAGTGTCCCAGTGTTGTTTTAAAGACAAGTTATTCTTGAAAAACTACTCTAGATATTTAAATAAGTGCATAGTGACACACAGTGTGTAATGGATTATGTAATCAGATTCCAAAAAATGACATACTTGTTATTATATTATGCTTTAAAATACTCATAGTTACATTTTTAGTGATTACACAATTACGTAATGTTCACAAAATGGCAGTAAATTATTCATAATTGAATTTGGGAACCCCTGATGTAATATAACGTTTAATGCATTTAACGTTTAATGTTTTGTTTTTTTTGCATTTTTTTTCTTTTTGTATTTTTACATCAATATAGTACAAGGTTATCCTATTCAAATCTACACTGAAAAAAGCAATAAGTTAAATTTACTTAATTTTTTGGCAAGTTTTTGCACGAGTATTTTTAAAGTAAACTTCACATATGGAATTAAGTAAACTCTACTTAACTAAGTTAATGAAAGTAACAAAGGAAATAAGTAATTTTAACTTGGCTAGTAAAAGGTTGAGTAATATGTATTTAGTTGAAGTTTCCTTTGCAATACATTTGATTTCACTCAAAAAAATATAACATTGAATTAAACCACACTTTTAAAGTACATGCTTTCCTTAGAAACATCTACGTAATTAATACAATAGATATTTGACATAAAGAGAGACACATGTTACATGAACGCAGAGACCTCAATACTTAGACAATACACAATGACGGTAACATTTGATGGATCGTTTTTGTGTTTGAATGTCATTTTGAGTGGAAAATGAACTCCAAATGTCACAAAATGACAAGTTACTAATCCTAACAACAAAAGCAATGATGAAACAGTGTAAAAACATCTGAAAAACAGTAAAAAATCTAATTATTCAAGGCCCAGTGCATGATGGGAACACCAGTATCAGAAAAGTTGAGTAATTTTACTTAATTTTATAACGTTGATATTTACGCTTTCATTTCTACACGCTTGAACTGAGTACTAATATAGAATTTACTTAGTTTTTTTTTTATTCTTCCCTGAACTATCTTTTTCATGTAAATTACATTTTTTCTGTAGTATTTACTTCACCACAAAATAATTTTTATCAGTGTATGTGATAAACTAGTGAAGGCTAAAAGTAACGTTAAAAGAAATAAAAAAGTAGTCCGATTATATTACCAAAAATGTGCCATATAATGGATTATATACAATTTTCAACATGCAATTTGTACCAAGTAATCTAAAATTGAAGAATCTCAAAACCGGCTCTTACCTGAGCGTGAGACTAGAGACGAAGGACAGACTTGTGTTCATACACACTCCAAGAGGCTAAATGATGGAGATCCACTGTTACGAGCAGGAGTGCATCTCAATTTAAATGTTTGCTCAAAGTCACTGGTCAGGTTAGTTATGCGTCACACCCGTGACCTTTTACCTGATAATCCATCATCATGTGGCTTTACCGTGGGCATAGTTTCACCTGAGAATGAAGACACTATTGTTTATCTGTTCGCATGTGTATGACTGAGTAAATGTCTTTGGTTTGCTGGTTGCATCAATGTGAAGAAAAGGCATAAATTAGCTGTATAATAACAGCCATTTTCTATTCTATTCATTATAGAACAACTAGATGGACCAGTTATCAACACCTAAACATCACGTTTCCATTGATTGAGGAAATATAGCTTTATCTGAGAAACAAGTTAATGATATTTAACTGTGTTACAGTGTGTTTAAGTCTTTAAAATAAAGGACATGTTACTTTCTTTTTTTTTTCTGAGATAATACCTTGAGTGTTTTTGGGTATGAATGAACACTGACTATTGTTCATTAAAACATGTCAGGCATGATACAGTGCTTTGTAATTGTAATTTCACTCAAGAAATTGAACTTTTAGGCCTGGTTTCACAGACAGGGCTTAGATTAAGTCAGTATTAGGCCTTAGCTTTTATAAACGTGCCTTAGAACAAAACGTTACTGATGTGCATCTCGGGACAAAACAATGGCACTGATCACTGATCAATGCAAATTGCTTTCAGTTGAAATAGCTCAAACATGCATTTCTATAGGCTTAAGTTTCCGTGAAACAGGCCGTGCAAGCCTAACAAGGCATCCGGAGTGGTCTTATCTACATTTTAGGGGGCAGTGCCATCTTAGAGGTCAGGTCCCAAACTTAAAGTTTGCAAATTATGGTTGATAATAAATCATTTGACTTCAGTCGAAAAGAAATTAAGGTTTCAGAGGAAAACATTCCAGGATTTTTCTCCATATAGTGGACTTCAATGGGGTCCAACGGTTTGAGGGTCCAAATGTCAGTTTCAGTGCAGCTTCAAAGGCTCGACACGATCCCAGCCGAGGAATAAGGGTCTTATCTAGAGAAATGATAGGTCTTTTTCTAAAAACAATATATATATATATATATATATATATATATATATATATATATATATAATAACCACAAATGCTCGTCGTGCACTAGCTCTGTGATGCGACACACATTAAGTAATCACGCTGAAAGGTCACGCGTGATGTAGGCAGAAGTATGCGCGCGGTAGGGTGAAAAACTTCTCATGTTCTCCTTCAACTTCAAAATTGTCCGATGTTATTACCTTTTATTTATTTAGAAACACTCTAGGTTGGTAATTCCGCCCATGCGTGACCTTTTAATGTGTTTACGTAATGCGTGGCGCATCACATAGCTGTGCAAGACGAGTATTTTTGGTTAAAAATATTTTTTATTTTTTTATTTTTTTTGGAAAATGAGCGATGGTTTGTGTAGATAAGACCCTTATTCCTCGGCTGGGATCGTGTCGAGCCTTTGAAGCTGCACTGAAACTTACATTTGGACCCTCAAACCGTTGGACCCCATTGGAGTCACTATATGTGGAGAAAAATCCTGGAATGTTTTCCTCTGAAACCTTAATTTCTTTTCGACTGAAGAGAGAAAGACGTGAATATCTTCGATGACGTCGGGGTAAATTATCAGGAAATGTTCCTTCTGAAGTGAACTACTCCTTTAACTGTCATGTTTCTGTCACTCTGGTGTTGTCTTGTCTTTGTTTGTTCATCTTAGTTTACACCGAGATGATAGCAGCGTTGTTTTCAAAAACTTGCACTTTGAAACCCGTTTTAAAACGTGTCTTTTTAGGCACCCGAAACGCTGTTTTAAGTTGAAAGCAGTGTCGTGCAAACGACCCCTTAAATCTTACAAGAACACACTATTCACAGACACATCAAGAAAAATAAATAAAATAAAATGAATAAAAAAATTAAAAATAACACAAAATCAACATAACACCATACAATAACAATAACACCAACATCAAGGTGAACTCTAATGGAATTCACAGAATATAGAAGAAATAGAAACAACAGTATATCATACAGAAATATTAAAATGGTTTATTACTATTATTACTCTTTGTTTAGACTGTTATAGTTTTATGTAAAATTCATAATATTTTTTTTTATCTTAATATATTAATTTGAAAAAGTTAAAAAATAAATAAATAAATAACCAACCAATCATGAGACTATAAAATAATCGAGTGGAAAGTAGCTTTAGCTTCATACATTTTTTTTTTTTTAGATCAGTTTAGTTTGATTATTCATTTAATCTTTCCTGGTTATACAATCATAAAAGTATTGACAATGTGAAACGTTTAAAAAAGGGCAATTATGAGCATGTGCTTAGCGTAATTTCTTTTAATTGAACAGAGCAGGTCAGACTTGTTATAGTACAAGCTAAGCTCCTCTTTCAACAACTAGTGCTCTTTCAGTTTTCCACCCAATCCCACATCAGCCTCGTCGCCTTCAATTGTCAATTGCTCTTGTTCCTGTTGCATGTCCTCAATCTGGCAACCCTTGGTGAGTCTGAGGAGGAGGAGGCGGGAGAAACAACTCTCTCCTATGTTTTGAATTTGGACTGCAGTGCCCATTTCAGCCACTAGCTGTCAACATTACATACTGCACCTCTGAATTTACTTCTAAAGCAAAAAAGATGCGAGTCTTCAATATCAAGGTGAAAAAATGAAGGGCTTTGTTATTGTACTTAGACTCTCACTTTTGACTGCTCCTCATTCCATCCAGATTATTTCAATAATAAATCCAATTTAAGTTTAAGAAATCATTCAATACTTGCAGTTTGTCTTAAAAATAATAATAAAAATCAGATCATGACTTTATGACTCCAGTCTGATATGATCGAGCTCTTTCTTTCTGCAAAAATCAGATATCTCATGTAGTCTAACGTACAATTCGCAGAGTCACGGCGCACTGGTTTGTGTCGTGGGAGTGAGTTTCCAGAAGAACTTTCAGTTAGTTTGGTGTTGAGAAAAGATGCTTATCGCATTTGGTTTTGGAAGAGGGTCATAAGGGTGGAATGTAAGTGTGTGTGTGTGTGTGGGCATCAGGTCATGTGCGTGGATGTTTGTGTGTGTGTGCATGTGTGGGTGCCTGTTTGTGTAAGTGTTTTGATGCTTGCATAACCATTGTAAATCCCACGTTCGAATAATGCTGAGAGAGTAACAGAGGCTTCCAGACAGAAATTTGGTGCAATAAAATAATGCCACTACCATACTAATAAAGGGGAGAGTGGGGCACAACCTAACACTTTTTGAATTCACTTGGGGTTCAGAGAATACATTTTTTACCACGTTAATTTCACACATGCCTAGTACAATTATGTGGTTTTGTTTCATTGATACAGTGTATAGGCCTACGTTTTTCTTGATTTTCCCCTGGAAGTGAATGTGACAACATGCCCCATAGGTGGGACACATTGTAACAAGACAAAACAAACTATAATATTTTGTAAATAAAATACAACTATTAGCTTATTAATTTAAAATAATGGCATTTTTAATTCTTAAAAATAAACAAATTTTTGAGTTTGAACACACCGGAAAACAGTTCAAAACATAATAATAATTAATAATTTCTGAACATTGACTCTCAGTCAAAGAATCTCAAATGTTAAATGACAGATATAAGATTAAAATAATATAAGATGTGTCTCATTTTAAATAAACACAAAAAACAGAGATGAAAAATTAACTTCAGTAGCCATACCATTGCCAATGGTCAAATAAATGTTAAGTGATATCTTTCAAATATTTCTGAATTTTGGTGCAATTTTTTCTCTATATAGTGTTGATATGGCAACTAGTAAATTCACAAAGTTCCGTCATGTTGGCATGAGTGTAAAGTTTTAAACTGTGTGTTACAGCCAGCCCCGCGCTAGTTTGTGCCCCGCTCACCCCTATAGCCTACGAGAACATTCTGAATGCTGTTTTTCTTTCATGTCACAGTATATGAACTCCTGGAGAAGTAGTTTAATATCATTTAACGTCATTGCACGAGTGATTTCATTTCACCTCAATGCCATGACGTACTCGTTCTGCAGTTCCACATTCGACACACACACAGTTCAATAAGGGTAGACACGGGGATCCTCCTGTTGCCCTTAAAAACAAATAAAGGCAAGCACCATAAAGCACCTGCAAACACACAACGACAACTCAAACACAAACAACTTTAACCCCTTAGCTGTCACCCCCCTTTTTGAGAATGGACATTAAAATGCACTATTCAAGCTTAAATGGTTGTAATTCAAGAATGCTTTGGAGTATAGACATAAGTTTGGTCTTGTTTTAAAGGTAAAAAATAGCAGATTATTGCTGAAGTGAAAGCACTTTAAAAAATTAAAGTATGAAAAAGTTATGGAAGTTTAAATTTACATTAAATCAAATATAATTTATTTAATATTTTTATTTTATATAAAATATATATTTTACAAAATATGTTTTACAAAAAAAATACTATAAAATCAAAGCCAAATATCTAACCAAGTTGTGTTCCAAATTTGAAGTTGATATCACAAAAAATGAAGTTCCCATGAGATTTTGTTTAGGCGTATTACCAAAAATAGCCACCGGGTGTCATTGAATTCCATTGAATTTTACTGTATGCATTCTACCATAACAAATTAATAAATTTCTGTCCAAATATCACTTCTGTCACAAAATATGGAACCTTGAGACTCAGACCTTTCTGACAATATGTGTTTTGTCAAGATTAGAAAATATTTTGATCATAAATTATGAAACATAAGGATGCCCAAAAGGGGAGGAGCCTGATAAAATAATTTAGAGTACCGTTTCTATGGTAACACAATGTCCAATTTCAAAACAGTTTTCACAGGATGAATTCTGAGATCATAAGCTTTCAAATGATACCTAATTTATGATAACTAATAAAATATGTAATATAATAAAAAAAAGCGATAAAAAAATATAATACAATATTTTAGAGGATAATATATATATTATACTTTTTAGAAGATAATATTATTTTATAATTTTTTATTGACAAATACTAGATTATATATTTTCTAATGAAATTTTAGCATAAAAACCAACATATCAATTATTAAAAGTGTGTGCGTCAACTTTTTGTGACGAAGGTCAGAACTCCTGTTATTACGTAGATTTTTTGAGGTGCACTCTTGTCATAAATTCATATATTTCTGTTCCTACATAATTTATAACAAAAAAACAGTCCTAAATATCTATTTAGGAGTCTTAGAACTTTCCAACGATATATAGTTTGTCATAATTAGATTAGGATTAAATAGTAATATAGGGAAGTAAAGTTAGGCGTCCCGTATACGGGACGGTGACAGTTAAGGGGTTAAGCAGGTTGGCCATTAGTACAGTGAATACACACTCAATATCATACTTAATATCATCCCCCCCCAGCATTCACAAAGTCCAGAGCTCCACTTGCCATCCTGGGTCAGGTTGGGACTGTACCACTCTCAGGAGCAGGGGGATTCTGTTCTCTCCATAGTGAAAGCAATACCTGTGCCATTTTAATACCGTTACAAAAATGTATTGTATTAGATTGTTTAAACTGAAACTTAACAATATCCTTTTTACTACTCTGAAATCTTAAATTCCAGAGAAAAATGGGTCTTTCAAAACGGCGAATGATATTAAACGCCTTATTATTCCAGCAGCTCTGACACTGAAAAGAGTATACAACATGAATTCTGCCCAGCAGCCTGGATGAAAAATGATCACCTGTTGATATTTTATGTACACAAACCACAGTCCATCGATTTCGTCAGATAAATCAATTATTAAAGGTACACAAAAAAAAAAAAAAAACTGCATGTATTTTGCGGAAGAACTTTGTTTTGGTTGTGCTTCGTCTCTGCGTGACTGTGCGGATGAATATGATTATACTGCTCATAAAACATTCACTATAGGCTTAAGAGATATAACCAGTTTAGATGGAAAGGATCCCAAGCTGACTAGCTGAAGATATTACTGTATCTTTACCCGTTAATACACACGGCACTTCCTTGAAAATAAATTCCAGCACAGCGCTACAACAACCATAATGAAATGAGCCTTCACAATAGATAATGCTTTATAATGAACTCTGTTGGAGAGATACAGTAATTTATCTGTTCAGTTAACTCACCTGATGAGTAATAAAAACACCATCATCTCCGCCTATTAGCCTATAAACACTTATAATAGGCTTACTATAATGTATCAGGGTAAGACAAAAACACATCTCAGAAGAAGGATTATGACGTATTGACTAATTATTTAAATCTTATGGTTTGCTTTCTTTTTCTGCTACTTTGTGCAGTAAACTATTAACTTCAGCTGTTGACTGAGAGACAAGCTACTCCCTTAGTATGCCTAAATATGCTCTGGTTCTTATGAATTTGACTAAAAGTTGAAACAAAACTGTATATGCTCATAAACATAATTTACTGAACGCTATGTTTTCATTCATCAGTTTTAATATCACTATATTTTAGGTGCTCAAAATACAAAAGCACAGACAATAATATGAGTATTAAATGCAATTAGATAATCAAATGTGTCTAATTCAATGATTATTGTTCTAACCCAGCAGCAGGTTAAAAAATGATAATGATAATGTATAAATAATAACAGTATTTCCTTGCAAAATACACTTTTGAATACAGTAATGTAATAGGCCTATTAATATAAATGACAAATAAAAACAAGACTGTTGGACTGAAGTATTAAATAAACAATAAAAATGCACACTCATATAGAGGAGAATTGTGTAACATGCGGCCATTTTTGGTTCCATGGAATCAAATAATTTCAAGAAATCTTCATAGTCATGAAAACAGATATCATATTATCAGATTCTGTGATGCTGATGAGTGAAAATGCAGCAAATTTAAGCCTCACAAGTGTGATCTTTAGAAAGATCTTAGACCTCAAGAGATTTGCTTTACAGATACAGAAGTAAAAATGTACTTTTTGGTCCAAGTTGAACCTGACAGGGGCGAGTGCCTTGTTAAAACATGCATGATTCTTCAAATAAAGTCTAAATCTGGCCAAAGAAACCTGTATTGGTATAAAGGCTGCTGTAAACAAAGATGACCAGTGGAGATATCATTGTGATCATAACAAACACACAGTGATAAAACATGTTTCAACAGTTTACATACTTTTATTGTGTTGTTTTAAGATTCACTCAAAATGATCACACTTTTAGCATTGTTCGTGATTGTGCTGAAGTAATTTCATCATAGAGACTTTAAATGCACATGTTGGTTATAGATATGAGATAAATCATCCCGAGAAACTTTATAAAGCTGAGATCACAAAGGAGTTTGAGAATTTGAGTTGCACATGTTCAGAAACCATTTCTTTGAGGCTGCATTTAAATCTGTGTAAAAGAGAAAACAGAGTTTTGTATGATGATTAATGGTAATATTTTCCATAACTGCAATTGTTATACTATATTATGTTTAACTTACATTTCTGGCGGTTCCTGCAAATACACCCGACCATTTTGTCGTACTCCTCAGTGGTTTTAGGACTGTGTTTCTTTGTACACTGCATACTATTATTATGATGATGAACTAAGAAGAGAGATTTGAATATTACATTAAAAAAATGAAATACTTTCGTGGTCCATATTAATACTTTTAGCACACAATGCTTTGGCAAAAAGACTTATTTCTTACTTCTGCAGCCACAAACAGCAGATCCCCTCTGTGAACAGACTGTGTGGAGACATGAGGTGACATTAGTCTCACATCGAAAGGATAAACAACCATGATTTCAAAAAACACAATATCATATGCTTTGTGACTACACTGTAAAAAAATTGTGATTTTAACGGTAAAAGAGTGTAAAAAATTCTACGGTGAAAAGCTGTTAAAAGGCTAACAGAAAGTTTCTCTTCTATTTACAGGTGAATAACTGTGATAGATCTAACCTTACATTTAATGTAATTTTACTGTAGAATACTGTTAAATTTACAGTTTTTGGAAGTGAAAAAGAACAAGTCATTGTATAATTTACACCACTGTGATTAGCGGTTGTCAATGGTACAAAACAGATATTAGTACTTTAATAGTTTGGTAAATCAACATTATAAATGTTAATGTAAATGTAAAATACAATTTTTTACTGTAAATTTAAGTGGCTACCGTATTTTTTACGGTAAACTTTCTGGCAACCTCAGCTGCCAGTTTTTTACCGAAAATTTAAGTCATTTTGAATATTAGAGATGTAACTCGTTCACTCGAAGGTAATGTTAAAAAAAATCCCTTGGGATTAATATTCATGTGAAAGCTAGTGGTGTAAGCAATGTATACTGTTCCAGAAATTACCTGAGTTGTTGCACAAAATTGTGGTCAGAATCAGCAAGGCAAACACCAGACAGATTGGTTTGGACATCTTCACGCTTGCGCTGCTCCAGCTTGGTGAAGGACTTTCTCCTTTTATCCTCTTGTACAATGATTATCTCCCCTTCCCACTTCACCCCCTTTATACTCTCAACTATTCATGGGGTTTTAGTTAAACAGCACAAATAAGTCTTGACATGTCCATCGTGCATACCACAATTTTACCTGAATGAGAAAGGAGATACTGTTTGTTTGCTTGTAATCTGACATTACTCAAGAGAAAACATGTTAAATCTGATAAAGTTGATCCTGTCGTGTGGGATTGAATATCTAATATATCAACACTAGAGTTGCTTCAGAGGTCAGAGCATCTCTAGTGTGAATCAGAAGTATAATGCAGACGTACAGTTTATTTGGTCTATATGGCATAGATTGTGACATTAACACCATCTAGGATTAAAACATAAGTGACGAATTTGGCCACACATAATTGCAAACATTTTCGATGCATACATACTTCTTATCAGCCATGAAACATTGCACTAAGCAATATGTTGTTCATATTTTACAGTTTCTCTCTTGTATGCAGCAAACAGAGCAGACAGTGTCTAGATGTAACTCCACAAACCCACTCAAAATTGTTGAGATTTTGTTACTCAAATGTGTAGCCAAGTAAAAGATTTACTGTTGTTCTTACATGTATAGCACCTATTTTATTTTTGTAAAGTTGCCAAACTTGCCTTCAACTGTGTTTCTTACTAAACAAACTACATGTTATATTAGTTACACCAGAGACTGTACTTCTTACGCAGATTACATCTTTATGGGGTTAACAACAAGCTCATGCTGTTGTTTTACAAAGCTGTTTTAGAAAGTATTGTTAGGTATAGTATTACAGTATGGTTTGGGAACATAACTGTACAGCTTAAATCTAAACTGGTGCACCTGGTGTTGACAGCATTGAAAATTGTTGGGCAAGTGGAACATCTTAACCTACAAGATTTAATCGTGAGCTTAGAATTATAAGGTTCTATCTCCGTTTAGGGTAGTTCTGAGATATTGAGCATCAAAGTTTTTACATCCCAGCTGACAATGGAGAGATGGAACCTTTTTATTTTATTAATAACTACTAACAAAATATTTTTTTACAAAAATAACACAACACAGGCATTAATAAACACCTAATGGATCAGATTATGTCAAAAACTCAATTTCGACCAAAAGTGGAGATAGAACCTTATAATTCGAAGCTCACGAAATCCATTCTTAATCAGGTACAGAAGATTTTGGGTGATCAATCTCACTTTTTGTATCCACAGAATGAACTATACCCTTAGAATATAAAGATTCCCAACTACTATACTACTACTATTGGTTACTAAAACAATACAATGTTGCAACAACAAAAAAAGAGGACAAAGCTACAGTAGAACCGTTGCACAATGTGTCTATGAACAACACACTGGTTTTTGGTTTCCGAATGATCCAGTGTTTTTTTTTTTCCCAAGTTTTTTTCAGTTGAGTAAACGATTCAGTGACTCATAACGGATCCTGAATATTTTTTCTTTTAACGAATTGATTGCATCAGCATCTACTGATTGTAAGATTGAAAGTAGCCCCTTTCACACATACAGTTTCTACAGGTAAATTACCAGTCACAGATCATGGTTGAACAAGACTTTTTCAAAAAATACGGGTAAACTGGTTCCGACAATTTACCAGTAAGGGAAGTTGTAACATTACTAGTAAATTAACGCTCTGTGTGAACGCGGAATGAAGATTACCGGTGTAATCAAGTACAACATCAGAGCATGCTGACGTAATAAAGTTCTTATGGAGGTGACTTGATTACGCCGCGCTGTTTACAGTAAGCTTGTCTGATACAGATATAGAGCCATTTCGCATGGCTATGAGCTTGATTTGCTCTTATAAATATCCAAGTGTTATGATGCATTTTTCATTCTTCAGGTCAATCATATATTCATGGGAGAAAAAATCAGTTTGAATAAGCAAAGCGATATCTGTGTCATAGTATCCTTTCAATGGTTAAAGTTCCCACAGTCATTGCTTGTGCTACACTTTACTTGTACCATTTTGTTTCATTAGTTTATTTTTGTTTATCTGTTTACCTTTTTTAGAATTTGAAAGATAATAAAGATATTGTCTGATAAGTGAGATCTCTGATTGTAGTCCCTGAAAACCAAAAAAGTAGTGCTTGAAAAGTCCTGGAATTTCATTTTACAGCTCTGGAGTTGGTTATCATGTGTGTCTCGTGTTTTTAAGAGCAAAAACACGTTTTGTTTGATCATCTCCTTATGCCTTTCACTCAGGCGTCAAATTTGTTTTGCCAAATTGAACAGATAGTGAAACTAAAGCGATTCTCCCCAATGCGGGTGAATGAAGACAATGGATTGCTGTGTGAAAGGGGCTAATGATTCAACTCGCTCCTACTTATGCTTTATGTATTCTTTTTGTGATGAAAAAGTATATACTTTTGATTGTGTAGCAGAATAGGCAAGCTTTGGGACATTGACTTTTATAGCCTCTATATTGACTGCTCTGTGGCTTAGTTATGTGCATTCTGTCATTGTTTAAACTGCATGTTAATGATCTGTCACAGTTAACATTGTCCACATTTAGTTTAATTAAATTTTCTACCCTATTGGAAAGAAATGAAGAAGCATGTTGATCTGACACTAGCAGGTCTTTCACATGAAGAACTCTCCTCATGTGTTTGCATAATGATGCATTTCAAATTTAATGACCAAAGATCTTTTTTCTCATAACATTTACTATGTTGTTGCAGATTAAACATCGTTTTTTAACACTTTTTATTTGTGTATGTAGTCAAAAACCTCGTCCAACATGCAATGGGTTATGGGCAATATTAGCCATTAGTGTGCATGGATCTGCACTTCGAATTTTCACCGGAAATAGTAAACCATCCGGGTACCTTTTGGATACTCATTTAAACATGCTACGATTTGGGACACACTAATTCTAATCTGAATACCTTTTAGGACGGACAGTAAGCTAATTGGGATGCAGTGTCAGTTTCGTTCATGTTTCATTGTTAAATTAATTAATCTGGTAAAAGAATCTGTTAAATTAACTATTTAACGACACGGTCATAAATAACAATTACTGAGTAAGATGCAACCAGCAGAAATACTCACTGAACAATACTCATCACTTATGCATATGTGAGAGTTAGTCTCAGTTAGTCTGGAACAAACATAGAAAAGAGTGTAGTAATAAAAACAGTGAAAAGTTCTGAAAAGATGTTAGACTGTTATATCAACACTCTTGGAATCAAATTCAAGGATTATTGTATAAATAATAGGGGTGTAACAACATATTGCAATACAAAAATGCAACAATATGTCGTAGGTAGTGACAATTGTGTATGGTTCACAAAAAATAAAAATTACAGTGTGGGAAAAAAAGTTTTCAGAGATTTAGTGTCAGTACTACATTAAACTACTATATATAATGTTGAATTTAATGTATAATAATGCAATGGAGGAATATTTGTAGGTCCGGATAAAGCCAAATGTTTTCTGTTACCGTTCGGCCTACATTATTTTAAAATCAGTGAAAGAGTGCAAGCATTTTCATCTAAAATAATTCTGTATTTTCAGCTTCAGAATCATTTATATTTTTATTCTGGTGTCACTATTGTCCTGTGCATTGGGTTACCAGCACCAAGTCCAAGCCTATTCATAATACCTACAATAACAAATTTGCTATTTTAATCAACAGTACATTTTTTGCTAACTTTTTACCATATGTCTTGGAGTATTGCAATAATATCGTATCGTGATATGTAACGAATCGTGACGTGAGTATCGTATCGTTACACCCCTAATAAATAACAATGACACAAGACATCCCAACTAGCAGTCATATGAAGACACACAAAGCAACTTGCAATGCAGTTTTTTTTCTGTTTGGACTTTATTTTTTCAAATAAACAGGTGTTATCACAATTACTGCATGTTTTTAATAGGCTATTTCACAAAGATAGCTATAGCCACATTTTTACCAGCTTACCCAGCGCTTAGGAAATGGTTACAATTGACGAATTTCTCATGATCTGTCTTTTTGTTTCTTTTTCTCCCCCTTCCTGTAATGTTTTGACAATAAGTAGCCTACAAGTGCGTCATGCTAATAAAGTAATCTGAATCATTTTAAGACAAACCGTGAAACATTCTCTATAACGTCCAGTGTGGGTTCTCGCGTATTATGTAGGTTAGAGTTGGCGAGCCCACACACACGGTGGGCGAACCGTCATTAAGCACCTACACACGGCTCACAGTGTGTGTGTATTGAAGCTTTCAGGCCCTCCCTCGCAGTGACGCATACAGAAACGATCAAGGAAATCCCCAAGTGAGAGTTACGACAGACTATCGGCAACTACCGACTCGCGTTGAACACGGCGTACAAATCGACACAGAAACCAAATACGCGTCAACTGCATCCACACTCCGGACACATCCAAGGTAAGGATACGTTTCGTTGTTTTAAATGTGTATATATTACATGTTTCGGCTACAACATAATGTAATGTAAGCGAAAGCTTTGTTGTTGACAAGCGTGAACATACTCAAGCTCATCCGGTGCACGCGAACACTTTCTTCGTCACTTGTGTGTTTACAAGGTGTATTTGTACGCCGATTGATTGATACTAATGTTATAGATTTCATTATTTTGGGCATATAGGTTAATCGCTTTATTTTTCTCGTTTTTTTCCCCTCCCCAGGTGTTGTCAACACTGTATCAGTTTAGGTGGATTGAGAAACATTAGTCGCCGTCGCGGAAGTGCACAGCCAAACCAGCGACTTGTGGTCGTTTTTTATGAATACACCCACCGAAGTACAACAGCAGGAGGTCATGTACGGCATGGCAGAGATGCCCGATCTCATACCACCGACAGGTGCTTTACAACCCAGTCCGGTGATCCCGTACGAGCTCGGACAGGCAGGGCGAACCCGACCAGACCTCCTGTCCGCCCCGCGAAGAGGGCAGCGAGCCCCCAAACTCGGGCAGATCGGCCGCTCTACGAGAGGTGTGTGTGATAGTAGCCTGTGTTTTTATGTTGACCTGATATGTAGGTACTTGGGTGAGATTTTTTTTTGTCTTTTAAAATCTTTGACCCCGAGACCAAAATATCGAAATTAAGTTTTGTTTTTAAAGGGATAGTTCACCCAAAAATGAAAATTCTGCTGTCATTAATACTCACCCTCATGTCTTTCCAAACCTGTAAGACTTTCCTTCATCTTCAGAACACAAATTAAGATCGTTTTTTATGAAATCTGAGAGATTTCTGTCCCTCTGTGCTTCAAAAAGTTCATAAAGAGATTGTAAAACTAATCCATATGAAGTGAGCGGTTCAGTCTAAATTTTCTGAAGAGACTCGAACGCTTTATGATGAAAAGACTGAATTTAGGCTTTTATTCACATATAAACATTCATTAACTCAAACATAATTTGTGGTACCTAAATGGAAGCTCAAACATGTTCACTTGACGTGTGAGAACCAATGAGGTTCATTCTAGACGTTTGAGCTTCTGCAAGAACCAATGAGGTTTGTTCTCGCGCATCAAGCAGGTTCGGCTGAGCTTCTGTTTATGTTCGCTAATCAATGTTTAGATGTGAATTAAAGCCTAAATTCAATCTGTTCATTATATAAAGCGATCGAGTCTCTTCAGAAAGTTTTGACTATACTGCTCAATTCATATGGATTAGTTTTACAATCTCTTTATGAACTTTTTGAAGCTTCAAAGTGTCAGTTGCGTAGCTGTCAATGGAGGGACAGAAATCTCTCAGATTTCATCAAAAATATATTTACTGAACGGCACTCTTAAGGGTTTGGATTGGAGCGAATTAATGACAGAAAATGACAGAGCTCCTAAAGCTCTCCAGCTACAGAATTTGGTACAAACTTTTTAAAATCTATTTTAAGATTCCAAACAAATGTTAGATCGTGCCGACATCCTGCAGTCTACGCCAAAATGTTAGATCATGCCAGCATGTCAAAAAATTTCAGATGATCTGATGCCGGATCCTGCCAGAAGATATGAGTTTTCTTTTGTCTGGAATCCAAAACCTGTAAACAGCAAGTCTTGTCTGGTTCCCAAAACCAGTGTCTTGTCTTCCACCCAAAACTGTATTAACATCCAAGAAGCTGAGTGAGAAGGCTAGGGAAGAAGAGCTTTGTAATGTAAAAAGAGCAGTGGTAATAATTATAAAAAATGAGCAGAGTTTATTGAATAATCTTAGTTGCACGTTTCAATGCTCATCTGACCACTACATCTAACAGATGTAATTATACCAGAGTAAAAGCAATGGAAAATGACTGCTTCACAACAGCGTCCTGTGATGGTAAAGACATTCTGTCATCTCTTAGTCATGAAACCACAATCATATGACGAATAATAATAATAGTCACAAAAAAGAAAACGCAAGTAAATGTTGTGTATACATTTTACTTTCAAGTAACAGGTTGTTATTGAGAATTCGCAAGCAACATGTTCCCTTTTCTAGTTATTAAAAATAACTTTGTGGGGAACTTTGTTGAACGCACATGATAGTCACCACAAAGTCGTAATTACGAGAACAAACTGAGATGTTTCTGAGATGAGTGTGTCGGTGAGAAAACATGTTGGACGCAATGGATGCAGCATCTGTAAATTTGTTATATAAAATATATATATTTTTTTTAATTTAGACTACAATAAAACAATTATATTGTACAGTTACGATACAATATACACTGCCGTTTTTAATTTTTTTTAAAGAAGTCTCACCAAAGCTGCATTTATTCGATTACAAATACAAAAATAACAGTAATATTGTTAAATATTATGACAATTTAAAAGAACTGTTTTCTATTTTAATATATAGTAGTGTAATTTATTTCTGTGATCAAAGCTGTATTTTCAGCATCATTACTCCAGTCTTCAGTGTCACATGATCCTTCAGAAATCATTCTGATATGATGATTTGATGCTCAAGAAACATTTCTCATTATTGAAAACAGATTTTTTAATGAATAGAAAGGTCAAAAGAACAGCATTTATTTGAAATATAATATTTTGTAACATTATAAAATGTCTTTACTTTAACTTTTGATCAATTTAGTTCTTTTGAACTTTCTGTTCATCAAAGAATCCTGAAATAAAAATGTAAATAATAAAATGTTTTCAACATTGATAATAATCATGTTTCTTGAGCATCAAATCATCATATTAGAGTGATTTCTGAAGGATCATGTGACTGAAGACTGGAGTAATGATGCTGAAAATACAGCTTTGATCACAGGAATAAATTACACTTTACTGTATATTCACATAGAAAACAGCTGTTTTAAATTGTGATAATATTTCACAATATTAGTTTTTATAAATGCAGCCTTAGGGAGCAGAAGAGACTTCTTTTAAAAACATAAAAAATCTCACCGATCCAAAACTTTTGACTGGTAGTGTCTAACGACTCAGTTGGCAGCATCTTCATAAACTCAATAAAAACAAAGCAAAACACACACACACACCCGATGCACATTCTTTATTCATCACTTTTGTGTATTTTATGTAAATACAAACTTCCCAGGAGGCCTTGAACTTGTCATATTCACTCGTTTCCACTCTGTTGTCAAATGAAACATTTCTTCCTTTGCCTTTACAGTGGTTATTGATGACGAGGACTTGGATGATATCATAAACAACAACAGAAGCTTCCCGGCGTCTCAGAGAGTATCACCCGTTGCCTGATGCGTGACTGACTGTGCCAAATCCAACTCAAATCTGTCTCTCACACGCGTTCTCACTCGTCGTCACCTTCACTGTACAAGCTTTTACAGCTTTCGAGGTCAAACGAGAGAACCGTGGACTTTGCTTCCTGTTCACTTTACGCTTGCTCGTCACTTAACCGATGTCTGGTGTCTTCATTCATGAGGTGAAGATCTTGATGATCTCTAATGCAACAGGGCTATATTTATTACATTTGCACTTTACAGCAGAATATGAAAGCTAACCTCATCAGGTTGGATTACTCATCTCCCAAAGAGGACGTTTTCCAGTGAAACTCTGTTAACGTGTAACGCGTCATTTGGCGAGACCTGTGGTTACCTTGGTAAACGAGGTCTACCTCGATATATTTCTCTAAATGACATCAGTTAATAGTAAGGAGTTTTTGTTTAGTCACTGTTTTCTATGTGCCTGTTCATTTTTTTTTTTTAATTGAATTGAATTGAATCAAGTACAATCTTAAATGCATACTGACTGCGACAAACAATCTCATATGTTAGTCAAAACGTCTTAGACTTCTAGATGTTTGCATGGGAATTAATGGATTTTTGTAAATCGTTTTGGGGGAATGCGGTGGAATAGGAGTTATAAATAAAGTATGCATGAGTAACTTTATTGCCATTGTTAATGTTTTTTTGATTAGGGGCTAGTCGGAAAAAGGTTTGTTTTTTCAATTGAAAAATGAACTTAAAGTCACCCTGTAGTCAATCATTTTGACTTAAATCATATTAATTACATCACATAGACATATAAACAACATTAAAAGCTTGGTTTTCACCACAGGGGGACTTTAAATGTCAGAACTTTGCAGGCTTGCATGATCTTTTCTTGATTAAAATTTGCAAAAAGAGTGAAATCTTTTATTTCCAGGTTTACGTTATATTCAAAAAAAATATGTGTGTAATATAGATTCACACTGGGAATGTGATAAAGCAAACTTTATTGAAAATAAGCATGTAAAACAAATACATAATATCTAACTAACACTGACGTTATCATGAAACATTTATAAGTAACAGATATTCAGAAGGACTCACGGGTGGTTAAAATCAACACGATGTGGCATTAACACAAGTGATGAGTTAATGTGTTAAGCAAATAACATCAAAGCGACGTTCATGATCGCGCTCGACCATATGAAACACTGCGATTACATAAGAGTGCCTCATATGAGGATTAATAATGTTAGCATTTCAGCTGCTATAGGATAAATACTCCAAAAAACAAGCAAATCTTGAGAATGTCCCGACTCACACCTGCTCAGTGTGTAGGCTATAGCGCTCCCTAGTGGACACTTGGGAAACGCCATCCAAGACATTTCCTCTTCTTTCACACAGAGAAAACAACCTAGTCGTTTACTTGATTGAAAGACTGAGGAGTCAAAGCAGGCTGTGAGTATTTTTACTGGCACTAGATTTCTTCAATCCTCCATTTCAAAAACTCCCAGAGAGCTTGCAAATATATTACCTATTTTTTTATTTGAACTTTTGGACAACTGATTGCCTTTTTTTTTATTATGGGACATTATTGTAAACGGCTTTGTTTCTCAGTTTGAGCTGTAGAAGTGTCTCAGTGTTGCTCACACGTACTCTTTGTTGCTGCTGTTGCTGGCAGTGCGTGCACAGTTACTTTTGGGATATTTAGACACTTGTTTGCTCCGAGTGCAGGAGGCCGCTAACATGGCTCCACCGAGAACATCGAGAAACGACCCGCCCCAAGCAATGAAGATGGCTGCTCCAAACTCAAACCTAACGTTAAAAGAGAAAGAGAAAAGGCAAGCATTATGACAATGATAAATGATTTGAAATGTGGTGAACTGATCTAGATGATAGTTCGTGAATGTGAAGGAGAGCTGCGCAATTCTGGGTGAACTGAGAATCACGATTCTTTTGTTTTAAAGGGGTGGTTGATTATGATTTCACTTTTCTAACTTTAGTTAGTGTGTAATGTTGCTGTTTGAGCATAAACAACATCTGCAAAGTCACGATGCTCAACGTTCAAAGCAAAGGGAGATATTTGCTTTTAAAGACATTGCTTTTTAAGGACTACAACAAACGGCTGGTAGACACTACACGACATTCCTCCCGGGTTAGTGACATCACCAACCCTAAAATTGACATAAACCCCGCCCCCTGAACGCGATTTATTGATTATAATGATAGAATATGCTAATCAATTATTAGAAGATAGTTAACTCCACATCAGCTACATAAATTTAAACAAACAAAAAAGTTTTCAAAATTTTCAGGACACAAGCTGTTGTAGCTCCGCCCCCTGTGCCGGGAGCAGCAGCTCATTTGCATTTAAAGGGACAGACACAAAAACGGTGCATTTTTGCTCACCCTTAAAAAGTGAAAATTTTAACATGCTATATAAAATATCTGTGGGGTATTTTGAGCTAAAACTTCACATATACACTCTGGGGACATCAGAGACTTATTTTACATCTTGTGAAAAGAGCATTATACCACCCCTTTAAATAGAGTTCATGATTCTGAATAAACAACTAATCAAAATAACATGTAATATACTAGAGGTTATGTATATTACAGCAATGTTAATTGCTGCAGTCTAATTATAAAAGTATTTAATTCATTTGAAGTATTTTTTTTAATCGGTTTGAATGAATGAATGAATGATTCAAAGACTCGCCCGTAAAGACTTTTTTTTTAAACAAATCTCTAGAATGAATGATTCAAATACAAATACATTTTTTCACTTATCGCCACCTACTGGTGTAACGATGTAACTGATTACGTTACTTTTCAAAAGATGATTTACTCTATTTCTTTATTCTACTTCTCTATGTCATATTCTATCTATCTATCTATCTATCTATCTATCTATCTATCCGAATTGTGTAGATTTTTATTTTTAGAAAGCATTAAATAACCTTTAGTCCAATTTTCGCATTTGTCAGAACAAAAACGCCATACGGTAAGAATGAAAATGTAAATTCACTATCTGACAGTATGTGGCGCTTATGGAACAGCAGAAATATAGTGGGTTAGCGAACTAGCGTTGTGCTAAAAACACTACTTTTACACTTTTATGAGCATTATACTGCGGTAATAAGTAATCGAAACAGCAAAGACAGTTGATTCCCTTCAGAGATACATGGGGTCTTTCACCGTTCTTTTTATAAGAGAACAAGAAGACGACGACAGTAAGGACGATAGTAAAGACGACATTAGAAGACTACAAAAGACGACAGAACAATACGACATAAACAGAGAACATTCATATCAACATGTACTAATTTATCTGACTAGCAATGACACAAATTTATAGTATAAAGCAGTCAACTAATTTTTGGCACAAATGAAACCTCATATATATTTACTATATAATGGCATTCTCATCCCTGTTCCTGGATTCTCCCCGACAGACACTGCACATTTGGGATGTTTCCGTAATTTATTACACCAAATTCATCTCATAAGCACTAGCAGAAGAGCTCCGAGAACTGAAATGGGTGTGTCGGATAAGGGAGACCTTTAGAATGTGTGTTTTTGGGTGTCCTCCAGGAACAGAGTTGGGACACTCTGCTCCACAAATTGTGCAAAGTAAAATTCCTTGCGCTCACTTGGTGTTGACTGGAGTGAAGGGGTTGTAGAAAGCTCGGATCACATTGTGGGCGAACCACGAGCAGGCGACCACTGCGCAGAGGGCTGGAGGAACAAAACACACAAAGTGTTTCAAAGAAGAGACAGAAGATCTTTCATTCTTTCATATATCATCAAAGCATTCGCTGCCCTGTTTTCTTTGATGTTCACTGACCCACAGACTGAGCCGAGACTGATGTTATATAAGAGATGTTTTACTGTAAACTTGCTTCAGTTAGCGTGAACAGTCTGTCTCAGTATTCTCTCTCTCTCACACACTCACACTCACACTCACACACACACACACACACACACACACACTCACTCACTCACTCACTCACAAACACTAACCCGACCCCTAAACCTACCCATCACACACACACACACACACACACACACACACTCACTCACTCACAAACACTAACCCGACCTAAACCTTCCCATCACACACACACACACACACACTAACCTGACCTAAACCTTCCCATCACACACACACACACACACACACACACACACACACACTCACTCACTCACTCACAAACACTAACCCGACCTAAACCTTCCCATCACACACACACACACACACACACAAACAAACACTAACCCTAACCTTAAACCTACCCATCACACACACACACAAACTCACTCACACACTAACCCGACCCCTAAACCTACCCAACACACACAACACACACACACACACACACACACACACACTCACAAACACTAACCCGACCCCTAAACCTACCCATCACACACACTCACTCACACACTAACCCGACCCCTAAACCTACCCAACACACACACACACACACACTCACAAACACTAACCCGACCCCTAAACCTACCCATCACACACACTCACTCACACACTAACCCGACCCCTAAACCTTCCCATCACACACACACACACACACACACACACACACACACTCACCTCCCACTAGCAGTATGATGCCTCCCGTCACGGCCGTTCGAGACTTGCGAACTTTATCATCAGCTCCACAAGTGGTGCACTTCATGCCCATGCAGGCGACGCCGAGACCACTGATGGACACGATGATGCCCACAATGATGATGCCCACAATCATCAGAGCGCGGGTCGCTTGCAGATCGCCTGCAGGACACACACACGGTGACACACTACACTCCAGACTTAACAACTGTCAGACATGCAAATGGACACACCACCAGCAAATACCTGACAAATACATCAGTTTAATATTACATTCTTATTCTTATTAATATTAAATATAACAAAATATAAATTAAACTGTACACACATTGTGAGATCATCTTCACAATACCTCAACCAATTGATATTAAATAAATAAGTTTAATATTATAATAAATAAATATATAAATAATAATGACAATAATAATTTATATTTTACTTTTATAAAAAACAATAATGACAGTGACGTAATGTTATACAATAAATGATAAAAATCCTTCATTTTAAATTATTAATATAATTCATAAAAATTAAATATAACAAAAATTGACCAAACCACTAGGAAAGAGCTAGTTTATTATAAATAATAATAGCTTAAATACATTTTACTTTACTAAATGATTCCTTAATAAATATTATAAATAATAAATGACCATAATAAAAGTAGTTTAATACAATAAATTATAAAGAAATACTTAAATATAATATAACAATAACTTAATATTATACAATAAATTATAAAATCCTTCATATTAAATTATTATTTATAATATTAATTATATAACAAACCAACAGGAAATAGATGTAAGTTTTCTATATTTTAATATTATATATAATTATATGTAATTAATAAGTTAATATTATTTATAGTATTAAATTAAAACAAAATTAATTAAAATCCTTGCTAGGCAGTTGCTAAAGTCTAGAGAAAAACTGTAAAAATAATAATTAAATAATGATAATTAGATTAAAATTAGACTACAGCAATAAATTAAGTATAAAAATGTGATTAAAATAAAATAACAATATTAGTTACAAATCTATTAAATAAATTTGAAATAAATAAAATAAAAATGTATTAATATAAATTAATTTAAATTAGCTTAAAATTAAATAAACCAAAAATAAATAATACATATAATACATTACTAAAGTGAGTAGAACAAAATATATAATAATGTAACTGAAACTAATTTTAGATGTATAATATTATTTTTTAATGTGTATAAATTGGTGGTTTCTAAAAGACAGATGCCTCATCAGTTTTCGGAGGGGTGTCCTGTCCTTCACACAGGGATGATCATATTTGGGGTCCGTGCAGTGACATCTAAAAGACTGAAAACCCCTGACTTGGGCAATTCAGCTGAAAGAGTGAACAAGAACCAGTCTGTGCCAGTGCATTCCTGTACATGTGCACACACACAACCAACAGAGAGAGAGAGAGAGAGAGAGAGAGAGAGAGAGAGAGAGAGAGAGAGAGAGAGAGAGAGAGAGAGAGAGAGAGAGAGAGAGAGAGAGAGAGAGAGAGAGAGAGAGAGAGAGAGAGAGAGAGAGAGAGAGAGAGAGAGAGAGAGAGAGAGAGAGAGAGAGAGAGAGAGAGAGAGAGAGAGAGAGAGGCAGGGGTGCAAGCTGTAGTGAAGCGGAAGAATTATTCCTCTCCTTTATTCATTAAAACACAATAAGGCGTCTCCTGCCAGGCGCAGAACACAGTGAGCTGTGGAATTCAGAGGGTCACTCTTCATCCCCCTGTTTTCTCTCTTGCTCCTCCCTCCATCCTAACTCAACCTGCTGTCAGGTGCAGTTTCGGCTGGTTTCGACTGGAAACGTCCCGCAGTTTTCTCAGAAATGACCCCTGATGTTCTGCACAGAGCCCTTCAGTAAACACATCAACTCAAGAAGCGAATCGCAAGAGCTAAATCACATTTTTTGAACAGTCTACGTTAATCCGTAGAGTGTTTCTGCACACTGGAACGTGAGGTTGTGGTTTTCCCATCCCAGTCCTCGGGGAATGCATGCAGGGAATGGAGACAGCCCATAAACTGAAACACTCAAGTGAATGAATAAACTCATAATTCATTACTGCTAGTTCGGTGTGGAAATAAAAAAATACTTTGGCAGCTATAGGAACAATGGGTTACAGACTCACTCTAAAAAAATATTTTGGGTTATTTTTTTCATGGGTTGGGCTTTTTGGGTTGTTTTTTAGTATTTGGGTAGTTTTTGTGTTACCCAGCTCCTGGGTCAGACGTAACAACCCATGATTGAGTTATTTATCGCGGGCTTTTAGCGACCTCTTCAGGAGAGAGCAGTGCAGCTCCGTCAAAATGGTGCATGTCTTCGGTAAAATACAGGTGTGTGTAGGCTACATTTTATTACATAAATTCGTTATTGTGCTGTATATCGTTTAATTTTATGCAAAGCAACATACAGGGGCGCGATGCGAGTCACCTAAACGAGTGTCGCGTCACTTTTTTTCTCGTGATGGAAACGCCTGATGCCTTGCATAAACGTTTATGATTTTATTAAAAAAGATACAGAATATAAATACGTGTGATGTTAAAATATGTTCTCAGATCTGTACATTGATTGTTTATGGACCGGTTATGGAGTAAGTCGCTGCATATTTCGGCAACTTGTGAAACGGCGGTCGACGGGCGGAAGTTAAAAGTTCCCGATTACACTTGAATTACTTATAAATGTTTCATTTTAAAATAATTTTAAATTTCTAATATTTGTTAAACAAGCTTAAATGTTGGCAATATGTATTAAAATGATATTTCAGTTAATCTGTAGACATTAGTTCATGTATGAAGTTTAAAAAAAAGCAACAACAAAAAAAGCTATAGGCTAGTATTAGCCTATAGTAAAAATTAATTAACTATGCTGGGTTAAACAAACAATCCAATTTTCTGGGTAAAATTAACCCAACATGTGTTCTGTCCTATATTTACCCAGCCCTTAGGTTGAAAACAACCCAAATTGGGTTGTTTTTAACCCAGTGTTTTAGAGTGCTGCTGTCACCATGGCTACCTGTCCTGCCTGGTTACATTACAGGAATACAGTAGATTCAAACTCCCACTGACGAGGCCAGCATCCATTAATCAAGCGCTGGCTGGGAATGACACCAGTGTTTATTTGAGTGTGTGTGTGAAGAGTTGGAGACTGGCTTGATATGCCAGAGAATTCCAATAAACACCTACTGTATAGATTTACAGTAAATTAAAGGACAGGCCTCTTGATCAGTATATAATAATAATAATAATAATATTTATTTATATAGCGCCTTTCCATTAATCAAGGACCCTTATGTACAGGCTATAATGAATCCCATGTGTGATATATTTTGATCATTGGAAATATATACACTTATATTGATATTTATTCACTTTCAATCACCTGGCTGATTTACATGTAGATCTACAGCCCATTATAAGTAACATACAAAACAGATATAGCCTACTATAAATAGGTAACATTAATCAACATCCTCATTTGCTCACCCTCAAGTTGTTCCAAACCTGTATGAGTTTCTTTCTTCTGCTGAACACAAAAGAAGATATTTTGAAGAAAATGGGTAACCAAACAGTTGATGGATCCCATTGACTTCCATAATACGGGGAAAAATACTATGGAAGTCAATGGGGTCCATCAAATGTCTAGTTACAGACATTCTTCAAAATATCTTCTTAAGAAATTCAAAAGAAATTCTCTTTTTTTTTTTTTTTTTTTTGATGAACCATCCTTTTTAGGGGAAATCAATGTGTGTGTATATGATAAACCTTTTTGCAACTTATGATTTACATTAACTTCGAAATTATTTGATAATTAAATTATCAAAATAATTTAAGCAAGTTCAACTCGATTTTTAAGTGTAAATGACTTGTACTGTCAAATTTAGCATAAAAAAATGTATGGCAGCCACTGAACTTAAAATTTTAAGTTGAAACAGATGGGGGAAAAAAATCCTTTTTTTTTTACAGTGCGTGTGAGAGACACGCGACACAAAGCGGACGGACAGAAAGATAGATAGATAGATGCCAAGAAAAGAAAAAACTAGAATAACATGGTTTAACTCACTGTCTAGTTGTAGAACGGAGTCGTATATTTTGCACTGAAGCTGTCCGGTGCTCTGAAACGCGCAGGACATCCACAGCCCCTGGTAAGTGGCGACCGCCGTGATGATACTGTCCCCCACATACGCGGACATCTTCCACTGCGGGAGGACGGTGCCCACGATCAGCCCAATGATGCCCACCAGAGACAGACCAAACCCCAGCAACTGAACGCCCGAGTTTGCCATAGTTTTCACTTAAATGGCAAGCTGAGCAACAGTTAGTAATACACTCGACTGACTCGGATAATCCTGTCTCCTGTCCCGCACCTGTAACTCTCTGAGGAACCTCTCCGAGTAAACTCAAACTGATGAGGAAAAACAAGGCTAGGCAACTCAACTCTCCAAGACGAAAACTAGCAGTCACTAACTCACTCACTCACTCAGCGGTGTTTGTTTATACCTCGACAGAGAGATGTCAACTAAGTGTTGATAATACTGATGACGAAGTGTAATCTCGAGGGGGAATGAGGGGGTAACGGGCGCGCGCGCGATGCCCGTGCCTGTCGTGACGTCACGTCACACAGAATCACTCGCATCCCTGAAGGTTTAAACCTTTGTTACTCTTCCACACAACATTTCGGGTTTGTTTTCTCTAGAACATATTCTCCAATCAAGAGAAGTGTCTCTAATAAGCCCGTTTCCGTCATATAGGAAAGTCATAATTATGACATAAAAAGTCACATATGACATAAAAAGCAAAAGTTGTGAGAAAATACATGAAAATGGTGAAATAAAAAGTCGAAGTTATGGCATCCCAGACAGCAACATACTGTCGGTCGGATCCGGGCCACATCTGGTAGGCTACATTCAATGTGTAGCCTAGCCTACCAGATGTGGGCCGGATCTGGGCTGACACTATGATGCTGTTTGGGATAAAAAGTCAATTATAATTTACCGAAACAAGTTTTTTTGTTTTTTTACATGGCGGAAATAGACCTTTCTCAGCAGCACCATATTTGACTTTTACCAGGAAGTGCAGGATTGAAAGCGAGGCTGTGAAAGCTCTCGGAATTCATCAGAAATATCTTAATTTGTGTTCCGAAGATTAACGATTTTACGGGTTTGGAACAACATGAGGGAGAGTAATTAATGACAGAATTTTAATTTTTGGGTGAACTATCCCTTTAAAACAACAACAACATTGTTACTATAGCAATATATATTTTAGCTAAAATATACATGTATTAATATTATTCATGTTTTAAATTACATTGATAGATTCCAGAAACCTTTCTTTTTACTTATTGGTGCCTATATAAAAAAAAAAACTTCACGTGTAGGCCTAATATTTAAAGTCCCCCTGTAGTCAATAATTTTATTACGTAGCCTATGTAAACTTTTTTTTCCTTGAAAAATAATTCTTCATGCATTAAAATAGCTTGAATGTAACTCTACACCCTTGCCTCTTTTAGTATAGGCGGTTCTATGAATATGCAAATGAGCCCCGCCTCCACTCACCCACTCAGCTCAGAGATCCACTCGTTGACGATCACACGTTGATCTGATTGGTTACAAGGTAGTTTGTGACGTCAGAAACACCAGCGATTTCAAACCGTGTTTTTGAGACTGTCTTTGGTTCACTGCAGTTTTAAGGAGAAAATACTCAGCAATGGTGTCGACTTATGAATTTACACATGGTTTGTCTTAAAGCATATTAAAAACGCCACATAGACTTAGAAACAACATTAAAAGCTTGATTTTCACCACAGGGGGACTTTAATACACTTGCTATTGCCTAATCAGTCTCTGAACCCCCAACTTAGATCTGTAAGTCCCTTTCATGAGGCACGTTTGTCACGTCTAAACACTTCATCAGGTGACCTCTGCACTTCCATTGAAAGGCCTGGAACACGGTCAACTATTGTGTGCAGGACAAAGTTGGCGTCAATGTTACAATATTTTCACCAAAGTAAAGAGGAAATACCTTTAACCAGAGAGAAAATAGGGCTGAAGCAATAATGCTGTTAGAAGAGGAAATGGTTTTCACTCCAGAAAATGTCTGTGTAACACCCTGACATATATGAAGTTTTGCAATTTGATGGTTGTGTGAAGGTTTCTAAAGGTAACTATAAGACTTAAGTAGGGCTATGTAACGATTAATCACATCCAAAACAAAAGTTTGTGTTTCCATAATATATATGTGTGTGTACGGTGTATAATTATTCAGTATATATAAATACACACACATGTACTGTGCATATATATATATATTTTTTTAAGAAAAATTTGTGATTTATATATAAAACATTTATATATAACTTATATTATACATAATATACATGCAAAAAAAAAAAATCTTATATATATGCATATGTGTGTGTGTATATATACAAAATAATTATACACAGTACACACACATATTATGTGTAAAAAAACATTTGTTATCATAATTCTGATGTGTAGGAGAAGGGGAATAAGAGTTGGAAGATAGGAGAAGGATCGGATTTGCTTCAGTAACATCTTGAAATTAGCACACACTCCCCCGGTCACCCCTGGAAACGTGATTTATCTGTCACCCTATTGGCCAGTTCGTGAGCACTGGGCCAAATAGCCTTGACACACAAAAGAAACTTTAACGCTTTTCCGAAGTTCTAGTTCCAGTAAACAGAAAACACTCAGTAAAGGGGGAGCAGACAGTGCTAAATCAGCCCGAAGAAGAACAGAAACCCCTTCATGGCTCCTCTTCTGACTGGCTCCAGGGCTTTTTTTGTGTGTGAAGATTATAGACAGTGAAAACAGCCGAGATTAAACTAGTGTAAGCCGCCTTAGACGCCCACTGAACCGTTAGCAATAAAACACACAGGCCTCTGGTTTCTCCTCAGAAGCAGTGACTCCACTAATGAGCTTTCCTTGTTTCATTATTTCTTACCTCTTTCTTTTACTTCTTATGCAACTAGGAGCCTTTACATGAATGTAGGTAGAGTCCAAACTGATGTAATCTAGGAATTCAATGGTGTTTAAATAAATGCAACTGAAAATAACAAACTACTTTCACAAAGGCTGATTATCCCTTGATGCATGAATTAATAGTAAATCATGTTTCTTTTCTGCTTCAAAACAAGTATAATGCCCATTTTGAATGTTTTTGAAAAAAGTATGTTATGCTCAACAAGGCTGCATTTATTTGATCAAAAATACAGTAAAAACAGTGAAATATTAATAAAATTTAAAACAGCAGTTTCCTATATGTGAATATATTTTAAAATGTCATTTATTCCTGTGGTCAAAGCTGAATTTTCATTACTCTGTGTCACATGATCTTCAGAAATCATTTTAAAATGCTGATGCTCAAACATTTCTGATTATTATCAGGTGAAAACAGCTGTGCTGCTTCATGTGATGCATTTTTTAGGATTCTTGAACAAACAAATAAATGACAAAAACCAAAAAAGAGCACACAATTAATGATTATAAGCGTCATGGATGAATTGAAAGAATTTTACATTAACAAAATATATTGCCATGGAAACATATACATTATATATATATATATATATATATATTACTAACAAATGGAAACATTAATTCAGGAAGGGAGAAAGAAAGAAAGAAAGAAAGAAAGAAAGAAAGAAAGAAAGAAAGAAAGAAAGAAAGAAAGAAAGAAAGAAAGAAAGAAAGAAAGAAAGAAAGAAAGAAAGAAAGAAAAGGAAGGAAGGAAGGATGGAAGGACAGAAAGGAAGGAAGAAAGAAAAAAAGAAAAGAACAGATGGATGGAAAGAACCAGAAGGAAAGGAAGGAAGGAAGGAAGGAAGGAAGGAAGGAAGAAAGAAAGAAAGAAAGAAAGAAAGAAAGAAAGAAAGAAAGAAAGAAAGAAAGAAAGAAAGAAAGAAAGAAAGAAAGAAAGAAAGAAAGAAAGAAATGACAGACGGAAGGAAAGGACAGATGGATGGAATGAAATGGAAGGAAAGGAAGGAAGAAAGAAAGAAAGAAAGAAAGAAAGAAAGAAAGAAAGAAAGAAAGAAAGAAAGAAAGGGATGAAAGAAGGAAGGATAGACAGACGGAAGGAAAAGCCGGATTGACGGAAAGAAACGGAAGGAAAGAAAAGAAAGAAGGAAAGAAGAAAGGAAAGAAAGAAAGGAAAGGGAGGAAAGAAGGAAGGATGGACAGACGGAACACGGAACGAATGAAAAACTGGATGGACGGAAAGAAACGGAAGGAAAAGAAGGAAGGAAGGAAAGAAAGAAAGGGAGGAAGGAAGAAAGAAAGACAGAAAGGAAGGAAGAAATAAAGACAGACAGACAGAGAGAGAGAGGGTTCTCTGGCGCCCCCTTGAGTCCCTGTGTTGTGTGTTCAGTGTGTCTGCTGTGTAATCAGGGATGTGCTCATGGAAAAGGCTGGTCAGGAGTGTAGTTGAAACTGGCATCCAGAAACATGGCCAGTGTTCCCAGTGAAGTGATGATGACAAAGAGCCAGAAGAAGAGTCGATCCAAAACCACAGCGATGTACTGCCAGTCATCTGTCATCTACACACACAACGGGACACGTTTATCTCTCTGACACACCAGGATGTGCTGGCAGTTTATGAATAATCATGAGGATCAGGGACAGACCAAGAGGACGAGCCTCAGATAAAGGTTTCTTTGTGTTTCTGTGAGTATGTGTGGAAAAGAGAGATGGAAGGTGTGTGTGTGTGTGTGTGTGTGTGTGTGTGTGTGTGTGTGTGTGTTTATAGACTTACAGTATCATCCACATCCTGTTTCTTCAATTGTTCAGACATGTAATTGATGGCGGCGATCGCAGATTTGAGATTCGGGGGCAGAATCAGACAATAGTTGTCACTGTTTGAGAACCTCTGCAACTTCACAGTGCTCTCATTATGACTAAAACACACACACACAAATAAAGAATAATTAACCCTATACAAAAGTTCATAAGTGTATTAACACAACACAAATTACTGTAAATGCATTATTAAAATATATGACAATTATCATTATAGTCCCCCTGTAGTCAATATTTTTATCTATTAAAACTCATCTTTGGTCACCAAAACGACAAATTTAAACTTCATGCCTTAAAATATCTTGAATGTAACTCGACACCCTTGCCTCATTTAGTATACGTGGTTCTATGAATATGCAAATGAGCCCCGCCTCCACTCACTCACAGCAGCTCAGAGATCCACTCGTTGACGATCACACGTTGATCTGTGACGTCAGAAACACCAGCGATTTCAAAGCGTGTTTTTGAGACTGTCTTTGGTTCACTGCAGTTTTAAAGAGAAAATACTCAGCAATGGTGTTGACTTATGAATTTGCACATGGTTTGTCTTAAAATCATATTAAAAACACCACATAGACATATAAACAACATTAAAAGCTGGATTTTCACCACAGGGGGACTTATAAATTGCGTTTTACTGCACACAATTGCCTTATTATGCCCTTTTACAGTCTTGATTTTGTTTTGGGTTTTTATGGTTGAATGTTCAACAAATTGTTGCAGCTCCTCTCTTCCCAGTCTGTCAGTAACGCTCTGTTTAGTTCCTGTCTCTATGAAGCTCCTCCTTCTGAAAAGCACAGTGTGCTCTGATTGGTCGGCTGTACCAGTGTGTTGTGATTGGTCAAGTGCTTTGAGCGTGTTTGGGGAATAGAGAGCCTCCCCTCCGCTTCCGGCTCATGGGACCTTACTTCGGAAAAAATATGTATGGTAGTCAATGGCGAGAGACAACTTATCTTTTTATTCCGTCTGAACTGTGCCCTGAATTACACATATGATGTTTGTCAATTTAAAAGATAATTATGAAAGTCAAGAAAGTCGCAGTTTGTCATAAAACAGAAGAGTAACATTTAGTTTTATGTGAAAATCGCTCAATGAACTACATCTCTCGTCTCGCACTATGTATGTCACAAGATCCATTGCCCATATGTGTGTATTCTGGTAAAAAACACTCAGGCATGACGGCGTAACGTTACGATTATAACGTAAGACTATAGAAACAGACAGACGTTAGCTTCAGTAAAGTTAGCTTCATTCATTGAGAGAAAAGGTATGACGTCACATGTGCGCCTTTTGGGTTTGTAGTCTCTGTAATTACGTATGTTCACAGTCTTATACCCATAGACTGTAAAAAATATGGACAAAGCGTCTGTGACGTCACCCATAGACTTTCTGAAGAACGGGTTTGAAGCCGTTTATGGGGGGTATGGGCGGCGCCATCTTGGAAAATCTTGGGAAATCCTAACCCCGCCCACCTTCTGACGCAGCGCGCGTCACTCAGCTCGCTCTGCTACTCCGGTTATCTCTGTATATTTTAGGCAACGAAATATGTTATAAAACACCATACTAACTCTTTTCGTTTTCATTTAAAGAAATCTTAAACATTATAGCCACACAAATGTGGTTCAGGCAACGCGTATTGATTATATTCACTGCATATAACGTTTGCCTATTTATAAAAAGAACAAAATATAAAACACAAACCTGCCTCTTTTCGTTTTAAATATAATATAAAAATATTAAACATTTTAATATGGTCCAGGCAATATGTGCATTTGTACTAAACAACAGATTTTGCAGTAAACAACATTACAGATCATATTCGTTGTATTAAAATTTAAAATGACAAAACTCAAACCTGTCTCTTTTTGTTAAATTTCAGTTTTATCAATATTAGCCATTATAAAAGTATAAGTAAAAGGTAAAGTTACAAGAAGCTATACAAATAAAGCAAACAATTCAGTCAAACATACAAAGTCAGCGCTCTAGTCTAACCATACAACGGTAAAGTTAAATAGCTTATAAAGTTATGAAACTTCCCCTCAGCCAAAACGATTGGCCAGGGAAGAAATTATAGATTTACGAGACCAAAAATCACCCGTTAGATATAAACAAGAAGAATTATATCTCATGTTTAACCACTACAGAGACGCCAGAGTCAGCGGCAAACCTCAGAACGACTAGCCGAGGAAAGGCTGTTCCAGGCGGGGTACATGAGCGCCGAGCGCCCGGTCATCGCTGGATCTCACAACTGGATACAATTTTCATAAATCTTTATAAATAAACCACAGATTTGAGCTTTAAACAACTACATTCTCGCCTGAAAAACTCTTAAAACTACATTTCATGATACAGAAACAGTAGTATTATATGTCAACTGTATTAAAAAATGGCGCTTCTTATGTTGTCATTCTCCGTGGCGCTGCCTTGTCATCTGTCAATCAAGCTGTCAATCAAAGTTAACCATGCCCTTATTGTCATACATTTTATATCTAAATACGATCTAAACTAACGAGTTAGAAAAAAATTCACAGCCCTCATGGTTGTCAGGCACTCGGAACCTATCGAAAAATACAATAAAAGTCCATGGGACCAACCTGTAAAAACATGAATTTATGCTGTGAAAACGGACATTTTAACATGGGGGCTATGGACATTTGCTCCCTTTTGGGACCTTCCCCTAGCGGATTTTCGATGTATTGCAGTTTTTCGCACTTCCGGGTAGGCTTCATTTTTCAGATCAGAATGTTGCCGCTTGCTTATACCTCAACAGTTTTACATCAAACTGCGACTTTCTTGACTTTAAAATGTATATTTTAAATTGACAAACATCATATGTGTAATTCAGGGCACAATTCAAACGAGATCAAAATATTTGTTGTCTCGCGCCATTGACTACCATACAATATTTTTCCAAAGTAAGGTCCCATGGTGGTCAACCGGAAGGGGAGGGACTTAGGCTCTCTATGCCACGCCCCTTAGCATAACCTCGAGTTTCAATACACTACTAACTCAACCAGGCCACGCCCCCTTTATTCTGCATATGCCTTGTGCAGGAATTATTTAAATGAGGAATATTGTGATTGTTATATTGCTCATAATTCTTAAGCTTGCACTAAGATTTGAGTTTGCTGTTCATTTAAGGTCTCGTCTGCAGGACAAGTCATGCACTAAATTTAATATTTGATGGTAATAAATGACTAAGTCTGAGAAATAGTGCTAAGTGTGCATCACTAATATAGCGTTCTGCATGGCGTGTTGTACAGTAGCGCGAGAGCATTGCAGAGCTCAGGATTGTGTTGCTCTGTGCTATAGTGGGAATGAGTCTGTCATACAGTGCAGAATGAATGAGAGCTGTGCTGTGTCTGGGACTGACCTCTCCTCTCTCACATTCCCATTCTTTCAAGGGTGAGTTTTTTCCAACAGGGATTATAAGAGCACCACACGTCTGGCACATGACATGCACGGTCAATGAGATGCACACTGGTATAGACAGGAACTCATACAAGCGCTTGTTTCCACACACTGTATGTGTGGTGTACGTGCTTTTGCTGTAAGCACACACCTAAGTAAGGCTGCACAATATATTGAAATATCACAAATGTATACATCATGACATTGCAATAACTGGGGTCATGAACAAAAGACAAAGAGAAAATCACTCACTGCTCTTGGCTGAATAACTTTTGTAGCTTTAATACGAATCAGTATATATTTAATTCATACAGTGAAAACTAAGCAGTGTTTTATCTTTACATTTGATTATTCAGTTTCTGTTGTTTAATAAATCTAATGTATGATAACCTGAAACCCTAAACCCCGTGGTTTACACTGATGTTAAAATAACACTTATATTTCAGTAGAACACTGCTGTTCGCTTTCAGAAGCTGTAAGGATGTTTTCTTGTCACAAAAAGAATGTGAAACGTATGTAGGTTATATAATTATAAATATATTTTAAAGATAATTTAAGTTTACTTTACACACTTTTTAAGCATTATCGTATCGCATATCACATTTTACTTCAATATCGTGCAGCCCTACACCTAATTATACAAAGACACGTCCTGACATGATTACATACACAGACCTTTAGGCTACACAAACAAACAATGCACATCAATTCAACACAGATTCAAACTCCACACTGTTGCACTGAGAACTCTTCCATCTGTTTCTTCAGACAGTTAAATGAACATATCAGTGAACACTAGTTCATCAGAGCAACAAGCTAACTCGCTCTTCTACCAAGCATTTTAGGCTGCCTTCAAATTCATTTGATCCTGATGAGAAGAGCATGTTTTTGCATTCAAAAACAGCCAGGAATGGAATTTTTTTTTTTTTTTTTTAACTACCTCAACAACATTACTGAATGTATATCTACTCTGTTGCTGGACAACTAGTTTGCAGAAGAATGAACCGCTTTGACCCGACCCTTGTTACAGGTCTCTTTTCTGCAGTATATTTGCATCATGGACACAAGTACCACCTTGATTACCAGAAACTAGTCCCCCTGTGGTGAGAATCCAGCTTTTAATGTTGTTTATATGTTTATGCAATGTTTTTAATATGATTTAAGTCAAATCATGTGCAAATTCATAAGTCGACACCATTGCTGAGTATTTTCTCCTTAAAACTGCAGTGAAACAAAGACAGTCTCAAAAACACGCTGGTGTTTCTGATGTCACAAACTACCTTGTGACCAATCAGATCAGCGTGTGGGCGGGCTTTAGCATATCATTAACTATGATCACTCTGAAGTAGGGGAGTCTCAAGAGAAGACAGGTTATCCCGGTATATTTTTCGGGTGATACAAAATATCGGGTAGATTTAGCAATACAAGTGAATTATCAATATGATGTATATTATGATGTTATGATGAACTATAAGCCTTTCAAGGATGCGGATTGTTAGAAGGCAGGCTGCCATAGACTTGAAGAGCGGAAGGAGAACTGAAAATATAAATATATGCCAATTCAAAATATGAATAAGTAGGCCTACTTTAATAGTGAATAAATAATACTAAAATACCACTGTTAAGGATTCAGGAGGAGAAAACTCCCCAAAAAACTTTTTTTTACTCATGCTTTTTAGTATGGTTGAATTGGATCATTGAAAGTCAACAGCAAAGTGTTAATAAAGTGAGCTAAATACAAAGTATATTTGTTTTTAACAAGAAGCAATGAGAAATACATTTGCAACTCTGCTTGACAACTATTTCATAGCAGTTGCGAATCAGGTCTCCAAACACCTGTTTTCAGGCAGGCCTGAGTTCATTACACATTCTTCACACCAAGCAAACTCAGACATCAGACACACTTAAAGGGGTGGTTGATTATGATTTCACTTTTCTAACTTTAGTTAGTGTGTAATGTTGCTGTTTGAGCATAAACAACATCTGCAAAGTTACGACGCTCAAAGTTCAAAGCAAAGGGAGATATTTGCTTTTACAGAAATTGCTTTTTAAGGACTACAACAAACGGCTGGTAGGGACTACACACGACATTCCTCCCGGGTTAGTGACATCACCAACCCTAAAATTTACATAAACCCCGCCCCCTGATTTATAGATTATCATGATAGAATATGCTAATCAATGACTAGAAGATAACTACACATCAGCTACATAAATTCACCAACTAACCATTCAGAAACGTCCTGTTGCTTCTACATGTTGTCACTCCTTCTTGAGTCTCTTCATCATTGTCTGACTCCGGTTTGAACATAAAAGGCTACAATTTTATGAAATTTCCAGTGCATATCTGTGTGAGGTAAAAGGACACAAGCTGTTGAAGCTCCGCCCCCTGTGCCGGGAGCAGCAGCTCATTTGCATTTAAAGGGACAGACACAAAAATTGCGTTTTTGCTCGCCCTCAAAAAGTGACAACTTTACCATGCTATATAAAAATATCTGTGGGGTATTTTGAGCTAAAACTTCACACACACACTCTGGGGACATCAGAGACCTTGATCTTGTGGAAAAAGATACCACCCATTTAAATCGCTAGTGACAAAACGACATAAGAAATTTGGGTTATTTAGGCCTTTGGGTTGCTCCAAATTTTGGATAGAAAGTACCACCTGCTAATAACAATGGATTGTCACTTATGAACAAATAAACCCAAACCCAAATAAAAATTAACTTTCCTTGAAATCACTTTTCTAATCCGGTAGCCCTCAAGACCGGCGGCATTTCTTGAAGGACTTGTGAGCTTAGCACGATAATAAAGCTGTAGAGGAGACCACCTGTTAGACTGGCTAAAGAGAGGGCACCACATTATAACAGCGAGACAAGCCTTTCTCAAACGATGAGGAGGGGAATAGACAGTTTGTTATGTCTATTACAGACAGATGGAGACCCTTTCTCTTCTGCACGCTCTACACGTTTACAGAGAAAACCCATCCATCTGTCTATCCTCCCATTCATCCATTTATGTGCATCCTCGACCCTCGGCCTCCCCTGCTGTTCTTGTGTGCATTTCACTCTAATGCCTCAGCTCAACAAGAGCTTAGGTTCTGGCGACTCTAGAGGGGTGACTGGGCTTAACTGGGCTGAGATCAAATGCCCTTGGATTGAGAGGACGAACAGCCAGCACAGAGACTTTCATCATCCGTCCGCCCTGATCCGCGTTTATGAGTTGCTTAAAAACTAGCAGATTATGGTACAAGCACATTATACTCTTGTTATTGATTTGGCATCTTAGTGTGTTTTTGTGTAAGTGAGTGTTCATGCACTGTGAACATGAACTGTGTCTAACAAGAGTGTGCAATGGGTATATATAGTCTATGATACTATCGTAATTGTTGTTTTAATGATGTGCAATCAGATATTATCGAGTATGACCCTCACTTTGCAAACACAAACAGCCAAGACAGTGCATACACTGCATGATGTAGCCTTTTACTCCATAAAAATGTGTATTGAGTAGTCTTTTAGGCTATATTTATGAAATAGTTAAGCAATCACACAAAGAGTGCCATTCCCCCTCCCCCCAAAATATTGTACCAGCAGACTACAAATGCGATATTGATTTTATACAACGGTTTGCCTTCCAAATTGATCCAGTGCAATACGTGAGAGGCAATCAGATATCAGAGGCACTTGTTTCATTGATTGTCTCTCGTCCAGTCTTAAACAGTCTTAACAACAGCTAATATTTCTGACATTTTCGAGATGGGAAGTGGGAGACCAGCTTCACTCACAAGCTGCTGGCGGAGATTTAAACATTCAAGCTATAAGATCTTTTCCCACTGCTTTATGCCTCATGAATAACATTCCTCCAATGACCTGAATTCCACATTTAACTCTTTTCCTCTTAAAATATTCCAGCTTTCTGTGTTTTCACTTTTATACGGTAGGGGACGCTATTAGGCATCTTCTGAAAGAGTACTGAATCAAGAGATAAAAGCATTGCTAAAGCACATTGTAATCTTTGAAAAAGCAAAACGCGATTTTATCAACTTTTGTTCAAAATGTTGCTGTTTGTTTTTAATGAAACTTACACATTCAAGTGTTGATGAAAAAGAATGCATGAAGCTAGAATAAAACTCTTTTCGTTGTTGTTTAAAAGCAGAGGCTCTGTTTTTCCTTTGATATTTTGCATGTTCAGATATTCAAGTCAAGTCAAGTGTATTTATATAGCGCTTTTCACAATACAGATTGCATCAAAGCAGCTTCACAGCATTAAACCAAAATAACACAACAAGGTTGTTTCTAGTGTAAATTTATTGATTGATAAAATTAAATTAATATCCCCAAAATATCCCCAACTGAGCAAGCCAAAGGCAACAGTGGCAAGGAACCGAAAACTCCATCAAGTGACCTAATGGTGTCCTAAAACTCCATCAGGTGACCCAATGGAGAAAAAAAACCTTGGGAGAACCCAGGCTCAGTCGGGGGCCAGTTCTCCTCTGGCATTTATGAACTATAGGCCAGATTGTAGTTTGAACAGTAAGATTTAAAATGTTATAAGAATGCCTGGCTGAAGAGATGCGTCTTTAATCTAGTTTTAAACTGGGAGAGCGAGTCTGAGCAACGAACAGTATCAGGAAGGCTATTCCAGAGTTTCGGAGCTAAATGTGAAAATGCTCTCCCTCCTTTGGTGGATCTGGATATCCTAGGTATGACCAAAAGCCTCGAATTTAGTGATCTTAAAGAGCGCGATGGATTATAGGGCGATAGAAGATCCATTAAATAGACTGGAGCTAAGCCGTTTAGGGCTTTATAAGTCAGTAGCAATACCTTGTAATTGATATGGAACTTTATAGGTAACCAATGCAGTGATGATAAAATCGGAGTTATATGATCATATTTTCTTGATCTAGTAAGAACTCTAGCGGCTGCATTTTGGACTAACTGTAGCTTGTTTATTGAGGATGCAGGACAACCAGCTAATAAAGCATTACAGTAATCTAGTCTCGAGGTCATGAATGCATGAACTAACTTTTCTGCATCGGAAACTGATAGCATATTACGTAGCTTAGCAATGTTTCTAAGGTGGAAAAAGGCTGTTCTTGTAACATATGAAATATGATTTTCAAAAGACAGGTTGCAATCGAGTATAACACCCAGGTCTTTTACTGTAGAGGATAAAGTAACAGGACATCCTACGATGTTAAAATTGTATTGCGAGAGGTTTTGTGGGCGTTTTTTTTAACCGATAAGTATTACCTCTGTCTTGTCTGGATTTAATAAAAGAAAATTACGCGTCATCCAATCTTTGATATCTTTAACACATTCTGTCAATTTGGATAATTTAGCGTTTTCATCCGGCCGTGATGAAATATATATTTGAGTGTCATCAGCATAACAATGGAAACTAATTCCATGTTTCCTTATAATATTTCCAAGTGGCAGCATATATATTGAGAATAACAGAGGGCCCAACACAGATCCCTGCGGCACTCCATAGTTTACTGGAGTTATGATCGATTTTTCTCCATTTAAAGAGACAAAATGGTAGCGGTCAGATAAGTATGATCTAAACCAGCTTAATGCTTGTCCTTGAACACCAGTATAATTTTGTAGTCGATCTAAGAGTATTGTGTGATCTATAGTATCGAACGCAGCACTTAGATCAAGTAAAACTAGTATTGAGAAACAGCCTTGATCAGAAGCTAAAAGTAAATCATTTGTGATTTTAACGAGCGCAGTTTCAGTGCTGTGATGCGGTCTGAATCCAGACTGAAACTTTTCATAGATATCATTTTCTTGTAAGAAAGAGCCCAGTTGAGCGGACACCACTTTTTCTAATATTTTAGACATAAATGGAAGATTTGAAATGGGTCTATAATTTGCTAGATTATTAAGATCTAATTGTGGTTTCTTAATGAGAGGTTTTATAACTGCCAGTTTAAATGTTCTAGGAACATGACCTAAAGATAAAGATGAGTTAATAATATTGAGGAGAGGCTCTTCCACTACAGGTAACACTTCCTTCAGTAGTTTAGTTGGTATAGGATCTAATAAACATGTTGTTGTTTTAGATGAAGTGATAAGTTTATTTAACTCTTTTTGTTCTATAGTTGTAAAGCACTGTAATTGTTCTTGAGGGGTGATAATTGAGGCTGAATTATAAGGCGCGATTGAAGATTGAACGTTTACAATTGTGGTTCTGATGCTTTCTATTTTCTCAGTGAAGAAGTTCATGAAATCATTACTACTGAACTGTAACGGGATATTTTGTTCGGGTGACGTCTGTTTATTTGTTAGTCTAGCCACGGTGTTAAATAAAAACCTAGGATTATTTTGATTATTTTCTATTAGTTTGCGGAGGTGCTCAGCCCTGGCCGCTTTTAGGGCCTTTTTATAACGTGACATACTGTCTTTCCACGCGATTCTAAAGACCTCTAAATTAGTTTTTTTCCATTTACGCTCTAAATTACGGGTTTCTCTCTTTAGAACATGCGTAGTATTGTTGTACCATGGTGCTTTAATTTTCTCTCTGACCTTTTTTAATTTAATAGGTGCAACAACATCCAATGTTCTAGAGAGAATGGTGCTCATAGTGCTAGTTAGTTCTTCTAGTTCATCTGTTTGTTTGGGTTCAGGCAGCAGATGAGACAGATTAGATAAGCAATTTGAGAAATTATCTATGGTGGATGGAAGGATTGTTCTGCCTGGTTGATAACGCGGCGCCGCATGACATATTACAGCAGTACGTAATATGCAAGTTACCTTGTAATGGTCAGTGACATTATCACTTTGTGGAATGATATCTATATCAGTTGGATCGGTTCCATATGATATAATTAAATCGAGTGTATGATTAAGACGATGAGTTGGTCCGGTGACGTTTTGCTTGACCATATATTCTTAGCTTGACCATTATTCATATAACAAAATATTCTGGGGACAACCTGTCACTCACATGAGATCCACTGAAAGCAAACCACAACCATCCAATCAATTTGCCATGGACAAAATCAAGCTCCACCCACACAATAGATGAGCCACGCCCATATACCACATTAGTCCCGCCCATATAACACATTAGCCCCGCCCAAATAGAACACAATAGATTAGAAATTCAATTAACCTACTTCAACTACAACCAAATGAGACATTACTCAACACAGCTCTACAGAACAGTACATACTTTTTTTCATATGCTTTTTTTATATCACATATAAAACTTAAAGTTCCCCTGTGGTGAAAATCAAGCTTTTAAATGTTGTTAATATGTCTATGTGGTATTTTTAATATGCTTTAAGACAAACCATGTGTAAATTCATAAGTCGACACCATTGCTGAGAATTTTCTCCTTAAAACTGCAGTGAACCAAAGACAGTCTCAAAAACACGGTTTGAAATCGCTGGTGTTTTTGACGTCACAAACTACCTTGTGACCAATCAGATCAACGAGTGGATCTCTGAGCTGCTGTGAGTGAGTGGAGGCGGGGCTCATTTGCATATTCATAGAACTAAATGAGGCAAGGGTGTAGAGTTACATTCAAGCTATTTTAAGGCATGAAGACTTTTTTTTTTCAATGAAAAAATTATTTGATGATCAAAGATGAGTCTTAAGCAATAAAATCATTGACTACTGGGGGACTTCAAAAGAGGACACAAATTGTTACATACAGAAGCAGCTTATTTTCTGTCTGCAAAACCAGCCTGATTTGAACTAAAATGTTGAACACTTACCTTCCTCTCCACGGCATTACCAGCTCTGGGTTGATCTTTCGGATGAAATATTCACCTCCAGGTCTGAGGCCTTGGTCCAAACAACCCAGTGGGACGTTTTCTTTTGTCTCGTCCTCCACCGGTTCCTCAGTTTGGGGCCTGAGCACACCCAAGTAACGAGGCAGCAAGTTGATGAACACCTGCAGAATGTTAGACGACAGGATAGGCTTTCAGTTTTAAGTAATTGGATGGAATAATGTAAAGAAGCTGCTCTTTGAATCAAGATGCGTCACCTTTCGCACCCATACGGGCATGTGGTGTGTGCTGGGAGTCCTGTGGTGGAGGTTCAGGACCACCACGCTTAGGATGACTGAGAACGTCACCAGGATCATGGTGAACATCACGTATTTCACGATGATAGGAATGCCAAGAGATGTTTCTGGGACTTTGTCAGCCAACAACAGCATGAAAACAGTGAGAGCAATGAGGACTGAGATGGATAGAGTCATCTTCTCACCTGAGGGAGAGGTCAGAAATCACGTCTTATACTGTATATAAGGGCATATCTTAGGCCATTAAGCCTCTGTATAGGGATACGCACAAACTATTATTTAATGCATGGAGGCAAATTAAAAAATTATGCAGGCAAAAGACAAAACGGTCTTTTTTCTGTTAACTTAAATTATAAAAAAAATATTTCTGTTGTTTGAAATAAAGGTGAAATAAAATAAATTTAAATATTAGATGAAAAAATAAATGGAAATGAGAAATGTTGCCTTGGCAATAAACTAAAATTATCAACTGGAAATAAATAAAAGCTAAAAAATAAATCTAAAACTGAAATAAAAATAAAAAATAAATGAAATTACTAAAAAATTTAACCAAAATCAACATGGAAACTAAAAATATAACAATAAAAGTTCATTCAAAATATTAATAAACTTATAATAAAACAAAAATAACACTGCAAAAGAATATGTATTTTTTTTGTCATCCACATTAAATACTTTTTGAGTCTTGTAAAAAACTACCATTCAAAGGCTTGGGGAAAGTATGTTTTTTTTAAAGACATCAATACTTTTATAATTAGTAAAGATATTTATAATGCTCCAAAATAATTATACTTCAAATAACTGCCATTCATTTGAACTTTCTATTCATCAAAGAATCCTTAAAGAAATGTATCAACAGTTTTCAGAAAAATATGAAGTAGCACAACTATTTTTAACATTGATGAAATGTTTCTTAAGGATCAAATCATCATATTAATATGATTTCTGAAGGATCATGTGACACTGAAGACTGGATTAATGATGCTGAAAATTCAGCTTTAATCACGGGAATAAATTACATTTTAAGATCTATTACAATAGAAAAACAGCTATTTTGAATTGCTAAAATATTTCACAATACTACCGTTTTTACAGTATTTTTGATAAAATAAATGCAGCTTTTGGTGAGCATAAGAGAAAACATTAAATAAAACGTTCCAACTTTTGAATGGTAGTGTTTTTTAAATAGTCAGCGTGTTTCATAAAACATAAAACAGTCATGGTATTGATTTTCTAATTAAAGATGGGCACCTGCGCCAGGTGGCAGGTAGAAGACAAATATGGCCAGCACACTGGTGAGGATGCAGGGCACGATGATGTTGATGATGTAGAACAGAGGCTTCCTCTCGATGATCAGGTAGAAGGTGATGTCCTCGTACAGGTCCTCCTGGACGATCTTCCTGCTGGGCTTGTGACAAATCTGCCACTCGCCGTTCTCTTAGGGAAGAGAGAGGACTAGTGAGAGAAAAAGAGATAGAAGGAAGGAGAGAGTGTGCCATCTGCAGAGTTGCTACATTGCTTGGCAACCGTAAACTATTATTATAAATGTACATATTTAGTGAACACCGACATTCTTGCGTCATTTATGATGCTGGACAGGAAGTTGTCACATTTAAGAGGAAGTACACTAACCAGTGAAGGCGTTCTCATCAATAACTATCTCATGGAGCTCGTTGCCATCTTCATCTAGACCGTACTGAAGGTCCACTTCTGAGGAGTCATACGTGTAGGAACGAAACACCATTGTGCAGTTCTGCCAGTCGAATGGAAAGTATGCAACCTATAGAGCACAACTTTAAACTACTGTGAAATGAACGAGCGAGTACAATACAATAATAACAGTTAAAGCTACAGTAGGCAATGTTTTGTTAGGCTATACTGGTCGAAACTCTTTTCACATCCTGAAAGCATTCAATAGCAGAAGTGGTCTAAATATTAAAAACTGTACATATATATTCTGTGGAAGTCTCAGGTCCAAAAAATGTTCGTCCAATCATTGCATTCGGAGTGAGGATAGATAGGATGTCAACATATTTATTTCCATACCTCTGCGCACCTGCTCTCACAGACATCAGAGTGTTTTATGAGGCTATCCAGAGTAGGCCTGTCACGATAACAAATTTTGCTGGACGATAAATTGTCCAAGAAATTATTGCGATAAACGATAATATTGTCGTCTAATATAATGATAATGGCATAATAATGCAGGTACACCTTTTCAACGATCTATAAACTTTTATTTCTAAAGATTATTAAACATTGAAAACGTAAAACATTTTAAATATCCCCCAAAAAAATGAACAAAACAACCAAAAACAATAAAAGCAATGGACTCTTAGTGTCTGTTAACAAAATAAATGTCTGTTAATAAATAAAATGGATGTAAACAAAATTGCACTTCAAAAAATATTAAACATTAGGCTTTAGACATTAGGCATAAATAGTGATACATTCCATAACAGGCAAAATTGCCAGTTAGGACCTTTGTAAACAAATAAAAAAAAGCCTCAACAGGCCATATCACACCATTTTGCACTGTCCTCCTGTTACTTTGTCGACTAAATGCCCGAGTGATTGTATACTGTCGGGAAGATGGAGACGCACTTTATTGCGTGTATGCTACGCACTGAAAATACTTGGCTAGGATTAGGGGTGAGGAGTGCCTGCGTATTACACGCCATAAAGTGCGTCTTGAAATTAAACGTAAAACGTATGACATTCGTTCATTCAATGGAAGTCTACTTAAGCTGATCCCAGAACATTCCTCTAATGTGTGAACACTAAGACGTTTACATGTACCTCTATGGAGCAGGAGCTGCGGTAGATGGCAGGCGGATACCAGGAGACGGTCCCATCACTCCTCACCAGCACGTTCACATACAGAGCCACGTCAAACTGACCATCATTACTGTTAAACACAGCGAGAACATCGCACAGTCCATGTGCCCTCAGCAGTTTAGATGCTTTAGTGTCATTTAAACCAAATACCTATTTAAATTTGGCTTCTTAAAGGTAGGGTATGGGATTTGCAAAATGGCCGGCAGATTTTGAAAATACACAACTCAAATGGTCCTACCTTCTTTCCTCCAACGCTGGCCCTGACTCCACCCATTACTCTCTCTCTGTCTCTCGCGGTCACGCATGCGAGGGGGATGGGGGGAGGGGGGTATGGTACAACCGTTTGATCGACGAACTTACTGTCCAATGATTCTAGGTGGTCTTGGAAATGATTGGCTGGAGTTTTTCGAGTCCTGCCCGTTCCACAGATGATTAAATTGCTTAATTTTCATTTCAGTGCTTCTAACTCAGTGGCTGTAAGTGGGTTAGGAATAGGATTTCAAGTGATTTTGAAAAAATGGACAAAAAAGAGAATCACATACCCCACCTTTAAGATTTAGCAAATTCCTAAACAATTATTAGATTGCATTGCAAAAATGTATTCTTGTCAAGTATAAATATCTAAACAGTGTATCTTGAATATAGATGTATTTTGTTGGTAGATTTGTTTTTTCCATTCATATTAACAAAGAAAGAAATTGTGGCAGGAGTCCTGTTATAAATCAATTCAATAAAATCTTTCAAATGTTGTCAGTGTGGCGTTATATGAGGATGTTCTCACTTGTTGATTAGGTAGATGTCTGGGCGCCACACTTTTATGGGAGGAATTCGCACAACGTCAATACTGTCGTAGTCCTCAGGATTCCAGGATAACCTGTAGTCGATCCATTCCTGGAAAACAGAGAGAGATGCATGCATGCAAACTGCTTATATATGCACACTACCATTCAAAAGTCTCTTATTCTCATTAAGTCTGCATTTATTAGATCAAAAATACAGGAACAACAGTAATATTGTGAAATAGTATTACAATTTAAAATGGCTGTTTTCCTATGTGATAATATATAATAAAATGTAATTTATTCCTATTATTTTCAGCATCATTACTCCAGTCTTCAGTGTCACATGATCCTTCAGAAATCATTCTAATATGATTTGCTGCTCAAGAAACATTTATGATCAATGATCAATGTTGAAAACAGTTGTTGTGAAAACCGTGATATAACCATAAACACTGAAAGTTCAAACGAACAGCATTTATTTGATATATATATATATATTTTTTAAAACAATGTAAAAGTTACTGTAACTTTTGACTTAATGCATCCTTGCTGAATATTAATTTTGTTTTGTTTTTCTCAAATCTTACTGACTCCAAACTTTTGAACGGTAGTGTATATTAAGTTTAATGGTATGTCCAATGAGGATATCTCATTTAAATATGAGGATATTCCCTTGTCCCTTACATTTTGACAGATAATTTGGGAACAAATTTATCCCCAAACCTTATCCTTTTAGCTAAGTAAACATTTTCTCTCTCACACACACGCACGCACACACACACACACACACACACACACACACACCATCATTATACAGAGCACCATGAGCACACTTATTTGCTCTACATCAGAATAAAGCACATGAGACAGTTTTAAAAAAATGGAATTTAAATCCAGGAATTACTTGCAGATATAAAAAGTGACAAGTCAATTTAGCCGTAAAATAACCAGCGGTTAGAAGGGATGAGATAAACGCTCTGCCTCTCACCATATTCATGAACACGTTTGTCGTCATCTCTTCATTCTTCTCGTTCTGCGAGACAGGAGAGATAGAGACATTAGTGTGTGGCGAGTGTGTCATGCTGTCAGTCCTCCATATGAAAGCTAATGCTGCATGCATGACTGGAAAGCTGGAGCGCTAATGTTCCTCTAATGTCAGGGAAATGTTTCTGAACCAGTGGGTCAGAGGCAGCAGAATCACCGAACACAAACTGTGTGAGCGATGACAGAGAGAGAGAGACAAATGCTTTGGGAAAAAAAGAATGAATAAAGAGAGGATCAGATGTGTGTGTGTGTGTGTGTGAGTGTGTTATGTGTGTCATACCAAGCTGATGAGCTGTACTAAAGTCATTCCCACTCGGACCATCACTCGCTCATCCCAGGTCCGCGCCGGTCGCACCTTCAGGTTGTAATCCTGAAACAAATCCTCCAGTAGCCTCCGTTCAGCCTCGGACGCCCCTGGACACACACACACAGACACATGCTTGTTTTATTTTAGCATGTGATTTACTCCTTTTCTCTCCGTGTTTCTTAATCAAAATAAGCCCAGCACTGAACTCTCTTCAGTCATAAAAGGGTTTTCTGACCCTCTTCAGCATGCAGAGAGCCACTGGCCTCAGCGCCGCTTGCTTTGTCTTCTTATTACAAGGTCAAATGTGCAGAAGCAGTCACAGTTCATCAAAGCACATAACTGACACACAATGGTGACATGTACACCTGTTACTATCCTCAATGACGTCTATTCTGATAAACTAGACCACCTACTGCAATGCAAAAATAATATAATTTTTTTTCATATTTTATAATACATTTTAATATATATATACATGGATGAGAAAGAAAACACACGTGCTACAGTATAATGGATCTGTGCGTCACGTCTTAAAGTGGTCCAAATTACGAGATCATTATTAATAATATTAGATCGATCGATCATTAACAAATATAACAACAAATATATTTAATAAATAAAAAATTTCAGTTGTACACACATATGTAGTGAATATACAAAATGTATTATCATACATATTTTTTAATAACAAATATTAAGAAGAATGCACGCTGTTATAAACACACACACATATCTATATATATATATATATATATATATATATATACACACAGTACATATACGTACATTCTGTAATTTTATACTGTGTTTAAAAAGTCAGTAAATGTTTTTGAAAGGAATTTATTCTGCTATAATGTGTTCAATTGATCAAAAGAGAAAGCAAATACTTTTACATTTACATTTCAAATAAATGCTGTTGTTTTGACCTTTTTATCCATCAAAGAATCCTAAAAATGTTTTATCAACATTGATAATAATCATAAATGTTTCTCGAGCAGCAAATCATCATATTAGAATGTGATTATAATGTGACACTGAAGACTGGAGTAATGATGCTGAAAATTCAGCTTTTGATCACAGGAATAAATTAAAATTTTAAATATATTCAAATAGAACACAGTTATTTTAAACTGTAATATTATTTAAAAATATTACTGTTTTTACTTTATTTAATAAATGCAGCCCTGGTGAGGAAAAGAGACTTCTTTCAAAAACATTTAAAAAAAACCTCATGGACCCCAAACCTTTAAAGGGTCGTGTAATTGTTTCAACACAAATGCTCTTTTCTCATAACGAAAGGACACACAACTGCCCGATCTGTGTTACCTGTGAGAGTCAGAAGCCAGCAGCTCCACAGGACCCAAAGCAGAGTCTTCATGTTAAGCACAAGCTGTATATCCAGAGTTTGGTCCCTTCACCTCTGCCACGTGTACAAACACACCTCAACAAACTCGCTCAGACTCACATATCCCGCTCCACAGTCTCTGCGCTCTCACTAACTGACAGCCCGATGTGATTCTGGTCATTTCGATGCCGGCTGCAGGGCCGAACCCTTCCGACAAACCCCTGACATGGTCACCTGATAATTTTTCTCCTCCCTGCAACCTGACTTGTGAAATGCAGGATCCGTGATTGGTCGGGAGGCCAAAGAATTATGGGAGGGAGAAAAGAATGTGTTTGGAATCTGTGGCAGCCCTGATCAGGCACCTGTTGATGGTGTGTGTGTGTGTGTGTGTGTGTGGCAGAGGGGATATTTTTGTGGGAGAACAAAGGGAAGTGGTGGGCACGACTGTTCCTTTCCGTAGGGTGAGATAGGACATAATTGAACATACTCTCATACACACACATGCACTGTTACACTGCTTGCATTCTTTGGGGAATGGGGACTTCCCTTTCACACTTGTTCTCAATATAGCCCAATATGTAATTATACACTAACTCTAGTAAGTACCTTTTGCCATTTTTACAAGTTAATTAAAGTTTACAAGATGCCACTTTATGCCCTTTTACAAAGTCTTGATTTTGGGCTCTAATAGAAGAGGTTTTCATGCTTAAATGTTTAAAAACATTGTATTTTTTCCTATATTCTCCGTTGTTGCAGCTCCTCTCTTCCCAGTCTGTCAGTAACGCTCTGTTTAGTTCGAGTCTATGAAGCCCCTCCTTCTGAAAAGCGTATTGTGCTCTGATTGGTCGGCTGTACCAGTGTGTTGTGTTGTGATTGGTCAAGCGATTCGAATGTGTTTGGGAAATGTCCCGCCTCTTTCCATAACCGCCATTTTCAACACACTACTAACTAAATGCCGATTCGCACGGGACTAGTATTATCACAGGACCTCAGTGTTCGGTGAAATACGGTAGGTCATTTGCAGGGGAATTTTTACTTTACAAATCACAGACATGGCCGATTCGCACAGGACTAAGATCACAGACAACCTCCGCAATTATTATAAATGACTAGAGGTCACCAGGTAATACTTATCCCGTGCAAAAAGAACTCAACCAGGCCTCATCCCTTTATTCTGCGTATGCCTTGGGCAGGAATTATTTAAATGAGGAATATTGTGACGTGTTCGTCACTGAAAGAAAACTCAAGACTACAATGGAGGTGTTTCAGGGAGTTCAGAAACAGTGACACTGATATAGAGAAGAACTGCCTCTGGAGGGACTTTGCAGACCTTTTTCATTCTCAAACACCAACATTACACACTAAAGAAAGTTGAACATGTAAAAAAGTATAACCCTTTTGAGGGTAATTTTATCATGACCATCTTGGAAGGTAATCAGAGTGCGTTGTGAACAGAAATCACTCCGGCATCAAAAAAATCTGGGTTACACACACAAACATTTCACCCTAAAAAATGCTGGGTTGTTTCAACCCATGTTTGGGTCAAATATGGACAAACCCAACCATTGGTATACATTTTTTTATTAATATTTTAACCCCACGGTTGAGTTGGTCCATATTTGACCCAAACATTGGTTGAAACAACCCAGCATTTTTTAGAGTGTTTATAAGCCTTTTTTAAGATGAATACATTTCAATTAATAGTAAAAATTTCATCAAATTGAATTGATTAATCCTTACATATTATTCATATTTTGAATTAAGAATTGTAAATGAGTTTTAAAAAAAACGAACTTAATGAAAAATGTTGTATAAATCTTAATGGAAGAAGGGAATGGACCATTTAGTTCACGATTCATATTCATACATTTAAAAAAAGAAAGTTTAAAAAAAAGTTTAAGATTTATACAAAATGTTTTATTAAGATCCATTCTTAATTCATACTTTGAATAATATTTAAGGATTATTCAGTTCAATTTGATGGAATTTTACTATTAATTAAAATGCTATTATATTATAATTTTAACCCATATAATGTATTGTTGGCTGTTGCCACAAATATACCCGTGCGACTTATGACTGGTTTTGTGATCCAGGGTCACATTTTAGTGATAACAATCATTGCAGCAATGGCTGTTTATTGATTTAGACCACAGTCAACATGCTTTAGACAACTGTTGTAAGCCAAACAGGCTGTAAATTAAACTCAACTGTTGACAAGTGCAACACAAGCCACACAAACATCTCTGAAAATATTTCATTCAAAACAGAGTTAGTGTGGGCAGTGAAAGATCTGGCTTTAAAACAAACATTTCCCTGCATCTACTCCAGGGGTGTCACTAGGCTCATTTTAGGAGGGCTTTAGCCCCCCTAAATTTCCACCCAGCCCTCCTAAATTTTTGCGATTAACTATACATGTACACTAATTTGTGATTGCCTCAGTCCCCTTCAAAACTCATAAACCGACGGCAGGCTTCGGCTCATCCCCGTATTCTAGTCTGCATTATTCAGTGTGTTCTTCAATCCAGTGAGAGCGTCAAAAGCAGAGAACAACGTGTCTGCATTTATTGATAGATTGTTATGATGTCTGCATCTGTATAGTTCATTGTCATAAATGTAGTTTACATAATATGATGTGGGAGCAATTAAAGACTGTTTCCAATCCACTTTAAATCTGGGCATATATATTTAGGCTATTCATTTATACATTACATTTATTTCATATACTCTTGCTAAACTTCATACTTCAGTGCAATAAAATTGCTAACATTTATTATAATATTAATTTTATAATAAATCCAAAAGCAACACGCGCGCTAATGAGTGGTCCTCTGCTGCCATCTACTGGTTATAGTGGTAATTTCATGTCACTTTCATGTTAAATGTGTTTGTTTTCCACCAGGTGACAGAAATCCTCCACTAAAACCACACATTTTCCATGTTATCTCCATGAATGACATTGAGAAATGTAGATCTTCTTTAATTTTACCGCAAAAATCCAGAAAAACATAATAATAATAGTTTAAAACATTACATTTGTTGAAAAAAATAAAAATAAAAACATATTTTACCAACATATTGCCAATCTAGACAAGTACAGTAATAAAAAGTTTGTCTATATTCTTAATGAATATTAGCTGGTTATTTAAAATGAATAGAAATGAATTCAATATTCAGGGGTTGACTTGATAGGTAGTGTATTGTTCATGCCTACCCTAGAACACAAACTATACACACACACACAAATATACATATATATGTGTGTATGTGTGTGTGTGTGTGTGTGTGTGTGTGTGTGAGAGATCCCTCTATGTATTTGATTTACCCCGCCTCTCTGACTCTCATTCAAAAACATGTTATTGATATATTATTTGCAATAATAATATTGCATATCTATAGATAGATAAATATAGACAGACAGACAGATAGATAGATAGATAGATAGATAGATAGATAGATAGATAGATAGATAGATTTATTTTTAGATTTTATTTTTTATAAAAACATCACTTAGTGTGATTTATAAGCTGTTTTCATCATGGGGACCCAAAAATGTCCCCACAAGGACAGGGATTTCAGATATTGCCATCTTTGTGGAGACATTTTGTCTCCATAACGTAGGGTTTACCTGAGCCACACACACACACACACACACACACACACACACACACACACACACACACACACACACACACACACACACACACACACACACACACAAAGTGCAAGTAACAGTTTTTGTATTCTCTGGAAAAAAAAGCAGATTTCCTGATCACCTTTGCTCTTTATTCATCCCATAAAAACTTTCTTTAAAAACATCATGACTAGAACAGCCTTCACACACTTAAGAGCACACATCACACTGGGTATCAAAAAATGTCTTGCACACCATGCATAGATGCATGTAGACTACATTCTCAGAAAAAAAGGTATAAAAGCCGTCACTGGGGCGGCACCCTTTCTAAAGGTAACCCGTTGAACCATATTGACCCCTAAAGGCTGCATTTTATGGTCTTAAAAATACATAATAGTTCCTCTAAAGTATACATATTAGTATCTAAATTGTGCATATTAGTACCATTTGATAGGGTGCCGCCGCAGTGACCACTTTTATTCTGTAAAAATTAGTATCATTTATTTGATTAAAAATACAGTAAAGTTTGAGAAACAGTAATATTGAGAAATATTATTACACTTAATGTTTTCTATTTGAATATATTTAAAAACATTATTTATTCCTGTGATCAAAGAATACATTTTCAGCATCATTACTCCAGTCTTCAGTGTCACATGATCCTTCAGAAATCATTCTAATATGATGATTTGCTGCTCAAGAAACATTTCTGATTATCAGTGCTAAGACCTAATTGTATAAAATCCTACTGAACTCAGCAATAATAAAGCTGTTTAGACGCATCCATCCATTGTCTAATGGAAATATTCTGTGAATGAATTGCTGTGCTCTTTTTGTAACAGTAAAAGACCATAAATATGCACTGAACGGTGTCTAACACATCACATGCCAATGTTTTTGAGGATCGAGGCGCGAGAGAACGTCAGATTTAGGGGAAGGGGTCAGTGGGAGTGGTATTGAAGCTGGCATAAGTGAAAATGGCCAGCGTCCCAACGGTGGTAAAAACCACAAAGATCCAGAGAAAGAGTCGATCAACCACCATGGCAACATACTGCCAGTCCTCCTTCAACTGAGAGACAGACAGAAAGAGGAAAAGAAGAGAGAAAGTAGAGAAGGGGAGAAAAATGAGATGGAAAACAGTGAGAACGAAGGGAAGGTAAAGATTTCGAGAGCTCGGAAGCAGGAAAAGCAAACCTATGGTTCTGGTTGTGATTGTAAATGACTTACAGCCTCGTAGTCTTTCTCGGCCTGCAGTTGCTCTGCGATGTAAGTGATGGCCTCCACGGCTGCCTTGAGCTCTGGAGGAAGACTGAGGAAATGACTCGGCCCGTCAATGAACTTCCTCAGGTCAGTGCATTGACCATCAGGCTGGAACCTGCAACACAGGAGCAATGTCACTGCGCACCGCAACCAGTGTTGGGGATTAGCATTACAAGTAGCACATGTCTACGAAAAGATTTATTTTTTCAAGGAACTAGTAAAGTAATACCCTGGAAATCCAGAGTTCTCGCGAGAGCACAAGTTGAATTTGCTCAGCGAGTTACTCTGGTGTCGAGTAATGATGCTCATTAAAGTCCACATGAAATCAAAATTGACCATATTTACTTTGTTTGCCTAAATTGATCGTTTTGTGGTGAACAATTCATCCATGCAAGTCAATCCACACAAAAAAAATTTTTGGCTTCGTAATCTTTAATCAAAATCTGAAAATGCCCCTCCCCTCTGCATTGGAGGACCTTCCCTGATGACGTAGGTTTGAGGACTTGGGTTGGAGGAAACAGAGTAGAACTGAGGGGAACTGAGGAAACAGAGTAGCCTGCTATGAGTGAGAGATAGAGAGGAGGAGCGCTAGAGTAAAACCCTGCCCTCTGTTCAATATTCCGTTTCACTGGGAAATACGTCACAACACTGGAGAAAAGTCGTTTGCAACTTCCGGTTCACGCGGACTTTAAATATGCCCTAGTATCCGAGCTGCACCAATCACATCGGGTTATCTGATATAGGCGGGCCAGAGGCGAGATGACGACAGCGCTACGACGTCGAAGTCATTAGTAAACATTGCAAGATGGCTATGGATGAACACCAGTTGTTTGAAACGGCTTTGGCCGCTACAATGAACGAGTTAGACTTGGCTTTTTATCTAAAAGAGGAACAGAAGACGGCGCTCGAATCGTTCCTTTGCAAGAAGGGCGTTTTTGCTGTTTTGCCGACCGGATACGGCAAGAGTCTAATCTTCCAGTTAGCTCCGCTGGTAGCTAAGCATATGGGTCTTGTTGTGATTGGTCGTAGTGTTATACAATTGCGTGCAGTGAGATTTTCAAATGCATGCTTGGTGCCGCCCCTCGAGCTGGACGATTTTCATTAGTCGATGCCAGACCATTAATCTTTCAGATTTAGGTCTGGATTTCCAGGCTAGTAAAGTAATGCATTATGTATGTAAATGTATTGACTGACAGCTTGGTTGAGAGAATTCGTGAGTACACTGTAAGTGCAGAGGCGTTGTGTGTGAACATGAGATGGTTATTGTAGTTCTAGACTGAATGTGAGCATTTACTCATCTCACTTGCACTAAACAGATTCAGTATTCCTTAAAATGTATAAAAACAGTGAAATGCAAACTCAGATTATACAAACCTGCAATAATTAAATGTTAAATAAAACAAATGCACTTTATGCATTTAATCTCACTTGTCTTTGCTGCTGACCTTCGATGATCCAAATCAGCCATACTAATAAGCTAAAATGACTTTAGATAAACAAACCAATTTGTGCTGATTTATTTTATTGCTTAAGTAAGAGTGTTGAACTTTCTTCTTTTGTGATCCAGAACAGCAGAACAGCTGAAAGGTTTGTTTGAGCAGCGCCATCTACTGTAAAGTATCACTTTTGGTGTGAAAAGGCCAAAAGTAGAACTTTTTTTGTTGGATAAAAGTGAAGCAATATTGTAACTTTACTTTTAAAAGTAACTTTCCACAACACTGACTGCAACACTGATTTATTCAATTTGGGGCAGGCTTGGCATTGTTTTATGTGTGAACTGCCCAGAAACATGCTCTATATAAACATACACACACACTGATGAGAATGCAAGCACAAGGTCCTGTTGAACATACTGTAAATACATACTTCTATACTTCAGGGTAGTGAGTTATCTTCAAATGTTTGTACAAACATACCAGAAATGTTGTTACATATGAACCATATTCATATGCCACTAGTAACACCAAGGTCATGGGTTTCAGTCCCAGTAAATGCATGAACTGTTAAAATATATACTTTGAATGCAATGCAAGTAGCGTTTGGATAAAAGCATCTGCCAAATGCATGTAATATAAAATGTAACTTTATTGTTTGTGGTAAAACATGCAAAGGGAAACTGAAAGGGATAGCCCAATAGACTATATTTTGTTATCCATATAATGGAAGTCAATTGGAAATGAAACTGTTTGTTTACTAACATTTAAGTAACTCAGATTATGGGTTATAATTTTGGAATGACCAAATGATTTTCATTTTTCTGCGTGGACTATTCCTTTAAATATCTTCTTATTTTCTGAAGTTGAAGGGTTGACCTCAGTAAATTTGTATCAGGAAGTTATGAACACAGAGTGAAACCTCAGGCAGCAAGTCTAAATCCACAGTGGATCTGATTACTTTGTCCTTGAGAAAAGGGTGGAAGCATTTAAAGCCCAAGAATGCATTGGGCTGTGTACCATTCCTGCTGTGTGTGTGTGTGTGTGTGTGTGTGTGTGTCCACATAATCCCACAGCAGAATAAGAGGCAGTTTCTCAAAACTCCCGTGTCAAGGTGACCCGTTCCAATGAGGACTGACTGACTAACGTATAAAAACTTCATATAAAGTGATCGAGTCTCTTCAGAAAATTTGGACTAAACCGCTCAATTCATATGGATTAGTTTTACCATCTCTTTATGAACTTTTTGAAGAGTCAAAGTGTCAGTTGCGTAGCTGTTACTAAAGGGATCGGAGAGATTTCATCAAAAAAGATCTTCATTTGTGTTCCGACGATGAACGAAAGTCTTACGGGTTTGGAACGACAAGTAATTAATGACAGAATTTTCATTTTTTGGTGAACTATCGCTTTAACTCATTCATTTAATCACTCATTCACTTACTGTCATACTTGTTTTTTCATTTAAAACCCTCACTCAATCATTCAGTCAGTCACTCTGAGTCATAATCTCTCTTTTTTTCTCAAATCTGTTTTATGCTGATGGTGTAACCACCCACCCATGAAATCCTTCCAATGTGCTGATGAAATGCTTATCACCGCTGATGTGTTGCATTCCTCTTTTGAGAATCTGTTCACTAACATCTGTTTCATTATGAATCCCCTCTCTTTCTTTCTCTCCCACTGCTCCTCATCAATTTTCCAGATATTCACCTCCCCATCCCACCACAAGGGGTCAGTGTGACTCTTCATTCCTCACCGCTCTCGTCTGTGTTTGTGTATTCAGGTGCTGGAACAGGAGCTCACTGCAGGTAGTCTGTGGTTCCCCAGTGAGCTTCAGTGACCCGAGAGGAACCCCATTAGACTGAGACATACGTCAATGCCGGACGGAGAGACCAGCAAATCGGGAGAAGAGAGCAGAGGAAAGCTTTAACCCAGCAGAGGAGTGTGTTTTTAACATCTAGCGTGTACCTTCATTTAGAGCCTGGAACAGCATTAACATGATCACATTTACATTTATGCGTTTTATCCAATGCGACTTAAGCCCTATTCGCACGGGATAAGTATTACCTGTTGACCTCTAGTCATTTGTAATAATTGCGGAGGTTGTCTGTGATCTTAATCCCGTGCGAATCGGCCATGTCTGTAATTTGTAAAGTAAAAATTCCTCCACAAATGACCTACCATATTTCACCGAACACCGAGGTCCTGTGATAATATTAGTCCCGTGCGAATCGGCATCTCTGTGATTTGGCGGGGTCGTATATCATTTTTTCAAGGTTTTTGTTTCCTGTGCGCCTTTTATCCATCTTTCGTGAAGAACTGAGGCTGCGTTGGAGTGTTTTGATAGTATTTTGGGTGCTGGGTCATATCGCTATAGGCTACACCATACAACTATACAATTTGCAGAAAGAGGAAGCTGAAAACCATGATTAGATGGAGATGGATGACATGTATAACAGCATGCGGTAAGGAACATTCCTCTGTTTATGATATATCATACAGCTAGACCTATATCGACAAGACATTTCCAAGCAATAGCCTATCGACATCATATCCGGGAGATAAGTCAGTAAATTCGAGTAAAATCACAGGCTTATCCCGTGTGAATGCGCCACACGAAATTCAGATGTGTGTGTGGGGGGGGGGTAATTTCTAAATCACACGAGGTCTCCAGATAATACTAATCCAGTGCCAATAGTGCTATAGATTGCATTTCAAAGTACACATTTTTTACATTCTTATCAGTTCTTGCTTTCCCTGGGAATCAAACCCATGACCTTGGCGTTGCAAGTGCCAACACTCTACTGTTTGAGCTACAGGAAAGCTCATGGCAGATGATAAAAGAAATAAAGAAAATATCATATTGTTAAGATTGTAAAAAAAAAAAACAATCTCAATTTTTTTTTTTTTTCTCTAAATCAAAAGCATTCGCTATAATCAGATGCATATCCAGAACGGCAAGCCTCAATCTGATTTACTGGCTTATGCACAACTTTCTGGAGTCAGTGAGCACAATATTTCATCAGTTATTCGGAGAAGAACATCACCAGAAGGCTAAAATGAGCGAGGAAGAACTAAATCACTGGATTTTTCAAAGTTTACAAGGTTCATGGCACTGAATCTTTCAGTGAAATAATTAGTATATTTCATTTAGGAAAAAACAGAAGTTCTGAACGAAGTCTAAAATGAATTTTCCACAAATGTCTTTGATGTCATCAGTATAACTGACTGAACTGGCAATATCGTGCCAGATTAATATTGTGGAATGATGGAGTTCAGATTTACTCAACCATTTAAAAGTTTGGGGTCAGTACGATTTTGTTTTTGAAAGAAATTACATCTTTTATTCAACAAGGATGCATTCAATTGATCAAAAGTGACAGTAAAGATAATATGTAAAAGATTTCGATTTCAATTAATTCTGTTCTATTAAATATTAAAGCAGCACAACTGTTTCCAACATTCATAATGATAAGAAATGTTTCTCGAGCAGCAAATCATCATATTAGAATGATTTCTGGAGGATCATGTGACACTGAAGACTGGAGTAATGATGCTGAAAATTCAGCTTTGATCACAGGAATAAATTACATTTGAAAATATTTTAAAATAGAAAACAGTTATTTTAAGTTGTAATAATATTTCACAATATTACTGATTTTACTGTATTTTTCTCAAATAAATTCAGCCTTGGTGAGCAAAAAACATTAAAACAGCAAACGTTTTACATATCTTGACCTGATTAAGTCAGATGGCAATAATCAAAGTCTGGCTAGTGGATGCACAAGACTAGCAGAGTATTAAATTAATGAAAGAAAAGGTCAAAGGCATCCTCTGCCAGTCTTGGAGATTTGTTCTTCTTTCATCCTCCTCCCTCCTCAGTCTGTACATCAACAGACACAGATGACTAATCAGGAAAGACTAATTTGACTAAACCATGGTGGCAATGCTGCCAAAACACGCTATAAAACCAATTAAAAAGCAAGATACCACTGCCTCATCGAATTTCTCTTCCTCATCTTTCCTCTCTCTCACACTCTGTCCTGTCTCGATTTCTCCTCCCTCCTCTCTTGAGCCTGATGCAGGCCAGGTCTAACGTGTCAGAGCCCATTTGTGCTGATCGTTATTATTTTACTGATGATTTCTTCCCTTTTTTCACACCACCCACATACACCCCAGATACACACAGAGAAATTCCCTGGTTGAGATGATTTAAAGTGTGTGAGAGAGAGTAAAGGATTAATCAAACCCTAAAGCGTTCAGCCATGCTCTCTCACACACACACACACACACACACACACACACACACACACACACACAGTCTGAGACCACTAGTGCCTCTATTTAGCATTTTTATAATTAAACAGCCTACATTTTTTTTGCATGAACTCCAAGGAGAGTCACATGATCAATGTTACAAATTTGGTTATGTGATTCCCCAGCTAACAAAGACATGTTCTAAGAATGTTTTGCTAACGTTCACATTAAGTTATAAAAACATTATTTTTCAATGTTCTCTGAACATCCAGTTTTTTCTTGGCGAATGTTAAGGGAACATTCCAGTTACTAATTTAGCAAACAGAAGATGGAACATTTAAGAGAGAACATTATAAAGTACTGTAACAAATATAACATTAAAAAAAAAAAAAAAAGTTAGAAGAACATTCAACTAAAGGAAAAAAACGTTCCATGAGCGATGCATGAATAATGTTTTTGTGCAAAAGTTTTAAGAACATTATTAAAAACCAGATAACGTTCGTTAAAAAAGTTACTAGAATAATGTTCGCTCATAACTTTGAGAGAATCTTGCCAGAATGTTCTGAGAACGTTCCTTGTTAACTGGGTAGTGACCTAGATACAGTGTAAAAATTAACATAGTTCATTTTCACTTTCATACTTCTTTGTTTGGTTTAGATGTTTGAGTCCCAGATTTTCAATGTGTTTTGGGTCTTTAAAGGTGCCTCCAAAATAATCATAATGAATCCTTATATAGATTCATTACTGCATACATAATATACTCTCCACCTGAGCTCAAGTGGTGATACTTCTCCAACTCCAGAAAGCAGCCTATCCATTCACCCCTAAAACCAGCTATCTTCTGCCTTCCATTCTCCCTGACCCGTCTGACCCATGACCCTAATGATCTGAGACCTTCTGATAACCCCAGAGGCTCACCTGTGGGGTTTGGGGAAGAGGAAGTTGGTGTTATTGGGCTTGCGGATGAAGTACTCATCTGCCACTCTGCTGATGGCTTGGATGTTCTCCTTCTTGGAAGGTTTCTCGAGAAACAGAGGGGTTTCTACTTTGGGTCGCAGCATCCCCAGGTATGGAGGCAACATGTGGATGAAGATCTAGAAGAAATGCAGTAAAAACAGGCCCATTAAACCTCAAGTTCTTCTAATTCGGAAAAAATACTGTAGCAGAAACACATTTACGTGTTCTGAAGAAAGTGTGGAGGGAGATAGTGCAAACTTAAAGGCCCCTCCTTCAGTGCAAGTCCACTGGATTTTTATTATATATAATAAAAAATATATATTTATTATAGATGTCAGGCAGCAATGAAAATTTAGGGTTTGAAAATTAAAGTGTGCATGAAATGGAAGTGGAAAAGACTTGCGTACAGCCGTCTGCCGGAAGCTAGTTATTTTAGTCGATAAAGTTTTAAATATGGATATTTTTCTTACTTCAGAAGGCCTTTATGAACACTTTTATGACGGATTGATGCGCTTTGATGGACTTCCAAAAAGTATATACCCATTGACACCCATTACAACGCTTGGATGAGCCAGGACATTTTTTTTTAATAACTCCGATTGTATTCGTCTGAAAGAAGAATGTCATATACACCTAGGATGGCTTCAGGGTGAGTAAATCATGGGCTAATTTACATTTTTTGGGTGAACTATCCCTTTAATTAAAAGCACTACAGTGCTTCTTAAAACTGAGTGTTGAGTTGTGTAGAGATGGCTGAGTCCTTGCTTCCTCTGCATGACTTCACAAAGGATCTAAAAGAAAGAGACAGACTGCACTCGCCCAGCACATCATCTTTCAGCCTTGCATCACGTGTCTATTTTCACATGGCCTTGCTGTTACGAGTGAATGTCCTGCAAAACTGAACTGAATCTGAATAAAGAAATGCTGCAATATATAATCTTTAGAAATACATGTAGGGTTGTGCTTGAGACGGGTGTGAATAGAAGGTGTAAAAGGGTCGCTGTGGTGTGATGGAGAAGCCGTGACTCTAATAATTTTAAATAATGTTGAGCTTACAGCCATCGATAAAGGTTAATAGTCTAACATAATAGGCTGATTTTTGAAAAGATGCTTTTATTTTGCTGCACAGTCTGTTTGCTAAACTGAATTTCCTATTTTTAGCCTTTATCTATTCAACATTTTTTTCCTTTTTTCATAAGTTTGTAATTGGCCGACAGGGTTGTTTTGGAGTGTCCGGGAATAAAAGAAAATGCTAAATGGAAATGTTTTCTGCATCTGTCATTTTAACAATGTAGCCCTCAATTTGTTGAAAGCCGCTGACTCCACAAAAGTTTCACAAAAGGGTGTGCATCTCATTACAAAAGCAGGCTGATTTTGTGTTTTGCTAATGGTTACTTAACTCTCAACCAGAAATTTAAAAACATTTCTGGTCCAAGAAAGACTTTAAAGATACACTAAGGAACTTTTTTTTGTTTAAAATTAACAAAATGTAAATAATGAGTCAATACATCATCAATCCTTCTCCCAAAATGTGTTCTTGTCTTACCCTGATTCACAATGGTACGCCTATTATAAGTGTTTATATTTTAGACCTGTCTGGATGGTTTGTGTGGGAAATTGTGTATATCCGTCACTGGCGTGTGTGTCTCGTCACATCCGTAAATATAGAGAAGTTTCTCCGCCTACTTTGACGCGTGTCTGGTGTGAAAGTGGCAGAGGTTAGTTTTACGAGTGAGAAAGGTTGACATTGAGCAGTTAAATCTCCATCCTCCAAGAATCACTTGTTTTAAACAAACGGCGAACAGAGGAGAGTCTGCTGGAGAAAGAGCACGAGACAGAGCTCGTAATACAACAAGAATCAACACTGGCTTGGCTTTCTGGAGATGGCAAGAACTGAAGGAAATTTTTTTTGTAAAAGCGACGCAGAGATGGTGTTTTTATTACTCATCAGGTGAGTATTTTATTGAACATATAAATAGCCATATGTTTCTCTCCAACAGAGTTCATTATAAAGCATTATCTATTGTGAAGGCTCATTTCATTATGGTTGTTGTAGCGCTGTGCTGGAATTTATTTTCAAGGAAGTGCCGTGTGTATTAACGGGTAAAGATACAGTAATATCTTCAGCTAGTCAGCTTGAGATCCTTTCCATCTAAACTGGTTATATCTCTGAAACCTATAGTGAATGTTTTATGAGCAGTATAATCATATTCATCCGCACAGTCACGCAGAGACGAAGCACAACCAAAACAAAGTTCCTCTGCAAAATGCATGCAGTTTTGGTTTTTTAACCGCTAAAGGGACAAAAGTTGCATTGTGTACCTTTAACTATAACTTCATTGATTAAAATTCTAGTTTGTTGAAAGCTGAGTTCAAATACCTTTTCAGATCTTTTGATCTAAAGGACAAAATAAGCATGTGTAATTTACATATGAACACGTCCGGAGACAAGGGAAAAACACACAGAGATCATCAGCTTTAGTTTCTGCTCTGACAGCCGCAAGCCGAAGAGTGTGTGTTAGAAATCAGGAATGGTGAGAGAACATTGTGCTTGGTACGTTTTTCATCTTCAAACCAAACTTGGGTCTTCAGCCGACAAAGTTTAAATCCCGTCTGTCTAGAGCTCTTCCCATAATGTTACGCATTAGTTATACATTCGATCACATGAGCGTTTACACTACGAAAGCAATCCGGTCGAATGCGTTTTCATCTACCTCTGGAAGTGGCCGAAAGTGGACAAGCTAAAAACGTTTTAGACCCCGTTTACACCTGTATTTATCGTCGTTCACTTGTGATCCGATCAACCAAAACGCATCTTAATACCAGGAGTAAACAGGGCCTGAGACCTTCTCTGACACTTTGACTGGAGGTCTCCTGTACTGACCTTGCGCACCCAGAGAGGCATTTGGTGTGTGTTGGGGGAACGATGGTGAAGGTTGAGCACCACAACACTGAGGATGACGGAGCAGGTGACCAGGATCATGGTGAACATCAGGTAGTTGACGATAATGGGAACACCCAGAGATGTTTCTGGAACCTTGTTGGCCAGCAGAAGCAGGAAGACAGTTAAAGTCAGCAGTACGTTGATTGAAAGACCCATCTTCTCCCCTGAAAAGAAAAGAGAGCTCCTCTTGATCTACTCGTGCATACACAAGACATACTTATACAGAGTCTTAATGTGCTTTTATGTGATTAGGTTAATTGTACTATATAATGGAATTAATAGACCAGACTGTATAAGCAGCGCTATAGGCTTGTACTAATGATCCCTTCATCATTGTTACACTCTTAACTGGTAGAACTGAAAGATTGATCTTGTTGTAGCAGGAGCTTATCCATGCAGGTAAAATATCTATTTATAATGGGCAATAATTGGGCATTCATTAGTTTAAGCCAAGGTCAATAAAACCTCAATCTAATAAAAAGTTATTTATATTGGCGGTTGTGTTGAACGACCATCTGAGTTTTTCCACCCGCATTTTAACAACAGCCCGATCGTGCAGGTTTGCTCTTTACAACAGCAGAGTATGTGATTCAACTTCTTGTCCAAGCTCTTGACATCTCAAGACTGGACCAGTGGACGTCTAGTCTTCAATCAGCCTAAAGCCACGGTCACACTAGACTTTGAGCACGAGACACTGCAACGGTCGTGACATGACGTCACGCTCTGAAGCGTCGTTTTTATAAACATGAATTCAACATATAACAAATAGTAATACACTCAAAATGTAAAAAAATATACAATCTACTCGACTTTACAGCAAAAATATTATTCTAATAATTCAGCCAAGGGGTCACGCCAAGACATATTGTTCTTCTACAGGTCACTCGTCTCCACGTGATGTGAATTCGCAGCTCAGAGTTCACTAAACTTGAACTTTGGAATGCAGCGAAATGCGAAGCACGAAAAACACAAATTTAAAGTGGATTTGACTTTTTTTTTTTTTTTTTTACCAATCCTGGCATCAGATTTGAAATAGAAAAAAAAAAAAAAAACAGCGCAAAAACTCTTTACCTGCATCAGGTGGCAAGTAGAAGTTAAAGATGGCAATGATGGTGATGAGGATACAGGGCACGACGATGTTAAACACGTAATACATGGGCTTCCTCTCGATGATCAGGTAGAAGGTGATGTCCTCATACAGGTCCTCTCGCATATTCTTCCGAGAAACCTTATGACGAATGTGCCATTCTCCACTCTCTGGGATGACAGAAGATGTGATGATGAGAAAAACAAACTGGTGTTTGTCTCTGTGTGCAGGTGTAGTGTTCAAACAATACAATGACATTATACAACATTGCCATTTTGAGTGCAATCAACCAGTCATTATGTGATTTTTTTTATAAATATAACATTGTTCAAGTATTAAGTGTATTAAAACATCCCATTAAAGAGGACCTATTATACTACTTAACATGTTCAACTTTCTTTAGTGTGTAATGTTGCTGTTTAAGCATGAAAAAGGTCTTCAAAGTTGCAAAGCAAAAATCAGTGTCACTTCTGAACTCCCTGAAACGCCTCCATTGTAGTCTTGGGTTTTCTTCCAGGAACGAACACGTCACAATATTCCTCATTTAAATAATTCCTGGCCAAGGCATACGCAGAATAAAGGCATGAGGCCTGGTTGAGTTAGTTAGTAGTGTGTTGAAACCTGCCTGTCTCTCTCTTGAATCCAACACGGAAGAGACTTAAACTGCAATTCATCGACTGGCCACTAGAGACCGGCTGCAAAAGAGAGTCAATCCCATAGACCCCCAATGTTAATATGCCCAACTTTACAGCAGAAAAAAATATGTTTACAGCCTGGTACAAGAAGTGGTTTTGGTCTTTATAGCTAATTTTGCCCTTAATGACAATTCATGGGGGTGAATTTTTTTATAACGCATCCGTTTAAATTATATTAAAGGGATAGTTCACCCAAAAATGAAAATTAGATCATGATTTACTCACCCTGAAGCCATCCTAGGTGTATATGGCATTCTTCTTTCAGACGAATACAATCGGAGTTGTATTAAAAATTGTCCTGGCTCTTCCAAGCTTGATAATGGGAGTGAATGGCTTTCTGTCTTTGGAAAATAAAGGTCTTCTGAAATGAAGCGATGCATTTGTGTAAGAAAAATATCCATATTTAAAACTTTATCGACTTAAAGAACTGGCTTCCGGCAGACGACCGTACGCATCAATTAACGCCAAGAGAGTAACACTTGAACTTGACGTACATCCGGAAAGCTAGTTATTTTATGAGCTTCACTTCAGAAGACCTTTATTAACCCCTGCAGAGCCAGAGCACTTTAATCATGAATAGATGTGCTTTGATGGACTTCCAAAGACAGAAAGCCATTCACGCCATTCATTTTTGGGTGAACTATCTCTTTAAGCCCTAAAGTTCTGCATAATTAAGGGCGCGGCCACTTGAGTGACAGGTGGATTGCCACTGCTGTCACTACTAGCCGTTTGTCTGCTGTCTGTTAGCCGTCACGTCACCTCAGCTCTTTGCCCATTTTTGTTTATCCAAGATGGCGATGGCCGGCTCCGCCCACTTTGAGCTTCAAAAAGAAACCTCAGAAACCTACGGATGACATCACGGACACTACGTCCATATTTTTTGGGGTGAAACTCATGGTTATGAAAGGAGGCGGGACATTTCCAAACATGCTGGAAGCGGTTGACCAATCACAACACACTGGTATAGCTGACCAATCAGAACACACTGCGCTTTTCAGAAGGAGGGGCTTCATAGAGACAGGAACTAAACAGAGCGTTATTGACAGACTGGGAAGAGAGGAGCTGCAACAGTGGAGAATATGGGAAAAATAATGTGTTTTCTGAACATTCAAGCATCGCCCAAAAACAAAATCAAGAGTTTGTAACAGGGCATAATAGGTCCTCTTTAAAAGTATATATAAAATAAACAAAAAAGTTAAAATGACATTTCACTTCAAAGGCTGAAATAAGGTATAAAACTAGATGGGTTCAAGACAATCTTTCACATTGGCTTGAAAAAGCTTTGTCTGAATGTTTAAAAGGTTGTTGTGCATTGTGACAGTGTTAGAGCGCCATTACCGCTGAAGCCTGTGTCCAAGACTATCTCTCGGATTTCATTTCCATTCTTATCAAGGCCGGGCTGCAGATCCACTTCTGAGGAATCATACGTATAAGATTGGAAAACCATGGTGCAATTTTGCCAGTCAAAAGGAAAGTATGTCACCTGCAGATGGAGAATGTGATTTGTGCATGTTAGTGCGTGTGCGCTTCTGGCTGACGTGCAACTTCCTTTAATCATCTCTCTTTCTGATTTCACACATGCAAAGACCAGACGGAACATCATCAAACGAAGCCAAACTAGAGCGAGGCCAAACAAAAGCAGCAATACAAATGAGGAGGGGGAAAAGTTCACAAAACAAGTACAAAAGCGAGAGAGATTGCCACTTATATGTGGTAAATAAGACTCTTTTAAACAAGAAATTCACCCCAGCAGTGTACAACTGTAATATATTCATAGTGCAGTTGTGCTGAGTATAAACACTTGTGATTTAATGCGTCATTAAACGTCTTATGTTTCGACACATCATTACAGTATTTAAAGGTCTCATCCATAACTTACTCTTATTACTACAGTATTTATTTACCGAAAGGTGCTGAACATTCATCAAGAACAAGAACTAAAATATGAGTGCTAAAAAAAAAACATGAAAGTACCATCACCTATAATTTAAATGCACATCTTGAATTGTTACGCCATGCTGTTAATGTTTCACAACACTGATTTAAACAATTAAAACATTATGGAGCACTTGATGTTTTTATTGGTCCATTATGCAGTACAGAATGTCTGTAGAGTTGCAGAATTTACCTTCACTCCGCAAGAACTCCTGAAAAGAGCAGGTGGAGTCCACGTCACACGGCCATTACTGTAGGCCTGCACGTGGACCTGTAGAGCTACATCGAACACGCCGTCATTACTGCACACACAAACACACACAAACAGAAGTTTAAGCGCAGATAAACATGCATAGCTACTACAAACCTAAACCTCCACATTGAGGCAATTTGAATGGTTCCATTATTTTCCCCCTGAAAGTCCACATTGACAATATCAGATTCAAAATGAGAGTTTCTTTGGGTTTGTTTACACCGGGGGGTATTACCTGGTTAAGATTACTCAGAGCAAGCGGATAACCTCAACTTTCAGTTCCAAAACCTGAGGTAACTTTCAGGGTATGCAAGTAGCCACATAAACTTATTTTCTATCAAACGCCGCATTTCCATTACCCTTCAAATTGCACAAATTGAAATTGCGAATTGAAAATACGGCCAATGGAAACACGTCAATTTCGCAAAAACTCCCAATTATCGCAAAAATGTTTTTACGCTCGCACAAGGTGGTTTTTCAGGCAATTCAAAAAAGAAATATTTCACAAGAAATGCCACAATCAAGACCTCGAAGCAGATATGAGGGAGAAACAGCCAGAAACACCTCATATGTGCCGCTCTCAAGTATAAGGGTCTTTCCTTGCCATTAATGATTGGATAACACACATACGTCTCCTTTGATTAATAATAATGGCTAGTGCAGTGGCTGGGATATACATAAACCAACCAATGTCCATTACTATGATTTTTGGAATGACTTATCGCGAGAGGAAAAAATTACGTTTTAGTCGCATAACATCGGTTAATGGAAATGCCATCATTTCGCAGAAAAAAAAAAACGCAAAAGTTTTTCGCAAATCTGTAATGGAAAAGCGGCTAGTGATGCTGTCTCTGCATTATGTCTTAGGTAGTCTGTAATGTGACACACGCATCGGAGGTTTCTCTGAGTGCAGATATTGGCCTGCAGTCATACACAATCTTAAAACACATTTCAGAGTCGACCCGAGAACTTAAAGGGAAGGTTTACACACACACACACAAAACCCCACCTTCTCCCAGGTGCTGGGAAATGGCACTGGCTCTTGTTCATCTTGTGTTGTTTATTGTCTTTGATTAAGGTAAGATTTACAATGAGTAATGGCTCACATTTCACATCATATGACTAGGGTACAAAGTGTATGTAACATTTTTTTTTTGTCCTTTTTGGAGGTCGACAGCCAATTATCATTGTCAGCTTAGAGTTATTGACATGTCACTGTCCAATTATGTTTTTTATGATATACTGTATGACTGTATCACAATAAGTAAGAGTAATACCTACAATTAAGATGGATTGACCATTTGAGCCCTTAAACCGTACGGCACTGGTGTATAATCCTCTTAGGACACAAAACAGGCATTTAAAACTTCCCATCTATTACGGTAATGGTGCTGTGGGACTCCAAGATCTCCCTCATTGAACAGTGTGTGGGATGCCGTTTGTGTGTGTGTGTGTGTGAGAATGAACGCTGGACCAGAGAGGCTTATAGCGGACAGCAGTGTAGTTTAATTGGCTATAAAGCAGAGATGAATGAAGGAGGCAGGATATTTACACCAGCAGTGATGAGGGTCTACCTAGGCATTACAGCGAGTGTGTGTGAGAAAGGAACAGATAGAGAGAGGAAGTAATGTGTGTGCATGCATCTCTCGACAAGCTTCACAAGCGCTTTGATAATTTCTTTGTTATTTTTGCTGTTCTTGCAGAAGCTCAACAAAGGCTCTCTAAGATAATGTGCCTGACACTAGGCTTTCTGAGATAATATGTGAAGCATCACACACACACACACACACACACACACACACACTACTTACTTGTTGATGAGAACAATATCAGGAAGCCACACTTTTGAAGACGGGATACGCAACACATCAAATCCCCCGTAATCTTTCGGGTTCCAGGAGAGGCGATAATCGTTCCACTCCTGCAAGAGCACAAAAGGTGTGTGTGTGTGAGTGTGTGTGTTCATGTACAGAGAGATGAGGGTCATCGTTGAAATTATAAGTACAACCAGTTCATCATTTAATCAAATGATCTGGCTTGTGTCATTAACTATACCAAATGCAATATCTCTGCACATTTTTCAATACATATTATTAATGGCATTTGCATAATCTTTCATTTTGCATTCAAAGTTATGCTATATTGATCCAAGTTATTATTGTCAGTTTGTCTTGTGAGGTAACGTGGTAATTTCAGTCCACTAAATTGTCATGATAGATGATAGATAACTTTTCTTTGATGCAAATAAAGCTTTATGAATTTGAATTGCGCTTCAAGACGTTATTTCTCAAAATGACACACAGGAGTCGAAAGAAATCGTGCTGACTTACCAAGTTCATAATAACAACAGTGTTCATCTCCTCATCTTTCATGTTCTAGAACACAAAAAAATATGAAACAGAACAAATAAAATTAATTAATTAATTCAATTAGTGAATGCACATGTGTTTAGAGTTTCAAAATGAGAGTTTCTTTGGGTTTTACAATTACAATTTACAATATCTAGAGTGCCTGGCTGTGATTGTATGAGTGTGATGTTGCTTTTATACAACAGTACAATAAACAAGTTTTTAATATTGAGCAAATCACATTTTAGACACAATACGGCCAGTTATTTAGTTTATTTTTACTCTACCAATGATAACAGTATCAAAGAAATATCAGCAATCTTGGAACGCCGCTTCCCGAACTGGCGGCTCTATAAAATGAACTCAAGAATCCCAATTTAAAGCAATTTCAACACTATGCTATATTGGGCAAGGTAAATCATATTTATGTATTTTTTTTCATTTATCTAGCCTTACCTCCACAGCAGGAGCTCTTGTGAATGTAAAAAACACTGTAAACATCTAGCACTATACACTTCTTTATGGACACTTAATATTCAACAATATATATATATATATATATATATATATATATATATATAAATGAACTAAATAAATAACTTTTTTACAACAGAGATGAACCGAATGAATCAACAACAGAATGAATCACTGAACTTAGGCTACTTAAGCTGGACTATGACAGTATTTTCTTCTAGATCTGCTGTCCAGCAGAAACAAACTTTGTAGCATTATTTTCCTGTTCTCACTGTAAAGCTGCTTTGAAACAATCTGTATTGTAAAAAGCGTGTCAACTGGCGTGTTTCCTTGACGGTTGATACACAAACGGGGGAGTTTAGAAGAAAAACATTGAGCATTTCTATAATGAAGAATCCCCAAATTCTCTGCTACTGAGATGTGTTTAAAGCCAACACAAATAATGGGAACACTGGCTCCAATGGGAGAAGGGAGTGATGGGAAATGATTAGCAGACAAGGGAAAGACCTGAGACTCAATGTTAGATCAGTACACAGTCCTGAATGCTATTTAAAACTAGTGTAGGAATGTCAGCTGTCAGTACAGAGCACAGACAGTGGGGGGGAAGGGTCAACACACACACCATAACACTCATATAGACATTGTATATACACACTTCATATGATTAATATGCATGCAATGCCTTAAATGTGCGGATGCTTCCAGGCTGATTAAGAGTGACACATGAATAATATCTCAATATACATCTTGTTTTGGACACACACATGTTTGTTCGAGCAAAATCCACGTGAAATCACTGTTCATGAAGCCTGTAATGTTCCTTTCTGTTCGGAGTAATGAAAACAAAACATTGATAAGAAAGTACAAATGCAAATCTGTGTGTGCACTGTTATCCGAGACCGGGTTATTAAATCCCTGTGTTTCACATACCAAATTCACACACTGAACAGCTGAACCAACCATCAGACCTGCTTCAAACCAGCTTTTATCATGGGCCTGCAAAGAATGGGAGAGGTTTTCCTTTGGCTAATTTATCCTAACTCTAATTAATAGCGCTTTGTAAAGCGGTCATATTATATGATTTCATTTTTATGAGGATCGTAACCAGTCATATTTTTTCCACACTTAAACGGTCTGTTTTTTGCTGATGTACCTTTAAGAAATGCATGTGAAAATGTTGAGTCCCTCTTTAAAAAGTAACCACAACTTATGATGAACAGGGTTTCTGACGGTTTTATGAAGGTACATTTAAGACTTTTTAAAGACCTTTTTAAGACCATGTAAAGAAAATGTAAGGAATAAATTAAAGGGAACACGATACATCAATCTGTCCTCTAAATGTAAACGTCTAAGGAGAAACACAATGAGTTTTGAATCGCTCTGCTCACAACCACTAGAACATGGAAATAACTTTTTACTGTACCTTCTGAACACAGATGTTCTTCCTCAATTATTTTTGTCTCCTTTTCCAGTGCAAATGTCTAAAGATTCTTAAATCAAGATACATTTACTGGAGATACAAAATGTGTGAGTTTATGATTAAAACAAGAACAAATATCTGCCAATGGGCTCAGAAAAAGAAAAAACTTAATTCAAAGGGAGGTTTTCATAACTCATTGATAGAAATTTGTTCTTGTTAAAATTTTCAAGACCTAATTTTCATCACAAACATGTATCTTGATTTAAAGATGTTTAGATATTTGTATTGGAAAACTGGACAAAAATATTGAGGAAGATTTTTTTGCAATGTATGCAAAATGTCATGCCATGACTTTATGAATTTAAGACGTTCTGCTCTCATTTAAGACCTTGCATAAGGTCGAATTAAGACGTTTTAAGACCCACAGAAACCCTGGATAAAATGACGAGCTTTTCAGTCAGACAAACAATCACCACTTTTCTGCCCATTCAACTATTATTACTAATAATAATCATTATTAACTTTATTTGTATAGCGCCTTTCATTCAAGAAATTCAGATTAAAGCGCTTCACAATAAAAAAAGCACTACAATAAGTACCAAGTAATAATAAAAATAAAACAATCAATATAACATAAGATTAATGTCAAGTCAAATTAATTTCTATAGCGCTTTTCACAACACTCATTATTTCAAAGCAGCCTTTAAAAAGTCATACTAACCATTAAGATGAGAGATGCAACCCCCTTTATTTTCCCTGCTCAGTTAAAACCAGCCGAATCTGGTTTGCTGGTCTGAGCTGGTTTAAGTTAGATGCAGCTGGTTTAATCTGGTCAAACTGGTGTCCAAATGTTTGCTCAGCTGGACTCCCAGTCTAAGACCAGCCTGACCATCTGAAGAAGTTGCCGAAACCCCTCTAAAACCAGTCTTCTAATGACCAGACTGGAAGACCAGCTTAGGCTGGTTTTAGCTGGGGTTTTTCCCAGCAGGGTTAATAATAAAATGAATAACAACATAAAGCAACAATGGCATGTGCCCATTAAGTTACATAAATGTGTGCGTGTGTGTATCTCATACCAGGCTGACGAATGCTGAAAGGGTCATGCCTATCCTCACGACGACCCTTTCCTCTGGGCTCCTTGCAGGCCGGACTTTAACGTTGTATGAAGAAAACAGTTTCTTCATCAGCTTACCTTCTGATTCTGATGCACCTAGGAGAGATGATGTCTTTCAGGTAAATAGAGCAGTACAACTCTCTTCTACGCTTACGTTCACACTGCGAGCCTTGGTGATCAATTCCGATTTATTGCTCAGATCCGATTTTTCTGTCCAGCTGTTCACATTGTTGTTTTAAATGTGGCCAATATCCGATTCCAGAGCGAATAGATCTTTTTTTGCGTGTGTGATCTGTCATGGAAGCAAGTCAACTTATGCAAAGGCAAATCAAAGACAAGGATACGAAAAAAGAGAGCAGAGTTTTTAAACATTTATGCTACGAACCATATTGCTTGCATATAGAGCGATCGCTGTAATACTAAGGAGTTCTGACACACACATCACTGTCCTGCACTGACTAGCTTTCGCAACTGTCTTGATAAGGTCGGGTATGTAAAATCCCATGATAATTGTGACGAATGTCGATCTATAGTGACGTAAAAGTCGCTTGAATCCCGATTCGACTGTTCAGACTGCAGTCGCATTGCAAAACATCTGACCTGAATCGGATTTAGCACCACATATGGAAGTGGCCCAAATCAGAACAGAAAAGATCAGATTCAGTGTGGTTTTTGCTGTTCACACTGTCATGACAAAAACAGATCGTAGTCACATATGAGCAAATAAATCAGATTTGGGCAACAATTACCAGCAATCTGAACCTAGCCTGAGGGTACGTTTACACGACTACTATATGCTTAAAACTGAGAAGTTTTCCTTTGTTTTCCGCATACAGACGACACCATTGTGAAAACGATCTTCATTCACACGGATCCGCAAAAACGACCAAAAAACGCTGTATTCTGCTGCCAGGCCGTTAGATGGCGATGAAACACTATAGATTAACAACATGTAATACGCATGTGCATGACGTCATCGTTTTCACAGATTCACGTTTTTATCGTTTAGACCGTTTTCAAAAACTTGCACTTTGAAACCGTTTTCAAAAGTTTGCGTTTTCAGCCCCCCAAAACGCTGATGTCGTGTAAATGAACGGCCAAAACGCATACAAAGTTTTTCGTTTTTAGTTGAAAACGGTGTTGTATAAGTCTTTAATCTTAAGAATCTTAAGTATTAAAAGTCTTGCAGGTTTTAAAAGTCTTGCAGAAGGCAGTTTTACAACCTAATCTTTGAGTAAAGCAAAGTGAGTGTAATGATGGATGGATGGATTTGAGCTCTGAACATAAAGGCGAACAGATAAGAGCCTCACGAATAGCCTTGGGTTTTCACAGTTTTGAGGGTGCCTGTTTACTCCACCGCCCTGGCCATCTCTGAGGTTTATATGCATCATGTCTGCTGTTTTTTTCCCTCAGCTTTCGAAGGTTGGGCGCATTTATAAGCGGGCCTTCTAGGGGCGCCACATTCATCAAGTGTCGCCAGCTCGAGCCCCCCAGAATACGAACTGACAGTAACAAACGGCGCGCGTCACCTTCATTACCAGCGGCTGCTGCTTAGTACATATGCACACACATTCACATGATTCTGACGGACTTTTCCTGCGAGTAATAACTTCAAGTGGCTTTTATTGAGAAAAGAAACCCCAACGCTATACTGAAACTGCATGGAAATGAGAAATCTTTTTTTCTTTTCTTGTGTGAGCGCTTATATTGTGAAATAAATGAGGCCTTGCAGAGTATATGCCATCTGCTGCCCAGCAGTCCCATTGAAAGCTTCCCTACAATAATTACCACAATTAACCTCTCCGAAACACCTTTAAATCAACTTTTAATTTAAAGAGTTCCTGGTGAAAGTCTGACTCGAGGTTAATTTACAGTTTTCCCAGGGGTATTCATAAAACTGGTAATCTTGAACAAATGTCCCTTTTATTTTAATCACTTTGGTACTATATTCACAAGTGATAAATTCTCCTAACTGACTCTCATGCTTTCTGTTGTATACGTTTTCTTTAATTACTGTGACATGCCATTGGGAACATTTGGTTTAAGCACAAAAACATCAATTTATGGATCTTAATGACCAGTGAACCCAATAGGAAACAATGCGAGATCAAATCACCCTTAGGGTGTTTCTGAATGAAAAATACTACAGAACTAGAGTATTGTAGGCTACAGACATCATATAAATACACTTATGCAATTTCTATGCGATGTGTTATTAAATGTACATATGAGACCACTATGAGGTCTTGTGCCAATTCTGAAAGTAGAATTGTTAAAGGCGTAATAATTGTACAGTATAATGCTATTATGGCTCGCTATAGACTGCAGACATATTGCATTCCTGACAAATGACTGACGTGATACTGCAGTTGACCTTTTCACACTGGGTGTTATATTAATTTGGCAGCCTCTGTCATACAGTAGTAAGACGTCTGTTTATTTGTATATTATGGTATACTGTACTCTTTGACCAAATCATGACATATGTCTACATCAAATGATGTGTTAAATAACCATTAAGATAATTCGGATTAAACTGTACAATTAACGAGAACAGGTCAACTTATAAGCTTTATCTCATAATTGGAAACGTAGACTGCAATTGTGAGAATTGAGTTAATTAAAAACATGTAGGTTAATGTTAGAAATGACTAAAATTATGTGGAAAACGGTACCAAACCGATTTAAAATGTGAAAAAAGTAACGTTTTAATGATATTTTTCAACCCCCTCTGGTGTTTTAGGACCTCAGAACTTCGATTTACTATGATGTTACTTTTTAAGTTGACTGGGAATTTACACGTGTGAAAACACAACGCACACATTCAGTTTGGAAACTTCAACTCAACTTACCTGCCATTGCGCTCAGGCCACAGAGGCAGCAGGAGATCATAAACCAGTCCTGGGCCTTCATGGCGATTCACCAAATGAAACCACAGGGATATCTTCATAGAAAGTCAACGTGAGGGTCCATTCGTGTTTTTCCCAGCACAAGTCAGACCGCTGTTACTGTGCTCGGGTTACAGGCGCGCGGCCGTATGCGCGCACTCACGGAGCATGAGCGCACGCGCCCAGACCAAACGTCAGCTAACAAAATAGTATTTCAGAGAACTTATTTTTGTAACTTTTTTTTATTTTATTTTTTATCATAATGTCACTTTTTTTGTTTTCTTATTTGAAACTTAAACTGCATAGCGGAGCTACTTATGCAATTAAGATTTCCTTAAATGTAAATGCAGTTATTTATGCTTCATCGATGTAGCATCTGTGTAAAAATGAGCCACTGAAACTGTTGCTACTGCACTGTTTTTGCAATGTAAAGATGACAAAAGGTAGGCCTGAATTCACAAAAGGTAGGCTACTTTTTTCTAATACAAATCCATATCCACAGACTGAAAGAGCACATGCATGGTTTAACTCTATGTGTGTGACACTAAAAATCATGATCATTTCAAACTATTTCCTGCCTTACAAAGAGGCAGAGCACTCATGTAACCTACCCTACATTGAGGTAGTCACTGAGTCTTCCCCCAAAAGTGCTCTTTAAATAAGGAAATCTGTTTGAATCCACGCCAGCATATTTATTCAGTTCTGGGGTGCTTTTGGCGCAAGATGAGGTGTAGCATTAATGTGCAGCACTTTTATGTAATTCATCAGAGCTGTTAAAAAGAATTATGCGGCTTTATCCCACCAATTAGATTAAAGGATGAGATTTATTCCGCTGCTCTCGAGTGTTGACACTTTGATGGGCCTTTTGAAATCAGAGGTCAGGGGATTGCTGAAGTTTTTCCTCCACAGATAAAAGTTGGAAACGGCTCTTTTTGGAAAGCCTGCTTTTTGTGTGGGAACGAAGCGAAAGACTCTTGGAACACATGCCACCCGTCTCCCGTTCATCCTTAATTCCCGTCCAGCCATAATGGCGCCGTCCCACCATATTCACTGTTTGGTCCTCTGCCAATTTAATCATTATAGAAGTCAACTTAACAACCCATAACTAATGCTGACTCGCCTGTATAATTCTATTGAGATGACGAACGCTGGCACTTACCTGAGCGCCAATTAATACGCTTTACTTTAAACAAGGGCATTGAATTATACGTTCATCTGAATGGCTGTTGTTGTCACAGAGCGTTTACGCACTCACAAGCAGAGAATAAAACAAACGACACTTTGGTTTTACAATCATACAAATATATTAGTTTTATTCAATAATGTTTAATAATACGTCTCCCATAGACTTATAGAAATAGATATAGATTCTATTGCAAATACGGGGCTGAGAGTTTATGCAGAATAGAGTATTAAGAGTAACAGTGAGTTAAATACTAAAACAGGAATCATCCTCCTCACCTTTTTTTTTTTTCTCATTTTAATTGTTAATGTGTCCAGTAAATATTGGTACATGCATGACTGTATTGGGTTGTTCCTTCCAATATTGCAAAATACCACAGATGTGCTGTTTCCGTCCAAGTGGTCCAGTCGCACGAAGCCACAGTTCGAGCGATTCTGTTGAGTCTGTCCGGGTGGTTATTGGTTTCTGTAGCTATAAAAATTAAAAATAGTGTCATCGTGGCTTTGACTGGAAGACCTTTGCTTTGTCTTGGTTTGGAAGACAAGAGAAAAACGAATATGGTTTATTTTCCTTTCTTTTGGAAGACTTCCTTACAATAACTTGGATAATCCATGCAGAACATACAAAATTCGATATGAAGCAGACTCTCATTGTCCATAAGCACATCTCCGACTTGGAACTGATGTGAGGTGGGCATTTTAATATGCACACACTTCAACGGTGACGGCAACAAACCAGCAGTCAGTTTTGTTGCAGGAGATCCCAAACAGTGTCCATTGAGGGTTTAAGATCATGACCTCTGTTGACCTTTAGATCAGGGATCAACATTCAACACACAGACCAAGAGTTCGGGCCCATCGCCATTGGTCACCAATTGTCTTTTTGATCTTCCCAAAGTGAGCTTAAATGGGACCGTTTGCATCACAAGGTTGAATGGCAACAACTCATATCCACACTGTTTCACTGATTTATACCAAGCAAACACAAATAAAACTGACAACCTTTTTGTTTTCAGGGACACAAAAACAGACAGTAAAAACACTGACATATTGGTTCATGATTCATATGTTTCAAAGTGTCACATGTTTAGGACCACAGACAGATGGAATGAAGAAGGGACTTAAAAAAATAACTGATAATATATATATATATATATATATGTAATATTATAAAATTATAATAAAATATTTATAATGATTTTCTTAAAATATTACATATTCAATTCAAAATAATAAGTTATAATACCTATTTTATAAAAATAAAAGTTGAACTGCTTTTCATCCTGTGAGATGGGGAAGCCAAGGTAAGAGTTTTTATAGATTAGACAGTAAAAACTGTTACATTGGTTCATGTTTCATATTTTTAAAAGTGTCAATAACCGTCAAAAGAGAGATGGAACATTGGCCGTTAAAAAGAATAACTGATAATAATAATATAGTTTTATAATTATAATTATATTCAAATACTTAATATTCCATTCAAAATAGGTAATAATACTACATTGTAACAAAAAAAGACAAAACAAAAACAGTTGTGACTGTATTTCAGATTATTTCACGTAAAATCGAGCCAGGGGAGACTCGTCCAACATCATCTCTTTCCAGCCACATAAACAGCAGTTAAACCCTAAACTAAAGGTTACCTCCACGGGACCGTGGGAGAACTTTGTGATTATACTAAAGCTGGGATGGGGCTAAAGAACTCAGATTTCTAAAGGTCACTCTCGCAACACACATCTGCTGAGAGACTAACACCCCACTGCTGTGTGTGCAATGCAGATGTGCGTTTAAAATGCAGCAGAGTTTCTCTCTCGTGGTCACACACACACACACATACAGAGGCAATGACATTCAGCTGAGGGGAAGCGTGGTACATTTGCACAGCGCTGTTGTGAGGGCTAAGAGATGTATCCTGGGGGACGAGACTTTGGTCGAAACATGGGAGGAGGGTTGAGTTTTTGTCTTTTCTGCTGCATTGCAGATACTGGGTTGGGGCTACTCCTCAAAGTCACGCACACATGAACACACACACACACACACACACGCACGCAAAGCAATTACAGACACTGACGATCAGTAAATACAGGGGCTCTGCAGCTGAACAATTCTCTTATGTAAAATAATCTATCACACCACTGATGTTGAAAATATATCTTCAGAATCCACCTAATGCAAGAAGAAAATCACATCAAACTAATATGTATGCACTTCTCATGTCTGGAAAATGATGTAGTTCACTTTAACTGCTGTTGGTAATGATGATAAACTCATGTCTGATTGTCTATTAAGAGCTCAGACTGCAATAAATTATAACATGTATATGTTACACTTTATATATATATATATATATATATATATATATATATATGACACAAACCACAGCAAACCACATCACTCTGGAGAAACAAACCAAAAAAAAAAAGAAAGAAAAGTAAATGTGCTGCATTTTAAAACCCCAAAGGATTCTTGCAAACAATATGTGAAAAAAATCCAACCAAAACTAAGTGCCAACTAAAACATTACCTGAGGAAAATATGAATTTTAAAACAGGCCGCTAACAGCAAACAATGCGAACTTGGATGTTTTATAGATTCTATCTAAGAATGGACACAAACACACATATAAAAATAATGTATATTAGCAGCACACACACAAACACAGATGATAGTGGCTTTGTTCACACTGCACACAAATCTGATTTGGTTTTCAAATCTGATGACTTTGTAAATGAGGCAATGCGATCCGTCTGTTCAGATATTAGTGAATATAATGATGTGAAGTGTCAGCAGGATGCTAAGAGACTTCACCACAACCGAGTCACTGTCATTTAGAAAGGGGGATGGACATTTTGCGGTATTTTATGCATTAAGGCATAAAGTGTGTCAAAAATGCTGACTGTGATGGTGAAAGTTACTTTTAAAAGTAATGTTGCAATATTCCGTCACTCCCTAAAAAAGTAACTAATTACATTACTTAGTTACTTTTTATGGAAAGTAATTTGTTGCATTACTCTTTCTCACCTGGGCTTGCTTGTTTGTTTTTAATAACAAAAAAAATATATTTTTTGCTAACATAAAGGCCTTTTCACACCAAAAGTGAATAAATTCACGTCTGTACAGAAGAGGGCGCTGCTCAAACAAACCTTTCTGCTGTTCTGCTGTTCTGGATCACAGAAGAATAGGATGCTGAAGAAAGTTTATCTAAAGTCATTGTTGCTTATTAGTATGGCTGAATTGGATCATCGAACACTGTAAAAAAAAATTACATCCCCAAGTCAAAAATTTCAAGTGACCGATAACATCTAAATTTTTCAATGGGCCCAAGTGAAATTCTTGTTGCAATAGTCTGTTAACATTGGCTCAATGAGAAATAATACGTCAGACTAATTGAAAAATTTAGATGTTATCGGTCACTTGAAATTTTTGACTTGGGGATGTAATTTTTCTTTTACAGTGAAGGTCAGCAGCAAAGATATTGGTTAATGAAGTAAGATCAAATACATAAAGTACATTTGTGTTATTTAACATTTAATCATGGTTTTTTTAATATTCTGAGTTTGCATTTCACTGTTTTTATTCATTTTCAGGAATACTGAATCTGTTTGTGCAAGTGAGATATATATGCCTGTTCGCATTAGTCTACAGTAACCATCATGTTTTCACACACAACGCTTCTGCACTTACTCATGATGTCTCTCAACATTTGGACAGGAGAACTGTCAGTCAATACATGGGAAACTTGCATTACTTATTTGACAAAGTAACTCTTAAAAAGTAAATTTAAAAGTAATGCATTACCTTAGTTACTTGGTAAAGTAATCTGATTACATGTGTTACTTGTAATGTATAGTGCTCACTAGATAAAGTTAGAAAAAAATAGAGAAAAAGAGTCTAAATACAGAGCTCCAGATAATTTTGAGCACTTATATGACGTTACACACATACTGAATCCCGATTAACAACACAACAGCAAAAATGACGATCTGAGTGTTCAGCCAGAGATGACTAAAAAATATTAGAAATCTGATTGATTTCAAACCACATGGATGTGGTTTGTTTTTTGATTTGTTTGTTTTTGCTATTTTGCAAAAAAGAAAAGTCTTTTTGCAGTCCGTCTGAACAAAACCAATAGGTCAGATTTGAAAAATCTATCTGAAATAACCTGGAGAGAAAAATAACATCTGTTTTTAAAGCATTTATCGACAATGAGTCAATAAAAGGGAGTGAACGTGGAGCATTATGGATCAACCCCATCCTGCAGCACAGAGAAAGGCAATCAGTGAAAAGGAAGACAACGTTTTAATTCTCTGTGTGTGTGTGTGTGTGTGTGTACTGTATGTGCAAGGGGGGATCACAGTGTTCATGTCACAATAAATGATTTAATTAAGCACTAAGTAATACTGATGAGCAATGCATACTTAATATAATCATTTGCAAAAAGCTTTGTAATTGCAGATTGTTAATATTATTGCTTGGTAATTAATTCAATGTGTAATATGTGCGACATAAACACTTAAAGTTGCTAGCTAATTTATCAGTGTAGAGTTAACACAGCAAGATCAGTCTGTTAATTATCTGTTAAGAGCTGATTACAATTACACAGACTAACCCTAACCAATAACCCAACATCATAATGACTTTCTGACCCAATGCTCATCCGCTGAAGTGCCTGTATCCAGTCTAGAAAGACTGGAACTCGTGCAAATTACAATGAATAGATAGATTCAACTTAAATGAAATACCTTAAATGCAAACATATGCACAACATTGATGGGCAACACACACACACTGACAACATGACCAGGACATTCAAAGAAAGAAGAAACATAAAAAGACAGAAATATGATGTGCCATGTGTCAGTTTAGTAAATGTATCAAATTTAAGTTTACAAGGTCATCTCTATCTGTACACACGTACAGTGTTTTAATGGCTTGGCTATTCTGAAAAGCATTAGCCCTTAGCTTTCATCTTCTGGCCTCTGTGTTTATGGCTGAAAAATAGCAGGGAGATTGAGAGAGAAGCACTTAGCTGTGCACAGAGAGTGGTTTCATTAAAATAATTGTTAAATCACCCGATCTGGCCCTTATGCGCACGCCAAATATATCAAAGCAAAAATAGTACTAATGTTCTTTTTTTTTTCCTTTTTCCTAATATTATGTTGTATTCACAATCAGCTCAAAGTGTCCCAAAGCAGATGTTATAATGGTAATTTAAGTGACAGTTATGGCATTTCATCTTCTTTTGTACTCAAGTATTGGATTAGAAAGCCCTTACAAACACATGTGCCTTTTTCGTTCAGTCAGGTTACAAGTTAGCACAAGCCCCACCGTGACATTTCAAAGTTTGAAAGAAGAGTGGGGATTGGAGAAGCGAGACATTTGAAAGTAACTATCAATTTCATGGTCTAATTGTGATTAAACTGAATGACTGAACCATGCTAATCAAAGCACAGTTGTGCCTTCATACGACATTGCCTTTGTCATTTATTCAACCTTTGCTGTCTGTCCTGCTGGATTTTGTCTCAGTGTCGCATCCAGCTGTTACATAATCATGTGCTTTGGTCAACTTTTCCTTGATTGTGATTACAACAACACATGGACCTGCAAAACCTTACGTAAATAGCCCTTGAGATATTACTGAACCTTAAACTGTGGCAGCTGAATGAGCTGTGGACAATGCAAGACTTAAAGATTAACTTTGCCAATTTTCAATCCGCTTTTTATTGTTATAGTGTCGGTAGGATATGTAAAAGAACAATGTTTACTTGTTCTCCATGTTACCTGGACCGACAAATTGGCCTGGAACACTGTTCGTAGTCATATAGTTTGAAATGTTGACTACAAACATGGAGGTTTTTCAGATTTTCTGTCGCACCGCTCTCTCCGTATTTACGATTCTTTGCATGACTGCCTACAACGGTCTGGATCCTTCACTGGAAATCGAAATTAACTCACTCCCGATAAACGTTGACTCTTTGAACTCTTGCACCCGCGATCAACACAAGTCTACACCTATTTTGGTGCTTTCAAGTCATGTTGGAAAGATCATATTTACGAGTTGAATGCACATGAACGGCAACACAAAGTCATAAACACCAGAGGGAAGCTCAGGATTTTCTTTGAGCCACGATCTGCACGAGTTAGTGGCGTGTCAGTGTTGTCAATACAACAATATTTATAGGTATTTAGCAAGCAGTGACATTGGCAGGCTTTGTTATTTATTTATTTATAAGTTACAACCATATGATAGAGTTTACAGTGGCTTCCTACCTTAATTAAAAACATAAAAAAGCAAGACACACCTGATCCACATTCTTTGGTCTTCATTTTCTAGAAGTAGAGTTAAAAACCTTGCTGTATTTTTGTGTAGTTCATTAAGAGAAGGTACACTGCCATCTTGGTCCGACGAAAGTGACTTGAACGCACCTGCCGTAAACACGACTTCCCAACTCGTAAATACGAACTTCCCAAGAGGACTTGAATGCAGCAAAAGTTTGCTAAGAGGTATTTCCTACTAAAGCAAAGCGGTATTTGACTCTGGTAAGCTTATCCACAGCAGATGGTGGGCCTGGCCTTGGATGGCAACATGCCCAGTGCATTATGGGTAAGTTTTCCTACCTATTTGGCATCTATTTTCTCTAGTCAGGTAGCACTGATTTATTTGTATGCACCTTTCTACTGTACAGGCAGCCGGATGTTATTGAAAGCCCATGCATTTTGCCAGTGGCAAAGTCTCCCTTTAAGAAAAGCTAGAGTCTGAGATGAGCAATGTTGTTTGCAAAACTAAAAACAAATTATAGAGTATGAAGAAAAATCAAGATGCCTTATAGTCTTATTGATGTGTACCTAGAAGCAATGAGATGCAGAATATTTGCTGTGAACTGTAATCTGGGAAAGATTGACATCCTGATCGAAATGTTGAAGAATTTCGCAAACATTCCAGATTTTTAGTTTTTTCACTTTGGTCTTAATAACTTTGTTTCTCCCAATAATGCATTGCTGCAGGGGACTGAACCTATAATTATCGCAGACATAATTTCCTCAACACCAGGTGCACGTTATGAGAAATTATTCAGCTCAGCAGAAGGAAAGTTAGATTTTTGCACTTTGTTTAAGCTCTGCTCTTGATACCACAGTGATGAAATAACCAGCAAGTTCTTTCTGTATAGGGACCCTAATAATTATGTATTTAAATAGGGAACATTTTTTACATCCAAAATTATATTATAGCTACATTATATACACAACCGTTTAAAAGTAAACAACTCTGTCACAAATATCTATCTATCTATCTATCTATCTATCTATCTATCTATCTATCTATCTATCTATCTATCTATATACATATATATATATATATGAAATAAACTATTCTTTCCAACTTTCTCTTCATCATAAAATCCTGAAAATCATATTTTCCTAAAAAATATGAGGCAGCACTGCTGTTTTCAAACTTTATAATAATCAGAAATGTTTCTTGAGCAGCAAATTTCTGAAGGATCATGTGACACTGAAGACTGGAGTAATGATGCTGAAAATTTTAATTGTAATAACATTTCACAATATTACTGTTTTTACTGTATATTTAATCAAATAAACTTTGACTTTTTTCAAAAACATAAAAAAAAGCTTACCAACCCTAAACTTTTGAACGGTTGTGTATTATTAAATCATATTTCTATAATGTAGGTGATATGCATGAAAATATAATCAGGACTATTATTGCAAAGGAAGAAGTGCAATGTGTCACCAGGTTCCCTAATAGCACTCAAAACACATTTTCATTTACATACTGATAGCTGATATTATTAACAACTGGAGGTCAGACGTTACAGCTCTGTTTGTGCAAGGATTCCCAAAACGATTCCCTATGAGCTCCTCCGGGTCCAATTCCCCGGTTTTATCAGAAGAAAATAAAGCAGAATTGGACTTTTCAGCACTTGTGTTGTTTCATCTGGCTTGGTGAAGTGCCTTTGCTCTCAGGCAAATGTAATAGAATAAAACTGAATGTAGGGACATGAACTTTGGGAAACTTGCAGCCTCAGTAGTCAGCACATCTACTTTGAAAACTCTGCTCTAAAGCAACACGCATGCTAAGAAGGGAGGAGAGCGAGTGCAGCTGTACCAATATTGCTCTCTGGGCATATTGCAATGAGGAAAACAACGACTTATCATAACAAAATAAACAATAATGCCACCCTCCTCTGATATGAGTCATCTTACAAATGATATTGTATTACTGTTCACGCACACACTCACACACACACATACACACGTCCACCCTCCACAGACTCATCAGCGCAGGAGCCAGTGAGCATCATCATTCTAAGAGGAGGGGAACTTTTATTTAGTTAGTTATTTGGTGTGTGTGTGTGTGTGTGTGTGTGTGTGCATGTGGCTGCATCCTTAATGTTCCCCGTGAGAGTGTGCGGGGCTTTTCCTGTGTTGTGAAGTGGAAAATGGCTTCTGTCTCAAGCTAATCAAAGTGCAGAAGAGGTAGAGAGGGGAGAGGAGATTACAAACTAGGCTTAGAGATGGCGGGGAATCTCTGTAAAAAAAAAAAAAAGAAAACAGATTTGGGGGATCTATAAATGTCTGAACAAAGGAAAAGAAAGGGTTTAAATGTCAAGCATGAATCGCTTCACAAAGAGGAAGTGTTTCTTCTCGAAATACGAAAAAAGGAGAGGAAGACGAAGATCCTTTCTTTCAGGTGTTGCTGTTCTTACAAAAGCGGCACTGCCACACTCTGACCCCAGACCATTACGGTTATTATTGCTCAGTATTCCCTTGGTTAGGGAAGCAGGAGAGACCAAAAAGGAAGTGCGGTGGGCATTAGACCTATCGGCAAGGGTCTTTCGAGCCCTGATGCATTGTTGGAAATGTCAAAGTTCTGAGGATCGGTGGAGGGACTACAAAACATTGTTTGTACCAAACCTCCTGTGCCACTGTTGGCGATCATGGTGTGTCCGTGCAAATGAAGCGTTTCTTCTCCTGCCGCTAGGATGCTGTGGGGACGGGAAGCACTTTTTCTTTCTTGCCGTTTTTATGGACGGGCGAGTCTGAGGTTTTGGCTGTTTTCCTAGGCGGGCTTTGCTCAGCAACCTCATGTAGCGATGGCTCCCTGTACATGGCAACTGGAGAGACAGGAGAACAAGAGAGACTCTTAAAGGGACAGTTCACCCTGAAATGAAAAGTCTGTCAACATTTAACCACAGGTAACGTGAGTTAAGTAATCAGATTACTTTTTTCAAGTAACAAGTGAAGTTACACATTACTTTTACATTTACAACAAAATATCTGAGTTACTTTTTGAAATAAGTAACGCAAGTTACTTTGTTTTTCCAGGAATTAACTGACAGCTCTCCTATCCTCGTGTTGAAAGAAATCATGAGTAAGAGCAGAGGCGTTGTGTGTGAACATAATGGTTAGACTAATGTAAGCAGGCATTTACTCATTACACTTGCATGAAAACAGTATTTCTCAAAATGAATAAAAATACTTTAAATATACTTTATGTATTAAATCTCACTTTGCAATGTCTTTGCTGCTGACCTTAGATGATCCAATTCATACGGAGCCCCTAAAGGGACATGGTGATGGAAAAAATATGGGATCGGATGGGAGGGAAAACATATATTTCAATGCAAAGTTTTGTGTTCCCCTGAGAAACTTTGCGTTCGCTTGCAAAACTTTCTTCTTTGTGAGCAAACGCAAAGTTTACCAGGGAACGCACATTTTTTTGTGAAGGAACGCAAAGGATTTACGAGCAAAATTCAAGTTTCTCAGAGAATGCAAAGAGAAGCATTGAAGTATAGTTTCCCCCTTTTTTCCCCATCACCATGTCCCTTTAGGATCTTCATAAATTCAACCATACCAATAAGCAAAAATTACTTTATATAAACTTATATATAAAATTTTTTATAGCTGAAGTAAGAGGCTGCATTCGAAATCGCATACTTCCCTACTATATAGTAGGCGATAAACAGTATGTATCAAGAGTAGTATGCCTGAATTCACAGTACTCAAAAAAGAGTAGGCATAAAGTCCCTGGATGACCTATCCCTTCGGTGAGATTCTGAAGTGTGTATTTGATGGGCACTTTACTGTCCCATGAGGCCACAGGAGAGGATTTGTGAATGACAGTGAAGCGACGCAACTGACGCTGGTAGGTCACATGATAATGACAACATGGAAAATCTAGTACATCCAGATTACATTCATACTACAAACATTCATACTATATAGAGCGTATGTTTTTAGCTGTCGTGAATTACCAGTAATTACTTATTCAAAATAAGTACCTACTCAAGGGAGTATGCGATTTCAGACGCAGCCATTGTGTTAAACTTTCTTTTCCTGCACCCTTTTCTTCTGCAGTCCACAGCTGGAAGGTTTGTTTGAGCTGCACTCTTTACTGTACAACAACATAACGGATTACTTTCTATAAAAAAAAAAAAAAAATAAGTAACGTAATTAGTTCAGGGCTCAACCATAAGGACTGCCCGATGGCCTCGGGATAGTTGACGCAACTCTCACTGTCTCTTACTGAGAGATCTAGGAGTTTGTAAGGCCTTTTTGTATGCAATAACACTTTCCTTCCATGAAATGCGAAATACCTCTAGTTTAGTTTTTTTCCAGCTTCGCTGCTTTCTTAAGGGCCCGAGTGTGCTCGTTATACCACGGCTTTGGACTATTTTCCTTAATCTTCTTTAAGCGCAATGGAGTAACCGTGCATATGAAAGTTTGCATGTGTTTTTAAGCCTTGCCAATTTAAATATTCAAGCGCAAGAAGACGCGGAAGAGAGCTCGATTTCAATAGTGTGAAAAGTTTTGTGCGCACACATTCGAAGCACACGCCCAGCTCTCTTTCACGTCTTCATGCACTTGAAAGGACATATTCACACAAAAATTCGTCAAAAAATGCCGGTCTCGGCGAGTATCCTTGTAAACATAGTGTGTTATATCTTAAATGAACATAAACATATAATTTGATTATATGTTCTTATTTCATTACTGACAGTTTACATGTCTTTAACAATATTTGAAATTTAGGCTAGTAGTTTTTGGTTTCACAACCGTATTTATTAAGGTTATGGGTTAAAAACAATTACAATTTTATTTATTTATGACTTTTTTTGTGGTGGGCAAAATTTTGGCAGGGCAAGTAAAAAGTAAAAAGCACTGCATTTAATTTGCAAATCAGCATTTTATAATGATTTCTGAAGGATCATGTGACACTGAAGACTGGAGTAATGATGCTGAAAATTCAGCTTTGATCACAGGAATAAAATAAATTTTAAAATATATTAAAATAGAAAACATTTATTTTAGATTGTAATCATTTTTCACACTATTTTTTACAATGTTTTAACTGTATTTTTCATCAAATAAATGCATAAAAAAAAAAAAAAAAAAAAATTACTTACTGACCTAAAACTTTTGAATGGTATCAACAAATGACAAATAATTGAATATTTTAAACAAAGACGTACCCTCTATGAGCTTGGGCAGGAAGTGAGCAGCTCCTTTGGTCTTTTTGACCCGATTTCCTTTCATGACCTCTCCGTCCCGGTTAATGCCAATGTACCAGGCCCGACCCGACTGTGTTTGGCGGTACAAGATCGAGGAGTATGTCACATAATAGTTCTCAAATACACACTCCTTAAACTTACACTCAGGCGTGAAATGTTCCTGTAACAGAGATACACAGATAGTGAGTTAACCAGAATAACAGACTGTAACTGCTGGCTCATACTGTATATAGCATATATATTGAGTTCAGCAATATCGGGAGGAAAATGGACCTCACATTTCACTGCGACAGAATTGTGAAAGCATTAGTGATCCGAGGAACAGTAAATGAGGAAAGCGAACCCCCCTACACACTTTCTTATTACACATTTATCGACCACATGTGTTCTGTTCAGCGTAATCCCAAACTCAGACAAATTCCCAGACTCTCTTCATCCCTGCTGGAGACTCTCTCTCTCTCTCTCTCCTCCCATCCCATCTGTCTCTCTCTCTCTCTCTCTCTCTCTCTACCACCCTGTCATTTCGTAACCTTGTCAGGGAACAAACCAATTTCCAGGATTGATTGGGATCCTTGGTGTGACTGGTGAGCAGAGCAGCTGAATAAGGAGTTTACTCCTCTTCCTCTCTCTCGTGCTCAGATGTGTTTGTTTTGAAACACTCCCCTCTGTCACCAAAGTAAAATCGAGCCTTCTTCATAAAACAGATTCATATTTTCCCTGGTTTAATTGCATATCTGTAATCAAATCGTGTCCATTCAGGCTTTTGATCTTCCTGATGATTTTGATAATTGTGGCTCCTGTTTTAAAGTGCCCTATTAAAGAAAAGCATGTAATAAATAATAATAATTATTATTATAAGAATTAGTATATTATACATTATTATAATATTATTATACAGGAAGTATTTTAAATATTTAAAATAATGAATACAATTAATTAATATAATATAATAATGAATAATAAAATGTAGTTGCATTTATGGAAAGACTGAAATCATTTTATGCATATTTTTTCAACTTTCATCAAGGCTTGAACTGTACTTTAAACATCTAAAATTAAAAAGCTAAAATTAAAATGAAGCGTTCTTCATAAAAGAGGTTCAAAATTTACCAGGCTTAATAGAATATCTGTAATTAAATTGAGGCTTTTGACGGTTTTGATAGTCTTAAAGTGTGCTATCAAAGAAATGCATGTTATGAATAATAATAATTATTATTATTAAATATTAATATATTACAGGAAGTATTTTAAACACAATATGTCTAAAATAACGTATTAATATAATAAAAAATAATACAATTTAATTGCATTTCTATATTTTTTAACATTCATCAAGACTTGAGCTGGACATTAAACATCATTCAGAGTAAGGAGCTCAAAGTTAAAGTCTATGCCAACTTTAATTATTTAATCACCAAATTTAATTGAACTGGCGCTTCC